>NC_056568.1:6216662-6318130 GCF_013358625.1 Macadamia integrifolia | reverse complement strand
ATATCAAAATATGTAAAGAAGAAAACATTTGTTTTTAGATTTGTCATAAAATTGTACCAATTTGCTCTTATTTGAGCTTGTTGTTCAAGATTAAAGGTTTTTAAGAACCATTCTCGTTTTTCTTTATTTTTTGAAGACTCAAAATCTGTTCGAAGTAAAGGTTTGTCAATTTGATAATTGGTTTCTACTTGGATCATGTAGACTCCACCAGTTTTAGGAGGAGGAGGAGGTTCAACCTCAGATTGAGTAGGAGACCTTTGATCATGGGTTTCGGAAGGGGTTGTTTCAGGAACAGTAGAAGTGGCTTCGTATGTTCCATGGACAATATGTTGATTATTTTGAACTCCAACAAGGTTAGTGAAAGGTGGAGTTGTCCTAGTTTGAGAAACCCATTGGTTTAAGTCAGAAGAAGTCGATGCCTCAGGGCATGATCTTCTGGAGCTTTGGTAAACCGGAGGGGTAGGTTGTCTGTTGAACCTAATGGCAACTAATCCGTCTGAATCCTGGGAAATAGAACGGATACTTGTGTTTGAGACTTGAGGGGGAATAGCAGTCGTTTGCAGCTGCCATTCTTCAGGGAATGAAATATCTTCCCAACGACAAAGTTTGGGGTAAACAATTTGGCCCTGAATACAGTCAGTCTCAAGGTAAAGTGTTTGGCCTTTTGAAGATGTTCTTTTGGCTCGAGGTTGGACAGACTTCATAGCCTTGTATTTGATGCGATGGATAATGGAGATTGGGATGGTTCCATGCATTAATTTGTAACCATGAGTTTTAAGGTTAAGTTTGAGTGAGTGTAAAATGTTTGGATCTTCTAAGGCTATGGACATGTCAGGATAGACATTAAAATGGACAGGTCCATAACATAAACTTGTTTCAATGGCTCCCAGAAGGGAATCATTGAACTCAAGGAACCTTTGGTCACGAAGGGCTAACAACAAAGAAGGGTTCCTGAAACAACCCCTTCAGAAACCAATTATCAAATTGACAAACCTTTACTTCGAACTGATTTTGAGTCTCAAAAGAACAAAGAAAAACGTGAATGGTTTTTAAAAACCTTTAATCTTGAACAACAAGCTCAAATCAGAACAAATTGGTACAATTTTATGACAAATCAAAAAACAAATGTTTTCTTCTTTACATATTTTGATATTTATGCCCAGGATAATAATATCTACTATCCCTGGCATAATCAAGTATGTACCCAAACTTCCTCTCATAAAGCCTGGACTCTTTATGAAGGACAAACCACTAATGCTATCCATCCTCCGGTAGAAAGCATCAAACATAACTACAAAAATAATGAGATAATAGCTTCTCCTTTCAAAATTGCTGAAAAAGAAGATACAAACCGAAGACAAATTGAACAATTAAACTTCACAAATTTAAGTCTTCAAACTATAGGGAATCAACTTTCAAGAGTTGAAAACCTTGTCCAACCTAAACCTGTAGCCTCTTCATCCTTAACACCGGCTTCGGTTCCAACTTCTGTTTCTTTGTTCAAACCATATAATATTCCCTTAAAACAACAGCTAGCCCTTAACAAATCTTTTGTTTTAGATCAAATTAACCAACGTTTGACTATCCTTAATGCTGCTGAAGCACATGTAAGTGATCCACAAACACCAGTTCAAAATCAGCCCTCAAATGAACCATCAGCTGAATCAAATAATAGAGGTGTTTGCAACATCATAGGTTACTCTTCAGATACTTCCTCAAGTTCTGAAGAAGAAGACTTCCCCAAAATTAACCAAATCGGTCAAAGTTCTAACCAACATCCAGTCTTCCCTGACTTACAAATTGAAGCTAGAGGTATTGCTCCTCAGGCTTCCTACCAAAGCGGTATCATCTATGAATGGAACATAGATGGTCTGTCTGAACATAATCTCATGAACAAACTCCAAGAAATGACTATGGTTAGCAACGCACATCGGATAAAAAATACTCCTGATAGTGCTGTGGCTACCTTACTCGTTTCTGGCTTCACAGGCCAACTCAAAGGTTGGTGGGATTATGTCCTGACTGATGTCCAAAAAACAGAAATTTTAATGGCTGTTCGAATCACACCTGAAGGTGTTCCCCTTCTTGATGGAGAAGGAATTCCTATTGAGGATGCTGTTAATACCCTTATTTTCAGCATTGCAAATTACTTTTTAGGAAACCCTTCTCGTCTCAAAGATAGAACAGCTGAACAATTATCAAACCTTAGATGTAAGAAATTACATGATTTCAAATGGTACAAAGACACTTTCTTAACCAAAGTTTTAACCAGACCAGATGCAAACCTTCCCTGTTGGAAAGAAAAATTCCTTACAGGACTTCCAACTCTGTTTTCTGAGAAAATCAAACAACGCCTTAGGAAGGAAAATGATGGGATCATTCCCTATGACCAGATGTCCTATGGCCAAATTATTAGTCTAATTCATGAAGAGGGCCTTGCTCTCTGTACTGACATTAGATTAAAGAAACAGATTCACAAAGAAAACAAGTTTTACAAAAGAGAGTTAGGAGGATTCTGCGAACAATTCGGGTTTCCACCTCTCAGACCTCCATCAAAACATAAACATAAATCTTCTCGCAAATTCTATAAAAATTTTCACAAATCTAAGAAATATGTGTCTCACAGACCATTCACAACCCCTGAGTTTTACCATAAAACTCCTTCAAAGCCAAAGTATAACAAATATAGAAAGCCTTTCAAGGCACCTAAAAATTTTAAGAATCAAAATCCAGATAAAACCACACAAGGATGTTTCAAATGTGGTAAGCCTGGTCATATCGCCAAATTTTGTAGAGTTTCAAATAAAATCAATTCCTTACAAATATCTGAGCAAGATAAGACCCAAATCCTTGCTCTATTTCAAGAAACTTCTTCATCTTCTTCTGAAGATGAAAGACAAAAGCTTAACCAAATTCAAGCCTCTGAACATAATTCTTCCAGTTCTTCCAATAATGAGAATTTTCAAGCATGTAATTGTGATTCTTGTATTATTGGTCTTAGCTGCGATGATTGTGTTCCCAAATCTGTCCGTATGCTTCGTGCATCTCCTAATTCAAACATTTTTGATTATATTGATAGCTTAGCAGACCCAGAACAAAAGAAGGCCTGCCTTGAGCATCTCAGAAACAATGTTTCTACCCAAAATTCTTCTCAACCTTACAACCTTCATCAAATTATGCAAAAATTTGATAAAATATCAAAACCAACTATCCCTGATCATTCTGGACGAATCAAATCCCTTGAAACTACTACTGCATCTCTGCAGTATGAAATAAAACAAATTAAACAACAGATATCCCTCTTAAACAAACAACAAAACCAACAGGCTTCAACTTCAAACAACGAACCTTTAATAAACCCTTTTGCAACTCAAGAACTTGTTGAACCAAATCAAACAATTCCTGGTTTTGTGTCTACCATAACATGTCAAAATTGGTATGTTCGCATAACCTTAGTTATTAATGCTTCATTCAAATTTTCTGCCATTGCCTTAGTTGATTCTGGTGCAAATGCCAATTGTATCAATGAAGGTGCTATTCCAACCCAGTTCTATGAAAGAACTACCCAACGCCTTAACACGGCAAATGGATCTGGGTTGAATGTCCAATACAAACTTTCAAACACCCATGTTTGTAATCAAGGCCTTTGCCTTCCCCAAACCTTCATCCTTGCTAAGGATCTCGACCAAACCATAATCCTTGGTCAACCATTCTTAGAAAAAATCAAACCATTCAAAATAACCCAAGATGGAATTTCTACTAAGTTTCAAGGACAAAAAATTGTCTTTCCTTTCTTACAAGCCCAAAATTCTAATGACCAAAGCATTAGGAAAATTAGACAATTAAATTTTCTCAAAACAGAACTTCTCCATGAAAGAATCTCTGATCATCTTAAAAACCCCAAAACCATCCAACAAATTAATCAAATTAAAGGAAAATTTGAAACTAATCTTTGTTCTGATGTTCCTGATGCCTTTTGGCATCGAAAGCAGCACATGGTTACCCTACCTTATGCTACTGGGTTCTCAGATCTTCAAATCCCCACTAAGGCACGACCAGCTCAAATGAATCAAACCCTTCTTGAAACTTGCAAAGAAGAGATCAATGATCTCTTAGCTAAGAAACTCATCCGACCCAGTACCTCACCTTGGAGTTGCACAGCCTTCTATGTTAATAAGGCTGCTGAAATAGAAAGAGGTACTCCTCGGCTAGTAGTTAATTACAAACCCTTGAATGATGCCCTCCAATGGGTCAGATATCCTATCCCAAATCAAAAGGACCTTTTACAAAGAATTTACCAAGCAAAAATCTTTTCCAAATTCGATATGAAGTCTGGTTTCTGGCAGATCCAAATCCATGATAAGGATCGTTATAAAACCGCCTTCACAACCCCCTTTGGCCTATATGAATGGAACGTGATGCCATTCGGCCTAAAAAATGCCCCAAGTGAATTTCTGAAAATCATGAATGACATATTCAATCCTTATGGACAATTTACCATTGTCTATATTGATGATGTCTTGGTTTTCTCAAATTCTGTTGAACAACACTTCAAACACCTAAGAACGTTTTATCAAATTATTAAATCAAATGGTCTTGTTTTATCAAAGAGAAAAATGGAATTCTTTCTTACCAAGGTTCGGTTCCTTGGGCACTTAATTGAAAAGGGTACTCTTACCCCTATTGATCGTGCCATTACCTTTGGAGAAAAATTCCCTGACCAAATCCTTGATAAAACCCAATTACAAAGATTTTTAGGAAGCCTAAACTACGTTCGTGATTTTCTTCCCCAAATCAGTAAGATTGCCGAACCTCTTTACCTTCGGCTTAAAAAGAAACCAGCTCCCTGGTCGCAAACCCAAACAACTGCCGTTCAAACGATCAAAAGGCTTGTTAAAGAAATTCCTTGTTTATTTATTCCTAACCCTGAGGCATTTAAGATTGTAGAAACTGATGCCTCTGATATTGGTTATGGAGGAATTCTTAAACAAAGACTCCCTGATAATAACAAAGAACAATTAGTCCAATTTACTTCTGGTATTTGGAATTCTGCTCAAAAGAATTACAGTACTATCAAAAAAGAGATTTTATCAATTGTTCTCTGCATTCAAAAATTTCAAAATACATTATTAAATAAACCATTTTTAGTTCGTGTTGATTGTAGCGTAGCTAAATATGTCTTACAAAATGATGTTTCAAATCTTGCATCAAAACAAATTTTTGCCCGATGGCAAGCTTTATTATCAATTTTTGAATTTCAAATAGAATACATTAAAGGAGAATCCAATTCTGTCCCTGACTTTCTTACCCGTGAATTCTTACAGGGCCAGACTCCTCAAATTAACCTAATCAGGATGGCTCCCCCTAAGGAGTCCACCTCCTCAAACTCTGTTGTCAGAACCAAATCAAGCTATGGTGCTGCGGCTGCCTCTGCTGCACCATCACACCAAATTGTTACCCGTAGCCAGACTCAAATGGCTACCACAAAGACACCTTATTCCCATGCTGTGGTAGTAGGCTCTACTGCAGGACCCATCCAACCCACAAACAAGGCTAGTTCTAGCCTCCAAACCACACAAGCCAAACCTCTTCAAACAGCACAAGGTTCCAAGCTCAAAAGCCAATATTATGAAAAGCCATGCAAAGAAGACCTCTTCACTATTGAAGAGCCCCTATACAAATATCTTGGCTCGCCAATCATGATGGCACAAGCAGTTTTTTACAAAGGATGGAATCACTATTCAAACTCCCAGGCAAAAAATCAAGAATATTACGAGTATATTCTCGTAGAAACTGATTCTGTCAGACTCAAACTTAATTATGACAGAACCGACCCAACTCTGGTTACACATACGACTGTAACCATCTGCAAAATCCTATCTGTCCAAGATTGGGGGACCCATCCCCTAAACCAAAGAAGCTTTTCAAATACTTTTTCCCCACAAAATTATACATACATGGATTACCAGGAAGCCTGGTTCAAAGCTTTTACCTTTCAAAATAGAACCAACCGCCACTCTTGGTTCTTCTGTTTTGAATACAAATTCAACAACCAAACTCCCAATTGGTTTCCCAAATGGTGGGACCAATATGGACCTTTGGAAGAAATCCTTCCTCCACAAATTCAAGATTCCTTCCAAACATTTTCTCAAAACTCAACACCTCAACCTCACCAACCAGATCTTCTCAGATTCTTTCTCCACTGCCGCCTCGCATGGATACTATTCTGGGAATATCAAATTTATGACTATCAGATAAATGACTGGATTGCCCCAGTCCTCTGCCGGTCTTTCAATATCAAATGGTGGGACAACTGCGATGTCTCCAAATGTGAAAAAAATGCATTAATCAAAAGCCTCACAGGTCTCCAGCCTGTTCCAAAAATCCAAAGCTCCTCCAAATCAAGCACCAAAAGTGAGAAGGAAGCCCTTCGTGCTCGTTTAGCAGAGCTCGGTTCCGACTCCGACAATGAAGACAATGAAGGCTCCAGTGATGGTGCCTACAGTCTCAAATCTATGCAAAGATCTGTTCCTGCCCATGAACTCTGTTATGGGCAAGATCCATATGAGGTTGACCCTGACTTCGTCCCTGACAGTCTTACGGCGTCCTCCTCCAGCAAATTCAAAGAAGTTACCTCCCGTCGGTCTCGACGGGCAGTTAATGCAAAGTCCTCCTCGACCAAATAAGTTTGGTCCAAAACGTCTGCTAAGACGGTTATAAATTAGCCGACGTGGTGCAGTCGTTAAATTTCACCTAGTCAATTAACCCCGGACGACCTTTAAGGAAAGGGGGTACTGCTACTGTCCCAGGTCATAGGACAGTCCGGCCAATATCCGGCTCAAATAAATAGGATACAAAATTCTTGATCAAACCAATACGGAGAACAGTGTCCCTGACACGTGGAATGCCGTGGTAAGATCATTGAAGATTCCAAATCAACTATCAACAGAAAATCCATCAAAGATGCCAAATCATTTGTCGATAGCAACTCCAACTTTCGGCGCCCACAGTCCCACAAATTGTCGGCAGCAACTGTTCACTCCAAATGCAAATTTATGTACACAGTGCCAAATAGTGACAAATGAAATAACAAATAGTACCTAATTTGGTACGGTTCCAAATAAAACCCAAATGCAACCCAAATCCACAT
Source organism: Macadamia integrifolia (assembly GCF_013358625.1). NCBI lineage: Eukaryota > Viridiplantae > Streptophyta > Magnoliopsida > Proteales > Proteaceae > Macadamia > Macadamia integrifolia. Next base: position 6,310,980 of record NC_056568.1, on the reverse strand, counting down.
GTAATCCAAATGAGCCTCCTTACATTATAAAAGGAGCACTACCCCTTCTCCCAAAGCACTTGAACATTGGAGAACTTGAAATCCTAGAACTTAGAGAGAGAAGCTCCGAAGCAAGCTGAGCCTCCACAAGTTCTTCCAAGATCTCTCCGAGCATCCCGCCGGACTTCAGCAAACTCCGATCATCCCAAGTCTGATCGTCCATCAAAGGTTAGCTACCTGCAGCTCAAAGCCAACCCAACCTTCTTCTTCTCAAATCCTCTAACCCAAACCGTCCTAAGCCTATCTAGAGACTCGAGAACTCTAGATCAAAAATCTTCAAATATTGTAATCTTTAATTTCAAAAGTTATATTTCAAAGTATTATCTTTGATTGCATTATTAGTTTTTTTTAGCATCTGCATCTACATAGCAGCTTCTTCTTCTATCCTTGGATCAAAGCCTACAGTCGAGCCTCTTGATTCCAAGATATAGATTTAGTTAAGCAGCTTTTTAATTTTCTGCAATTCCATATCTTTTATTCCAGTCTATGGTTCTATTCTTTGCTTGTTTAATTTATTTAAGCACAAATTTAGCTCTGAGTAAGGTATTGCACCCATCTCAGTGTTAGTCTCCTTGCTGGATCGGAGTAAGGTATTGCACCTATCTCGTCCTGATTGCTATACAGAACCAGGAGATCACTATTTCCCTGGATTTTAGCATATCTCGATCCTGTAATCTAATTATTATTATTATTATTATTATTTTAATTTTCAATTTTAAATATCTATTATTTGATGAATTAGCAATCATAAACATCGTACGAAAAAAATAAAATAACAATAACTCCATAATTATAATTGAAACTTCATTATAGTCAAATTGTTTATTATTATCATTGGAATTTCAAAAAGAACAATTAGGAAAATTTCAAATGAGATTTCCATTCTAATAACCATATTTAAAATATTTTGGATTTAGTTCACAATCATATTAGATAGTGATTACAATTTTTTTTTAATGAAAAAAACCAAATTATATGAAAAGATTTCATTGATCGCAGTTTCCATTGATTTTGACCTGGTTTTAATTTCGATTGTTATTTCTTAAACCCTGCTTTTATGTTTAACTAAAAAAAATGACATACAATCTAGGCAAGAATGTGTGCCGTGGAATATATGACTCATGCTTCATTAGGTTATTTAAATTTTGTAGATGGTGTCACTATCAAGATCAATGTGATCAATTAGGTGTCTCCTAGAAGTTGGTTAGTTACCTCTCATTTTGTTTTAGGATTTTTCTTTTTTATGAATTATTTGTAGTGCACAGGAACGGCCGGTGTGACTGAAGCAGAATTTGGAAAATGAATTGATAGAGAACAGGTTCAAAATCACTATCAATTTATTTTCCAAATCATGTTGCAATCACACGGGCCGTTCCTAAGCACTACAAATAATTCATAGAAAAGAAAAATCTTAAAACAAAATAAAAGGTAACTAACCAACTTCTAGGAGACACCTAATTGATCACATTGATCTTGATAGTTACAGCATCTACAAAATTTAAATAACCTAATGAAGCATAAGTCATATATTCCACGGCACACATTCTTGCCTAGATTGTATGTATTTTTTTTGTTTTGTTAAACATAAAAGTAGGGTTTAAGAAAATATAATCGAAATTAAAATCAGGTCTAAATCAATGGAAACCTACATGGTAATCAATGAAATTTTTTGATATAATTTGTTTTTTTTTTTTATTAAAAAAAAAAGAACATTTTGTAATCACTATCTAATATGATTGTGAACTAAATCCGAAATATTTTAAATATGGTTATTAGGATGGAAATCTCATTTGAAATTTTCCTAATTGTTCTTTTCGAAATTCCAATGATAATAATAAACAATTCATAATTATAACGAGGTTTTCAATTATAATTATGGAGTTATTGTTATTTTATTTTGTTTGTACTATGTTTATATTCAATCCAAGACTTGGACACAAATAGTCTAAGGTCCTTGCTACTATGGGCAAACAATAGATCCTATAAAAATAACTCAAAATATTATGTTTCTGTTTCTACTTCTATCTAATGAGAACATAAATAGTATAAAAAATAGAACATATCCAATATTTAATATGTATTATATATGGGAAGGGGTTCCATGGACTTTCAAGGGGAAAAAAAAGGAGGAAGGTAGTTTTGACGATTCGTCCAATTAAGGGGTGTATATTATTCCATTAGAGTGGTCAGATGCTCTAAAGAACAATACCAGTTATTAGGTCGATGGACCAGAAAACTTTCTTCCACTATATATTATATATAACTTATTTGATATTTGATGTATAAATCTTAAAATAATAATTAAAATGAATATTTTCGAAGTGGATACAACATTATCCAATTACAATTTAGGAACAAAAAAAATGAAATGCAAAATGATAACCAAAAAAAAAAATGATTCTCCTGACAGCTTATTGATATAAATTTCACAAATATTGTATATTTAGATCCTCCAATTATCATCAACAGAACTACCATTGGAAAGGCAGATTACCATTCTTAGGTAGTGACTTGATCGAGCTTACCTCAGATAAGATGTAATGGTACAAGCACAGCTAATTCCACCAGCGTTTTTTTGGATTCACAGATTTGGAATTCCAAGTGATTTCCAATTCTGTTGGAATTGGCAATCAGAATTGGGAATTGAAGGAATGTGGGTTATTCAAATTTGAAATCCCATTATTTGGATAAATTCATAAAATCCAATGCATTGGGAAGGGGGAATAGCCTTGACCAATCCCATCATTTCATTTCAGTTCACCAAAATTCTGAGGTTTTGTGTAGGAATTTTGTGTATAAAGTATAAACAAACATTATAAACTACTCAATCTGTGTGGATTCATACAATGCATATCCAGAATCTTTTAGATGTTGAAAGACTATATTAGAGGGTGACACCATTTCCAAAACAGAGTACAGAGGCCCTCTTACAACCAATGCTCTTGTGAAAAATTTGGATGTTGTAGGTCTGTGTCTCTGAAGAACCATCTTCAACATGTCCATTCAATGACCTAGATTTAGTCAGGGAAGCCTTTTTTACTGTTTTTTGTTAAAGCAACTTCCACTGTTGCATGTGCATGTTTACAAACTGAATCAACCTTTCTCATCACTGGTTACTCAACCATGCCTATAGTCTCAAGGTTATCCAACTTCACAAGTCTTCTGTAGCTGTTCATCAAAAGTGACCAGCAAACAACAGCAGAGGCAGACATTGGAACTCCGACAGCCCACGGTGACAGACAAAATCCAGTTGAAGTTTACTATCTGGTGCCCAGCAGAAAGTTTTCCTTGAGAGGTCAATGGGCATTTATCACATCCTCGAATTCTAAAATCTGCAGCTGCAAGGGATGCTGAGTTTCAATGCCATCTCTAACCATTACATTCAAAACTCCCATGGCCTGGAGAAACGGTAATGCAATATCAACAGGAGAAGAGAATCAAAATTTGAGAGATAAAAATTAGAGAAAATAATCAGTGAATATCACTTTTCCACAGTTAGGATATCCAATGATAATTCAGCTTCCAAGTTAAGGATGATATTAGCTTATTTCTCCTAAAACATTGAAGATGAGCAACGGCCTCTCTGGACAGTTTGCACTAGCCCCAGGACAATAAACTTTTGACAGGTCAGCAGAACAGCCGCTCTGAATGTTTAGATCACTGAGATTGTTTTGGACTGTGCAATCAGACCATGGCCAATGGAGCATTTATGGTTGAAAGCATTCACAAGAATATATACAGTGAGAATCAATCTCAAAAGACTCTTTTATCTCTTTATAATCAATAGCCCCAACTGCTGCACCATATCCAGCCTATCTTGCCCTGATAATCAGGCAGCAAAGACAGTTATGGATAAGCGGAACAGTAAGTCTCAGCGAACGAACCAGGCATGTGATATGCTTGACAAGGGGGTAGTTTTCTTGGATGGGTATGTCCTGTTGTCAGAAACAGGACTGTTCTGATGTTCGGCATGGGTTTTTGTTTTTGTTTTTCTAATTGATGATTATATGCATAGCATACAGATATAAGTTTGTCCCTAGAAAAAGAGAGTTTTTTGCAACTTGATAAAATGTCTGCCGGTAACTCCTTTCTCGGCTTCCTGTTCAGGTTTGGTTTCTGCAACAACAGTAACAATTCCTACGTCCTTGGCAGCCACACTTACGGTTCCCCAATTATCACCTGTCAACATAATGCTTCGACATATCAGGCTTCAACAGGTCAGATATGGCTATCAGTCCATCTGCCTCCCCATCTACATATATCAGATCCCAGTTTGTGCCATCATTTTAGCCTCTAGTAGTTGTTCAGCATCCACTGGTATAGGTATGCAGGGTCCAACATCAGGTTTTTTATCCCCACTAATATTTCATTGTTTGGCCGGTTGCTTCATACCATGCACCACGGTTAGTAATTGAGACAAAATCCCATGCTTTCGGCCACACATTGTTCTCTTCATCTTCTCCAAATTCTTGGCATTCTCGACAATGGCATTTGCTAGTGGACGTTCTTTGCTTGGTTGAAGCGTACTGTGAGAGGGAGTCATTATTAAGTTGATAGAGTTAGTTTAGAGTTGGTTTATGTTAAGTATTTATTCATTGTTGAGTTGTTAAGTTTCTATTTTATTTATTCATTTATTTTGTTTTTTTGTAATCTGACTCTAAGTAGGTTTCTTCTTTTATTACAAGTTGTGGGGCTTTGTCACAATAGGAGTTATTATGAATCCTATTGTGGCTCTTGGATTCTCCCCAGGACTGATTCTTAAGATTCTCTGCTACCACATGATATCAGAGCAACCTATAATACCAATATGACCATGGCACTGGGATGCTGCATGTTGCATTTTGAGCCTACTTAGGAGTTTCCATGAACTGACTGATAACGCCAAAAACAAATGAAACATCTGGTCTAGTAACTGTTAGGTTGACAAGTTTTCTAACCAGCCGCATGTACTGATGTTTATCTGCAAACTCTTTATCATCGCACACTACAAGCTTCAGATGAGGATCAATGTGAATATCTATGAGCATAGAGCTCAACATCCCAATCTCGGATAAAAGATCAAGCATATACTTCCTTTGAGACAAACGGACACCTTTTGTACTACGAACAGCTTCAATTCCCAAGAAATATCCAGACATTCCTAAATCTTTCATATGGAAATGTTGATATAAATATATACCTAGGCATCCTCAATCCCGGCATTACAAAAAATAATAATATCATCCACATCCATAACACGAATAACCGGCTTCGACCCATGTTGATGAACAAATATAGAATGATCAAAGAAGCACTGCATGAACCATAGTTGTCAAGGCGCCTAGGCGAACCAAGGTGGTTGGCAGAGCAAAAATTTAAGGCAACACCAATAAGGTGCCTAGGTGCCAGCTAGGCGACCATGGCACCACTCTATACAAAACCGCCTGGACGCCTAGGCATTGCATTGACAACGATGCGTGAACCCATAATTATAGAAAACCTTACTAAGTTAGTCAAAACAACCACGAGGGGATTGTTTCAACCCATAAATAGCCATAGAAGACGACAAACCTTTTGATGCATTCTACCCCTGAGAAAAATACCCAGAAGGTTGCTCCATATCCAAAGGCCAGTCAAGATCTGTGTTAGCAATTCGGCCGAATAATTCGCGAATTATTCGGCCGAACCGAATTTTTCTGAATTAAATCAAAAATTCTGACTGAATCCGAATTAAAAATAAAATTCGGTAAAAAATGCGAATTTTACTAATTTGAATTTAAAACGCGAATAATTCGGGTCGAACCGAATTAAACCGAATTATTCGGTCCATTTAAACAATATTTAAAAAAAAAAAACAAAAAAACAAAAAAACAAAAAAACAAAAAAACAAAAAAACAAAAAAACAAAAAACAAAAAACAAAAAAAAAAAACAAAAAACAAAACGTCATATTCGCTTTTTTGACCGCTTTTTTGACCGAATCCTTAAATTAATCAATCGAATTATTCCGAATAATCCTCCGCCCGAATAATTCCCGAATCCGAATTTGCTAACTATGGTCAAGATTAACAACCAAGGATACAAGTAAATGAACTAAGTTAAGACGGGCCACCAGAGAAAAGGACTCAAAGTAGTCAATTCCATAGGTCGAATGGTCGATTGCAGCCTTTGACAACCAACCAAGCTTTCAACCGCTTAACTAGAACCATTTGGAAGATACTTGACAATATACACACAACGACATTGCACAAGCTCCTTTCTTGGGGGTCAGTCCATAAGGGACCACGACTAACGATCCAACAAGGCATCCTTTTCTACATCCATAGCATTCTTTCAACTAGGATGAGACAAAGTTTCCTTGCACGCGTTAAGCATATTCACAGTAGATACTAGGTAATGACAAATCAAAGTTTCAAAGTAAAGGAGGAAGATGTGAGACAGTAACAAACTTCGAAAAAAGTAAACAATATTAGGATTTTGAGTACAAGTTCGAATACCTTTACAAAGAGCAATGGGAAAGTCAATGGAGAAAGAATCCTCAGGCAAAGAGTCTTATGGAGTAGAGGGTGGCAGCGAAGAATCACCAAGAATAGTTGAAGTCACTTTGGGATGGCACTCGTAAACCTGCAATGACAGTGGTGGATAAGTATTAGTGGAGTCTATAAAAAGAATACGTAAAGCAATAGGTAGAGGATTGAAAAGATCAGTATACATCATACGAATCTCAGCAAAAAAGTACAGTGTAGTATAAAAAAGGTGACATTAACACTGACAAACTACTAACATGTGACCGAATCATAACACCGATAACCTTTTTTAGCGCAAGCATAACCAAGGAAAACACTAGGTAGCACGTGAAGATAATTTATCAAGATCAGGGAAAAAATTATGAACAAAACATGTACAGCTAAACACCCGTGGTTGAAAACCAAAAATGGACAAGTAAAGGAAAACCACAGAATAAAGGTGATGACTCCAGCAAGTTCCTACACCCCACCCGCTGGAGCAATGTCTATCTCCCCAAATCTAAAGTGGCCTAGGTCTTAGACGCATCAAAGATATCAACTCACAGGCATTCTTAAGCTCATCTGGAGGGTGGTGACCAAACAAAACAGCATCTGAGTCTCCTGGGTTTATTCTGATCTTCTAAAGCATGATTCCCTATGGATCACCTCCCCTGGACCAGATGCATCTTGGGTCTGGCATGGTATACTTGGCTTAAGACCCTTGGCCATGGATGTCATCTCGTACTCCATTGGTAATGGTGCCTCTACGTCCCTCTGGCTTGACCCACCCGCCCAGCGTGATTCTCCATGTGGTAAGCCCCAGGATTATCTATTCCTCGGGTATTGATCGATCAGCTATTATCTCTTCCATCATACTCAATGACGACTGGGCCCCCCCTCCTTTGCCTCCCCCTCTAGATGACATTTGGGCCAACCTTCCACCTTCCCCCGGGGTGTAGAGGCAGAGAAGATTCCATCCTCTGGAAGCCCTCACCTTCCAACTTATTCAATTCTTCATCTGCAAGAACTTCATCAGACCTTCTGCCCCCCTCATCCCATGGTAGAATCTCCTTTGGTTTAAAGGCCACATTCCCCGTCATTGTTTCACCACCTGGCAGGTCTTCTCCAACTGCCTTCCCACGCAGTCCTACCTCATTTATCGTCACACACAGGTTCCTCCTGCATGTTGTCTATGCTTGAATGGCAAAGAAAACGTTGACCATTTGTTCTTTTCTTGCCCCTTCTCCTCCACCATCTGGAAAAAAGTTCTCAGCCGTTGTTGGCCTTCTAATAGGAGAGTTCTCCCTTTCTGTAGGGAATGGGTCTGGGTTAACATGACATTTCGGGGCTATAGTGTCATTGCTAGGAAACTTGTTTTTTGTGCTACCATTAACCACTTCTGGATGGAGTAGAATCTTCATAGATAAACTTCTGATTCTCGCTCTTATGACACGATTTTGGAATGCCTTCTACTTCAGCGTCAGCACCAAGCATGCCTACCTCCCCACCACATGATCAGAGATTCCCCAAGGAACAGGCTCACTATTGTCTCCTGGGGCCTCCCATCTAGATCATATCTACTGCTCCCTCTGATGGATTGTATTCCCATGTAGTGTCCCCCTTTTGTATGGGCTTCGCCATTTAGATTGCCTCCTTGTGAGGCTCTCCCCCCCCCCTTTTTCTTCTTCCCTCCCTTTTGTATATTCTTCTCCTTTAATCTATTTTATTCATCCAAAAATAAGTGATTGACTTTCAAGCACAACAGGCGGCATACGGTTTATCAAATAGCAAGCAGTGAGAACCAAGGTTTTAAGTATCCTAATGCATTTATCGATACTGAATGATATGTATTGTATCTTTAAGGCATTGATACATTAGACACTAATACTAAAAAAGGGTGTACCCAATGTCAAAGGCTCCCTCCACTGCAAGGTCTAGGGAGGGTCATAATGTACACTACCTTTCCCCGAATGATTCTTTACTCTCTCTCTCTCTCTCTCTCTCTCTCTCTCTCTCTCTCTCTCTATCCTCTCGGTCTTCCTGAAAAGAGTTCCCCGTAAGAGGGACGGTCAAAACAAGATTATGATTTGCGGTTTCATCAAACGGGATAAAAGATTTTGAAATACGCCGATCATAGGTCAACGGGTCAAGAGAGGGTTGGTCAAGCTGACTTTCGTTTCCTCTATCCAACGAGAGGAGGAGAAGCTGACTCGGCTTGTTCTAATTGACCCGGTCACCACTAACCACTCTGACTACCGCTTTCACTATTATTTAAGGCCGATGCAAAACCCTACTCTTGGCTTGCTTTCCATCCTTTAGCCCTTGCTTCAGCAAGACCGCTAGAAAACCATTCCTTTGCTGTCTATTCATTCCACTCCGACGCTTACCCGACTGGGTGATCTCTATCCAATTGCTATTTTCTTGTATGTATGCATAAAAAGGGGATTCCTTTCTGTTTCATTAATTTCATTTCGTTTGATTAATGCGGAGTTCCTTAAAAACTTCTGCCTTCTTTGAAATATCATGAACAGTTCCTGTAGGTTGAGCACCTTTTTCGAGTAAATATAGAATAAGGGAAACATTTAATTTGCGAAGAGGCTGTTTCCCAGCTCAAATCCGTGACCTATCATTGCACTAAGGTCCAGCCTCTCGATACGACACTGATACTATACCTAAAAAAGTATTGACCGTATCGTGTCAATATCTGACCCAATATGGTTAATACTAATCGATACTCTCGATATATCTCTTATAAACTATATAACATGATCAATGACTACAAAACACTCACCAATAGCTCATATAAGGTATTCTTATCAATTTTGTTTTGAAAAAATCAACGTGATTCCTTGCTTCTATTGTCAAAAGTGACTCTAGTAGTGTTGATTTCATCATTGTTTGGTAGTGTTGATTTCATCATTGATTGGTGATTAAACAACCTGCAATCACCAGAATTGCGCAAGAACATTTTTCTATCAAAAATTGGAATTCTTTGTCCAATTATTGATTTTTAGTGTGGTTTTTTTGCAATAGATCATTAGATTAGTGAAAAACTTAAATGATTAAATCAAACTATTTTTTTATAATGATGTGTATTAGTCATGTAAGAAACCTCTTCCTTTATACATATACAAGTGAATGCACCTGTCTTGTCATACTTTGTTCTCCTCTCTTTATACATGATATATTTTACATAGCACTTATAGTGTAAAAAAAAAAAAAATGTACCAGTGCACGAGTGTCCCGTTACTACAAGGTCTGGGAGGGGCAAATGTATGTAGCATTATAGTGTTTTATGCTTTAAAATTGTATTTCACATCCATCCTAAGCATTTATTTCATGTGTATCTTAGCATACCTTACGTCTCTTTGATACGATGTGATACAATACGTCACTTCTTTTAAGATCACTTTCCAATATGATAACCGATGCCGATGCTTTAAATATTGATGAGAACAACACCACTCCAATAAAACTTTGGAACATGCATATGAAACATGAGGAAGCGACCAATTTCCAGGAAATACCGGTTTTACTCTCATCAACACCATTATGTTATGGAGTATATGTACAACTAGTTTGATGAATCATGCCATGAGCCCATGATCAAAACAAAATTCAAATATTTCACGTTGGATATATTTTAGAGCATTATCAAAACAAAAAACTTTCATTGACACAACAAACTGAGTTTTTATTTCATAATAATACTAATTAAAACAGATAAATATCTGATCGTTCTTGTAACAGACTTACCCAGTCAATCTAAATGATCATCAAAAAAAGTAACAAAAAATATAGAAACCCCAACTGACTCTTAACACGACATAGACCCCAAACAATCTAATGAACTAAATAAAACAAAAGGAAACTTAGAGAAGCATCATTAGGAGGGAACAGGGTACGATGATGCTTTCCAAGTTCACACCTCCCATTAAAGTCGAGAGATATTCTTGCAACTGGGAACCATACGATGGGGGTATGGAAAGAGAAAGATGTCCCGACCGGTAATATCACTGAAGAGGAGAAAACACACTAGAGGAAGTAGAAGAAACGGTAGGAGCGACAGCATCAAAGTAATATAAAACCATCTTCTCACGACCTCCATCAATCGTCTTCCTTGTCTAGAGATCCTAAAAAACACAAGATAAAAGGTGATTGAACAATTTAATGATTTAGTCAATTAACAAACAGAGAAAATATATATGGGTAATTTAGGAATGTGGAGAACATAGTTCAATATAGGAAGAGAAGATAAAGAAAAACAATCGAAAGCAGATACCTGAGTAGACGAGCCTGTTGGAATACTTGTAATAGGAGTACTTTAGAAACTGTATTATGTTAAGTTGTCCTATTTTGTATTCTTTTTTATTTCTCTTTCACTTCCCTTAGGGAGGGAAATGTAATTTCCTTAACTAATTAGTTGGAACTAATATAGGTGAAATGAACTAAGAGCTTATTCATGTTTTGATCCTCATTTCTCTCTCTCCTCTCATCTTCTCTCCCTCTCCTCTCTACCTCTCTTCTTCCTTTCTCCTTGGTGTCTAATCTTACTCTTCTCAACTTCCAACTTGGTATCAGAGCTGCAAGGAGTTTGAGAGTTGACTAAGGTTCCATCCTCTCATTCTTTAAGTCTCTTTTGGAACCCTAGAAAATAAAGGGATCTAATGGAGGCTATACCATGTAAAGAAATTCAACAAGGTGACCTAATGGAGCTTTAGAAGCATCTTGAAGATTCTTGGAGGGAGAGTGAAGCATCACAAGGACCTATTGGAGCTCAAACCACGTTTTTGGTCCCTATCAAGCATTACCACCAGCTTCTCATTGGAGCTTCTCTTTCTCTCTCCTCAAGTGGCTGTTGGGGATGGGGCTAGGCTTGTAGGTTTCGCCCAAGGCCCCTTGTTTGGCCATCCTAAGCTGAGGTTCATGACTTGTGGTGTTGTTTGAGCACAACTCAGAAATATGCTTGCTGCCAGGTATCGCTAGTATCCGGTTTTTTTGCATTTATGGTCTGAGATGACCTATATGGCATTCTTGGGTTGTTGTTTGATGAAGATATCCTATCCTATGATGCGTGTGTGATATTGGAATGAAGTACTACAGTTACTAGTGGATTAAATTGGTTTATCAAGTTTCAAGTTTCTTTTGTTTGCTGGAATTTTTTTTGGTTCCGAGAAGACAGTATTTGGGTATTGTACTACCCCCTGTTTCGGATCTCCAACCGTGGTTGTTTAGGAGTACCCACTCACCATGTCTGACTTCACTGAATCTTTGGAAGCTACATCGGCTGGGTCGAGTAGTACCAATCTCAGCCAGATTGTCTTTGACAACCCCACCACTCAGATTTCCCTTGTCAAGTTGGATAGCACCAATTACTTGACTGGTCACACTCTGTGAAGTTATCCTTCAGGAGTTGAGGGAAAATTGGATATATTAATGGGACTATCAAGGCTCCGCTATCTCTAATCCAGAATATCATAAATGGGAAACTGCAAATTCCACTACTATGACTTGGCTCCTTTTTTCCATGAAACTTGAGATCGGTAGAAGATTTATCCGTAAGGAAACTGCTCTAAGACCTATGACAGGGTGAGTGACTCTGTTAAGGTCTATCAACTCCTTCAAAAGGCTCTCTATGAAGCAGGGAAACAAGACTATCTCTGACTAGTTGTAGGACTCTGGGAAGAGTATGATCATTATCGGGACCTTCAATTGTCTAATCCCGATGATGAAGCCTAGGTCTAAAGGTCCCTTGAAAAGGAGAGAGTTCTCATCTTACTAGGCGGGTTGAACTCGGATTTGAGCAAATCCGGATACAAATTTTGGGACGGTCACCCCTTCCATCCCTTGATGAGGTGTGTACCTACTTATTGAGTGAGGAGACTAGAATACGTACTATGGAGTCTACTCGACCACTTGAGCGCTCTGCTCTTTCTTCCATTGCTCACAGAGAATGGCGTGGAGGCAGCCGAGGGCAAGGATCATCTAGTGGCGATGACCGGGAGACAGTGTGATCATTGTGGGAAACCTAGGCAAACTCGAGACAAGTGTTAAGTGCTTTATGGCCGTCCTAGTACACGTGGTGGATCTACTAGTACACGTGGTGGTCACCAAGGTGGGGCTACAGCCCATGCTACTATGACAGAGACTGATCCTCGAGGACCCTCACATGCTGATACCAGCTCCTTCTCTAGTGATGATATTGCAGTGCTCCGCAGGTTCATGTGTCAGCTTGATAGTCCATCTACCTCATAGGATGCTTCAGCTTTCGCTATACATGTCACTTCATCTGCACCTTCCACAACTCCGTCATGGGTTATTAACTCTGAGGCCACTGACCACATGACTGGTACGTCTCATTATTATGATTCTTACTTCATTTGTTGGGGTAAGGATAAGATTCGGGTGACTGATGGGACTCTTTCTTCTATTTCCGGTAAAGGCAGTATTCCCATTAGTTCGTCTATTTCACTAAAATCCATTCTCCATATCCCTAACCTTACCTTGAACCTTTTGTCTGTGAGTACTTTGATTAACTCTTTGAATTGTTGTATCACTTTTTTCCCTTCCTACTATCTTTTTCAGGATTTGGTGACAAAGAGGATTATTAGCAGTAGATGTGAGGAGAACGGACTCTATTGCCTTAAGCCACAGTTATCTTTTTTCACTACACCAGAGTCCTATGCATGTGGTCGTAGTGATAGAAGTTCTATGGATTCTGTGATGCTTTGGCATCAACATTTGGGACATCCCTCTTTTGTTGTTATGAGGAAACAATTACCTCATTTATTTACGTCTTTTTCTTCTTCTCATGTATTTCATTATGAATTATGTACTTTTGCTAAACATTGTTGTTCTTCTTATCCCTATCATGGTAGTAAATTTGTTGTTCCCTTTCACATTGTGCATACTAATGTCTGGGGACCTTGTCCTACTACCTCTTTATTTGGCCATCAATACTTTGTTTCGTTTATTGATGATTTCTCTCGTTGCACTTGGACCATTCTTATAAAACAGAAAAGTGAGGTTTATGATGCCTTTAAAAACTTTTATAAAATGATCCACACCTAGTTTGAAACCACGATCAAAATTGTCCAGTCTGATAAAGGGGGGGAGTACACGTATGGTGGTCTACGGGATTTTTTCACTAACAATGGTATTATCCATCAGCTTGCGTGTGTTGACACTCCTCAATAGAATGGGATGGTTGAGAGGAAAGATCGTCATTTGTTAGAAGTTGGTAGAAGCCTTTTATTTGGTATGCATATTCCTAAAACTTTTGGGTCTGATGTTATCCTTATTGCTGCATTTCTCATCAATCACATGCCTACCAAAATCCTTGGGTCCCAAAACCCCGTTGCACTCTTGTCCCCTCAATCTTCTGCTTTTTCCCTTCCTCCCCGGGTGTTTGGTTGTATTTGTTATGTGCATGTTAACAAATCCTCCCGCACCAAACTTGATCCTAAGGCTCTTAAATGCCTCTTCCTTGGGTATTCTTCTACTACCAAAGTCTACAAGTGTTATCACCGTTCCTCTCGTAGGTGATTTCTTTCCAAGATGTCACCTTCCTTGAGTCTATGCCTTTCTTTGCATCCTCTTCAGGGGGAGAATGGGAATGCAAGTGAACATGCTACTGATGCTATTCCATTTCTTACTCCTTTCTCTTTTGATATTGGGAAACATAAAGAGATGGATGATGTTGACACTGTGGAGACTAGTGGGCCTTGTACATAAAAGGCACCGTTTATTGTACACACAAGAAGGACAAAGAAGACCTGCCAAGAGTCCTCTTTGGATCCACATTCTGAGCTTCCCATTCCTCAGTCAGGTAACATCTCCTCTCCTCATTTAGAGTTGGATCTTCCTGTTGTTGTTCGTAAGGGTAAGAGAGCTTGTACTAATCCTATAGCCCAGTTTGTTTCCTATGATGCTCTCTCTCCTACAAATATTGCCTTTATTGCTACTCTTTCCTCTACTTCCATCCCTAAAACTGTTATTGAGGCTATGACAGACCCCAAGTGGAAGCAAGACATGGTTGAGGAAATGATGGCCCTTGAAAAGAACGACACTTGGAAACTGGATGATATCCCCAAGGGAAGAGTTCCAATTGGATGTATGTGGATGTATACAATCAAGTACCAATCAGATGGTGCTATTGAGAGGTACAAGGCAAGATTGGTGGCCAAAGGGTACAATCAAGTATATTACCAAGAGACCTTTGCTCTTATAGCCAAATATAACTCTATAAGAGTTCTTTTATCTGTGGCGGTAAACAGAAATTGGCCTTTATATCAGTTAGATGTGACGAATGCCTTCCTCCATAGTGACTTAGAGGAGGAAGTGTATATGCACCCCCTCCTGCTTCAAATTTCCCAGTAGGTTATGGTAAGGTGTCTCCTAAGGAAAGCTCTATATGGCCTCAAGCAATCACCAAAAGCTTGGTTTGAGAGCTTCAAGCAGGCCATCTTGAAGAATGGGTATTCTCAGATTCAAGCAGATCACACATTATTTGCCCGGAAAGGTAATGGTACCATCACAACATTGATTGTCTATGTTGATGATATTGTGGTGACTGGAGATGACAGTGAGGAGATAACTAGGCTGAAAGCCTACTTGGACAAACAATTTGAGATTAAAGACCTAGGACACCTGAAGTACTTCTTGAGGATTGAAGTGTTAAGGTCTAAGAAGGGAATTAATATTTGTTAAAGGAAATTTGTGCCAGACTTGTTGAAGGAAACAGTGATGTTGGGGAGCAAACCGGCAAGTTCTCCGATTGAGCAGAATCACAAGTTAGGAGAAGACTGTGGTTCTTCTCTTGTTGATGCAGGCAAATACCAAAGGCTAGTGAGAAAACTGATATACCTGTCTCTGACTCACCCTGATGTCACTTACGTAGTGGCAGTAGTGAGCTAATTTATGCATGCTCCCAAGAGTGGGCACTTGGAGGTTGTGTACCGCATCCTCAGATACTTGAAGTCCTCTCCAGGAAAAGGACTCTTATATGCCCAGAACAATCACTTAAGGATAGAAGGTTATTTTAATGCTGATTGGGTTGGATCTATCTCTGATAGACGATCTACTTCCGGCTATTGCACATTTGTGGGTGGTAATTTGGTTACATGGCGGAGCAAGAAACATGTTATAGCTAGATCTAGTGCAGAGGCAGAGTACAAAGCAATGGCTCATAGAGTTTGTGAACTCATTTGGTCGAGACAACTGGTTCTTGAGTTGGGATATGATAGTAACGGACCTACGCATCTCTATTGTGATAATAAAGCAGCCATAAGCATTGCCCACAATCCAGTGCAACATGATAGAACAAAGCATATTGGAGTGGACCGGCATTTCATCAAAGAAAAAATTGACACTAGCAACATTTGCACGCCCTTTGTGAAGACAAGTGATCAGTTGGCAGACATCTTCACCAAAGGACTCATTCCTCACCAGTTCAATTCCCTCTTATGCAAGCTGGGAATGCATGACATTTATTCTCCAGCTTGAGGGGGAGTGTTGGAATACTTGTAATAGGGGTACTTTAGGAATTGTATGATGTCAACTTTTCCTATTTTGTATTCTCTTTTATTTCTCTTTCACCTCCCTTAGGGAGGGATATGTAATTTCCTTAACTAATTAGTTGGAACTAATATATGTGAAATGAGCTAAGAGCTTATTCACATTTTGGTCCTCATTTCTCTTTTTCTCCTCTCATCTTCTCCCTCTCCTCTCTACCTCTCTTCTCCCTTTCTCCTTGGTCTCTAATCTTACTCTTCTCAACTACCAACTGATATCGACTCTAGAAGGGTGATTAATATTTTGAAAGGAATAAAATACATGGGACTTACCAGTCATATGAGAGGTGGCACCAGAGTCGATGACACACGGTGTAGAAGAGGAGGCAAGAAATGCACCAATACCTGAGTAAGCAATGGTAGCAGTGGATGTAGATGTCTCAATTTGTTGAATACGCTTAAGTAATTGATTTAGTTCATCTTGTAACAAAGAGACAAGTTGACTACCTCCAGATGTAGAAGCATGATTTGTGTCGGAAGATGACGCCGCTGTAGAACTCTGATCAAGTGTAATAGTAGTAGCATACAATTTCTGAGCCCACTTGGGTTTACCATGCTCGGCCCAACATGTATCAATAGTGTGATTAATCTTTCCACAATATGTACATTGACGCATGCCTAGATCTAGTGGTTGTCCTTTGCCTTTACCTCCACCATGACCTTGGCCTCCCCCCAAACATCGACCTCTGCCAGGAAAACTAGCACCACAACCACAACCTCCACTCTTTGAAATAAGTGCTGAATTATCTTTAGAAGAGGATGATTCAGACTTGGCGGAGGGAGATACAATTCGTTGAATCTGATAAAACGCCTCATTCAAGGATGGGATCTTCTCGCCTGCATGAATTTGGCTTTTGACAAAATAAAGATCAGACTCTAATCCAAACAAAAATTTAGCAATCAGAAATTTAGCATGTTGAGATTTAAGAATTTTAATATAAAGAGATTAGTACATAGTAAGTTCCTCCCAAGCCCCTTACAAAACTGTAGTAGTCGCCAACAAATGTGCCATTTTGTTTAAAAAAGAAGAACTTCTCATATAAATCATATATTTTTTCCATTTTATTTAGTCATTGCTGAGTTAGTGAGTTTTTTCTTTGTTCGCAATTTGACTGTAAGTAGATTTCTTATTTTATTATAAGTTGTGGGGCTAGGCCATGGTTGGAGTTATTCTGGACCCTATCATGGCTCTAGGATTCTCCCCTTTCTTCTTCTATCGTGGTCTCTCTCTTCTCTCTTCTCTCTTCTTCTTCTTCTTCTTCCTTCTCTCTCTCCCTTCTTATGTCTGCATAAGGATTGGCTCTTAGATTCTTTTCTGCTACCATTAGCTCGAAAAGAAAACTATCCATAAAGCTAAGATTGAAGTAGGACCTCAAGATAATATGAATTTTAGCCCCAAACATGATTTCAATCACTTGCAACAGTGCAGATACAACTCATAGAAATTATGAAGGAGCACGTTCAAAAGCCTAGTCCTCACAACCCTTAGCATTCTAAGAGCAAAGGTCCACAATTTGTCAAGCCTAGTGGGTCCAAATGTTGGCCCATCACACAATTAATGGAGAAAATTTGCCAATAGGAAATATATTTTTATTGACAAGTAACAACAGAAGAATAAATTAATTGAAATGACAGGAGATACAAAGAAACAACACCAACTAAGCCTTATCCCAACTAAATGGAGTCGGCTATATGGATCCAATCAAAGACATGTTACAAAGAAAAGTAAATGTAAAAGGGAAAGGGACACAACACAACAAATCAATACAAACACAATCTCACCTACATGGGGTCGGCCACACAGATTCTTGTCTTCTAATCAGATTTATTCGAGGTGATAATTGGGGCAAGGCCTAAACTATGTATGTCTCTCTGCACTACTCCTATGATCATTTTAGGCCTGCCCCAAGCTCTTTTAATTCCTTCAATCTGAATCAGATCACTCCTCACTGGTGCATCCCATGGCCTCCGTTGAACATAGCCATACCACCTCATATGGATTACTTCGAGCTTATCATGAATTGGGGCAACTTTCAAATTCGCTCTACTTTGGTCATTCCTTACTTAATCCCTCCTAGCTTTTCCGCACATCAATCTCAACATCCTCATATCTATTATACATAGTTTATCTATATAACACTTCTTAACTGCCCAACATTCAAACATGTACATCAGTCGGCCAAACAACTATCCTATAGAACTTTCCTTTAAGCTAAGGGATACGTTGGTCACACAACACTCTAGATGCACCTCTCCACTTCATCCATCACACTTTAATCCTCTGAGAAACATCATCCTTTATATCACCTTTTTTATTTATAATTGACCCTAGATACCCAAAATGATTACATTATGGTACCTCTCTCTCAATATTCATTTCATTAGCACCGTAGATTAGCTAAAGTTACACACCATATATTACGTCCTCGTTCTACTTATCTTAAAACCTCTTGATTACAAGGTTGATTTCTATAGCACCAACTTAGCATTAATCCTAACTTTAGTCTCATCCACCAAAACAATATCATCAGCAAAGAGCATACACCACGGAATCTCATCCGAAATGTTTCTGGTTAAATAATTCATGGTAAGCACAAACAAATAAGGACTTAATGTTGATCATTGACGCAACCTAATTGTAAGTGGGGAATCACTTCATTGCTCTTCCACAATTCTCACACTAGTCATTGTGTCCACATACATATCTTTAATTTTATCTACATATTTATTAGAAACCCTTCTCTTCTCCAGTGCATGCCAAATAAGCTCTCTTTGGGGACTCCGGCATAGGCTTTTTCTAGGTCAATAAAGGCCATATGAAGATCCTTCTTGCAAGCTCTAAACCTTTGCATGAGCCTCCTGAGTAAAAAAATAGCTTCTGTTGTGGATCTACCTAGCATAAAACCAAATTGATTCGCCAAAATAGTAGTTTCCCTTCTTAAGTGTGCTTCAATAACCTTCTCTCATTATGACCAAAAAAGGCTTCAGACTGTGGAAAGAGCAGCCCTTTTGCATGGAATATAGAATTAAGCAAGCTAGGCTCTAGCCTAGCCCACATTAGAAATTTTCATCCAAAACAAAGTCAACTCCATTTCAGGTGTCCAACTTAACAAAATGATATCATAATGGATTCAAGGTGGTTCAATCAAGAATAACGAGTGCCCACCTTATAGACATAAATCTTGACACCCATGCAAATAGGTAGATCCCATAACTGAAACTTTCAAAATCCGAGAAGCCATTACCTCAACTCTAACAATGCATTGAAATTCCCATTGCCATTTTCCGTTGATTTGAAATATTGGATACCATAACTCCCAAGTAACGCATAGCCAAAGCTCCATAACTTATAAAAGTGGAATATCTCATTCCACTGGTAGCGAATATCATACTTTACCGTATCAAAGTTATAACACCGCATGAGAACACCATTTATAACAATTGTTTTTCCTCTTGTAATGCAAGCCATCATCAATTTCTACCATCTAATAAACAAAAAAAGTGCAGCAACTCTATAGAGATCAGACTTATTTCATCTATGGCAAGTGAGATAGACGTGCCAAAGTGCAAAATCGATAGCTTAAAGCACATAGATAAATAAAATAAGTTAGCCAAAGCATTTAACCACCAACAAGCATGCCAATATGGTGATTGTTCGTAGTTTGCTCCTCCCAATATGGATTCTTTACTTTCATTCACGGATATATACAATAATTCCAATCAAACATAAAACAGATAAATTTTGTTATGAAATGACACTAGACCACTGAGGGAGATTCAGATACAGTGGGCGTTCTCAGTGCACGGGGCTCTCACCATTGCGGGGTCTAGGGAGGGTCATAATGTACGTAGCCTTACCCCCACTTCGTGGAGATGCTTTTCCCCACTAGAAACCCAAACCACTAGGTCGGAATTGAGCAACCTCACCATTGCACCTAGGTCTGCCCTTTTGGAGAT
The DNA here is from genome assembly GCF_013358625.1 of Macadamia integrifolia. Lineage (NCBI taxonomy): Eukaryota > Viridiplantae > Streptophyta > Magnoliopsida > Proteales > Proteaceae > Macadamia > Macadamia integrifolia. The sequence goes on along the minus strand of NC_056568.1, from coordinate 6,290,929 downwards.
TCAGCTACAGTGATTGGCGGGATATCTTTTCAGAACTAGGGCTCACGGAGATGATCATACTTGATAAGGTGGTAAGATCCCACAACATCTCATTCTAGTGGCTCCTTAGATCTGTTTATCCTTCAGTGCTCTTCAAGGGGCGGGGGGGCAGCTAAGGAGGAGCTACATGTAAAGGTCGTTCTCAAGGAGGGTGATTTTGGTTGTATAAAGGAGGTCAACCCACTTATATGGATCCTTATGCTTTGATGTAATTTTCCATATTATAAGTCCTGGCACCTCTCTTTCGGTTCATGTTTCTATGTTTGTGCTCTGATTTGGCAACCTTTTCTTTAAATGAATAAACTGTTATACATGAAAAGAGCAAGGAAAAAAAAAAGTTCCAAAACAGTTGTGATATTCACAACTCAACAAAGATTTTTTTTTCACAGGGGATCAACTCAAATATCCACATCTTTGATTGTTTTAAGATTTGCAACTACAAATGAAGTCATCCTTCAGCTAAAGCTTGTAATTGTGACAACTACAACAACAACTCAGCCTCATCCCAACTAAATGGGGTCGGCTACATGGATCCTAACCCTCAATCAGCTCTGTTCGAGTTCATACTTGTTAAGGCCTAAACTATGCATGTCTTTCTTCACCACTTCTCCTAAAGTCATTTTAGGTCTACCCCTAATTCTTTTAGCTCCTTCTATCTGGATCAAATCACTCCTCCGTACTGGAGCATCTAAAGGCCTCCACTGAACATGGCTATGCCACCTTAAACGACTTTCTCGTAGCTTATCATGTATTAGAACTACTCCCAAATAAACTCGAATATGATCATTCTTTTATCCTTCCTAGTTTTGCCACACATCCATCTCAACATCCTCATCTTAGCTACATTGAGTTTATCTATAGTATGCTTTTGAATTGCCCAACATTTCGCACCATACCTCATAGCCGGTTGTATTAACTATCTTACAAAAATTTTCTTTAAGTTTTATTGGAATAGTCGATCACACAACACTCTGGACACACCTCTCTATTTCATCCATCCTATTTTAATTCTGTGAAACAACATCCTTTATATCACATTCTTTATTTATATTGAGCCCAGATACCTAAGATAATCACTTTGCAGAATCTCCCTCTCATCAATTTTCACCACATCATTATCCATCCAATGTAACTGAAATTACACACTATACACTATTTTCGCTCTACTTATCTTAAAAGTTTCTATTCCAAACTTGATCTCCATAAATCCAACTTGGTGTTAATCCTTGCTTTTGTTTCATCCACCAAAACAATATCATTAGCAAAAAGCATACACTAAGGAACCTCATCTTGAATGTGTCTAGTTAATTCATCCATGATAAAAGCAAACAAATAAGGGTTTAAAGTTGATCCTTGATGTAATCCAATTGTTATTGGGAATTCACTACCTTTTTTTTTTTTGGGTTAATAAATAATTCATTACCAAGAGGAAAAAGGAAAAACTTAGAACCCCTTAAAAGGGGACGGAGAAGTAAGAGATAAAAGCAAAAACTCAAGGAGGAGAGACATTCCTGATGATGGAGCTAGGAAGCCCCTAGGAATTTACAAAGTGAAGATTTATAGGGAAGGGATTACAAGAAGAAATCCGAGAGATCTTAGTCTTGACATCAAAAGATATGGAGCCCCAAATCTTTTCAAGAGAGCGAGAGTTGGAGGTCCATTTCCTATGATTTCTTTCCATCCAGATTTGGTTTATGGTTGCAAAGAAGGCGAGCTTTCCCACAGTGTCACATATATACTTTGCCTGAAATGTCATATCCATCCAAATCCATTCCCGATGAAGCAGAAGAATTCTCTTGCTGGTTGGCCAGCATTTGTCAAGGATTCCTTTCCAAATAGAGGAAACAGGACAAGCGAAAAAGAGATGGTCAATGCTTTCCAATTCATTACCACAAAGGAAGCACATTGGATCCGCTGAAATGCCACGCTGAGTGAGGAAAGCTTGAGTTGGCAAGGATTTAGACAAGACTCTCCATGACGTGAAGATTTGGTGGGGCATGTGATGCTTAAACCCAGATGAGCTTGTGCCAAGGAGAGGGAGGCTCATGATTTCTAACAAAATCCCAAGCAGCTTTTGCAGTGAAGAGCTGAGATGAGGTAGGCTTCCAGAGGATTGAGTCATGACTTTGCTGTCGGGATTCTGGAATGACTGGCAATGAGTTCCAGATATCTGCAAGTTGGGACAAGGATTGAACCGGGGGGGTCCAATTGCCAAAGGATAAAATATCTGCCACACGGGCAACCTTGGACAATCCCGAACTAAAATGATTATGGGACTTATGGAATGACATAGAATTCCTTTGGGATGCCAGGGATCAAGCTATAGGTAAGTGTTGGCCCCATCCCCAATTTGAGAGAAAATGACAGTTGAGATAGATGAGTGGGTAGATATGATCTTGCACCACACCCAGGATGCTTTTGAGGGGTCTTTCACTGTCCAAATGGAATCTGACCAAAGCAGGTAAGAGTATACTCAGTCAACCCATATACTCTTTTTCTTATTGACAAGCTTCCAGATAGCTTGATGATACCAACTGAGCGGGCATCCTTGATCCGCCTCAGGCTAAGACCCCCTTCCACTTTAGGAAGGCAAACAGAAGCCCAACTAGCCGGCCTGAGATATCTTGAGCATTCACTTCCTTTTAAAAGAAAAGAGGCAAAAATTGATTCAAGCTTGGAAATGGTGGATTTTGGCAACCCATAAATACCAGACCAGTAAATGTAAGAAGCTTGAAGAACCGATCGGATGAGCTCTAGATGACCTGCAATTCACTACCTTGACCCCCCACGACTGACACTAGTCACCAGACTCACCACACCATTATAAATAATCTTTTAACTATGGTAACATATTTACTTGAAACACTTTTCGCTAGTACTTGCCATATTAACTCTCTAGGGACTCTGTCATAAGCTTTTTCTAGGTCAATAAAGACCATATGTAGATCCTTCATGAAATCTTTAAGGCTTTCCATTAGTCTCCCAAGTAAATTAGCTTCTATCATGAATCTTTTCGGCATTAACCAAATTGTTTCTTTGTAGTAATAGTTTCTTGTCTCAGGTGAGTCTCAATAACTCACTCCCATAGTATGACTCCTTAGTTTAATGCCTCTACAGTTATTGCAACTCCAAATATCACCTTTATTTTTATAAATCGGAACCACAATGTTTCTTCTCCATTCATCTGGAATTTTCTTAACTTTCATAATCTTATTAAATAACTTGGCCAAGATAAACCATAGATTCCTAAGCTCTTCCACACTATTATTGGAACCCCATCTGGACCTGGTGTCTTTCCTACTTTCATCCTCCTTAAAGCTTCTTTTATTCAAGCACCATAATTTTTCGTATATATCTACAACATCTGGTGTCTTGACGTGTAATGTAGCCTTCTAAGACAGATCACTCAGCCTTATTGATGCATCCTCGGGCCTCCATTAAACATGGCCATACCACCTCAAACGACTTTCTCAAAGCTTATCATAATTAGAGCAACCCCCAAATCAGCTCTAATGTGGTCATTCTTTATTTTACCCTTTCAAGTTTTGCTGCACATCCATCTCAACTAATTCATAGTTTATCTATATGAAACTTCTTAATAGCCCAGTCATCTCGTTCCATAACTAGATAAAACAGAATGATCCTTAAGCTGCGCTTGGTAGGCATCCAAAAAAATGTTTCTGACATTTTTTTATTTTACGGGGACAAGAAAATGGAATATTCGATTTGGTTAACCATGTTTCAACATTTGAGAAATGCTCCATTTGGAAAAAATTATGTCCCCAATAATTTCCCCAAGGCCAAAGCCTTCTCTATCTCCTTAAAACTCTGAAGAACCTAAACCTTCTGTATCTCCTTGAAACTCTGAATAACTGGAATGGTGAAGATTCAGTGAAGAACTACCACTCGATCCCTGCTCTCCCTCAACACTGCTGAACATTGGTCTCCCCATCCCTGTCTCAATGAAATCGGACTGAGAAACCCTTTCTGTGAAGAAAAAATCCCACTCAATTTCCTCTATCTCCCTCATTACTGTCTCGGTGATATCGTTTCTGAAACAGGTTTACCAAACACCATTTTTAAGCCAGGTTTTTTTAACATAGAAACGGAATTTTCTGGTTTTGACATGAAAAGTCGTTACCAAACGCAGCCTTACTCATATCGATCATTGTTCTTGTTAAGGAAAGATGAAACTATGAATTAGTTGCTTCAAAGAACTGTTTAAAATAAAAAAATTCTCTTGCAGAGATCTAGACCAGAATAAGCATGGAGGAGAAGTTGTCAAAGAGCGACAAAGGGATGTAGAGAGAGGTTACCAATTGATTGCAAGTGAAAATTTGATGGAAACTTCAGTAATGGAAATTAAGTTGTTCTTCAGAAGCTTGGAGGTCCAACTACTAAAACTACTCTTCCTTTTATTTTCTACTCTTGTTGGTTTAATGTTTCAAGAGAGGTTACCAATTGATTGCAAGTGAAAATTTCATAGAAACTTCAGCAATGGAAATTGAGTTGTTCTTCGGAAGCTTGGAGGTCCAACTACTAAAACTACTATTCGTTTATTTTCTTCTCTTGTTGGTTTAATGTTTCGAGTTCTATACCTTGAAATGAAATTGGTTCACCAATTAAGAAAGGGTTTCAAATCGCTTGGGATGCAAGAAGCGTCAATGTTTTGGTGGAAATAGGATTTCCCTTTGTTGTCAATGGAGCTGCAATAGTACATGACAAGGTCTAGACCATAAAACTAACTCTCAGTCGAAATTACAGTTTCAACAGAGATATCTTGGTTTCAACAGGTACGGAGACAAAACCTATGGTCGATACTGGTTGTACCAGCTTTCGACCAGCTTTGACCATATTTTGAATATTTCGATTGTTTAAACCAGTTTTGGTCGAAACTGGTTGAACTAGCCACTTAAAATTCCCCATTTCCATCAAAACCTGTTATATTCGACATGTTTCGACCAAGAGCACCAGGTTTCGCAAGTTTCGACTCCTAGAGTGTTTTTCCAAGAACTTTGATTTAATCATACACAATTGATGGAATGGACCAACCAAGAAACTCCGCGTTGAATTGAGTGGTGAGTGTTGCATGCTTGTTTTTCCATTCTAATGTATGTTTTGATTGTTTTAATAGCTTATTAACCTTTCCAACAACTAAAGCATACGTAGACTCATTGCTTATAATAGGGCTAGTGTACAACAATAGAATTCAAAGTATCATAGCAAACTTAGTTTGAAACCACAAGTACAATTTTTTAATGAAACTAATTAATGGTATAGGTTTAAAATGTTAAAGATAGACTAACATAGAAAAAATTTAAAATTTAAAAATAAAAAAAAGGTAAAAAAAAATTTCAAGTTTGGCAAAAAATATATCAGGTTTCGGCCTGTGAAATCTTGGTTTTGTCTAGAGTTGAAACCGGCCTCAAAACAGAGATTTAGAACTTAGGGGTTTTTTTTCTTCATGAAACTAATTCACAGCATAGGTTTAAACTGTTAAAAATAGACAACATAAAAAATAAAAAATAAAAGGCCTCGAAACCTAAGCAAAAAAAAAATCGGGTTTCAACCTATGAAATTTTGGTTTCGTCCAAGGTCCAAACCGGCCCCAAAACCAAGATTTAGAACCTTGGTTTGGACTCAAGTTTCTCCTCAATGACAATATTTACATGTTTCCCTATAAAAGCTATACCATAAGTATGTGAGGCTAACATAGTTGCAAACCTATTGGCTAAACATCAAATGCATCAAGATGTTAGTTCTGTTCTCTTAATGCAATTCATACTCTTTTGATTGCTGTTCATTGGGGGACGTGGGCGTAACCAGTGCACGAAGATCCCGCCACTGTGAGGTCTAGAGAGGGTAATAATATTAGACTTATGTTATAAGGGTACTAGTTCATTAACATGTAATCTTATATTGTAATTTTCCTTTTTTCTCTTTTACCTCCTAAGAAAGGTGTATGTAATTCCTCTATTATGTTTTATAATCCAACATAGGTGGGAAGACCTCTCTCTCTCTCTCTCTCTCTCTCTCTCTCCAATGTGATTTGCACTCAACTCTTTTCTTCTCTTTTTCTCATCTTCTTCTTCTCTTCTTCTCTCTTCTCTTCTCTCTTACCTTGATCCTTGCTCTCTTCCAACTTGGTATCAGAGCCAAGGAGGTTTGAGAGTCAACTAAGCACTTCTCTCTCATTCTTTAAGCCTCTCTTGGAACCTTAGAAAAGTAAAGGGGTCCTATAAAGGCTACACCATGTAAGAATATTCATCTAAAAGACTTAATAGAGTTCTATCACCAATTTGAAGACACATTGGAAGGAGATTGGGGGTTACGAAGTCCGATTGAAGCTCAAACCAACAAGCAAAGTGGTATTCTGGGTTACCACCAACCTTGGAGTACAGTCCTTTCTCCCTCATCCAGCATGGGTTAGAGTTGAGGTTGGGGCTTGCTAGAATTGCCCAAAGGTCTTCTTTTGATCCCCCATAGTCTTGGTGGTTGAATCTTGAATGTGTGAGTTTTTGGAGCACAACTCCTTCCATTGACTGCCAGGTATCGTTAGTTTGCCTTTTCTAAGCTTAGTTTGTCTGAAATGGTTTGTGTTGTATTGATTCATTGATTGGTTGTCTTTGGTTGATGAGTTACATCATGTAAGAATTGTTTGTTGAGCTGGGATAAAGCTATATAACGAAATGGGAGACTGAGAACTCAACCGTTACGAGTATTACCCATTTCGTTTGGATATTCAACCATTTGTTTTAGGTGTATTCTTACATCATGTCTAAGGTCAGTGGACCTATGGAAGTTTCAGGTGGTGGTTCGAGTAGTACCAAGTACCAACCCCAGTCTAGTTGTACTTGAAAATCCCAATATTAAAAAGTTCATTGTGAAGTTGAACAGCACCAACTACTTGGATTGGTTGCACTCAATGAAGCTATTGATCAATGCCCCTCATTATAGTGATCCCACATATCAGAAATGGGAGACCAAGAACTCAACCGTTATGACTTGGTTGATTTTTTTTCTATAAAACCTGGGATTGGAAGGTTTATGAGAAAGAAAGTTGCAAAGGATGTTTGGGATAGTGTCTCTAATACATCTGACCAAGTGGTTGACTCAGCTAAGGTCTATCAACTTCTTCAGAAGGTTATCTCAATAAAGCAAGAAGATAAGACCATCTGTGACTATTATAACATGGTTATTGGACTCTAGGAGGAGTGCGATCGCTATTAGGACCTTCAGTTGTCCAGTCCTAAAGATGAATCAAAAGTCTATAAAACTCTTGAAAAGAAGCATGCTTTTATACTTCTTGATGGACTGAACCCGGATTATGAGCCAATCTAGATACAAATTTTGAGCTGGTTGCCTCTCCCATCCCTTCATGAGGCATATTGCTACTTGCAAAGGAGACTTGGACAGTGGCCATAGAGCTTATGTCCTCCATTGAGAGGTTTGCACTTTCTTCTACCTCCCATAGAGATTGGCATCGAGGTAGAGGCCATGGGCCAACCCAAGTGGATGACAAAGATCAGCTTCAATGTGAATAATGTGATCATTGTGGAAACCTGGGCACACTAGAGAGAGATGTTGGGTCCTTCATGGGCATCCTCTTGGTATGCGTGGTGGCAGAAGAGGGTGAGCTAGGCACATATTGTGATGACTAAGACTAATCCAATAGGATATCCACCAAACACATAGGCAGATCACAACTCCCTTACTAGGAAGGATGTTGCAATATTCCATAGTCATGTCATAGCAAGGTAGTTCTTCCTCTTCATCTATAGTGCCAGATTTTTCAGCTTCCACTTTGTAAGTCACCACATTGGCTCCCTCTGCAGCTCCATCTTAGGCTATTGATTCTGGTACCACTAACCACATGACCGGTTTGTCCCATAATCCCACTATTATAATTCCTACTCCATTTTTTGTGGTAGGAAAATTGTTAGGGTGGTTAATGGCTACCCTTCTCTCCATTTCTTGTGAGGTAGTATTCTTGTTACCTCTTCCATTTCCCTCAACTCTGCTCTTCTTGTCCCTAATTTTGCCACTAATCTTTCATATGTTAGTCACTTAACTAAATCCTTGAATTGTTGTCATTTTTATTCCTTCTCACTGTCTTTTTCAGGATTTACTGACAAAAAGGATTATTAGCAATGGACGTGAGAAGAAAGGGCTCTACGTAGTTGATCTTCAATCAACTATTTGCTCACAACTCAGTACTATGTGTGTGGCCATAGTGACAGTAGTTCTGTGAATTCTGTGATGCTTTGGCATCAGCATTTTGGCCATCCTTCTTTTGTTGCTAGGAGGAAACAAAAATCTCATTTACTTACTTGTTTTTTATTCTTCCTATGTCTTTCATTGTGAACTATGTATTTTTTCCAAACATTGTCATTCTCCTTCTCTCTATCATGGTAATAAACCTGCTACTCCTTTTCATATTGTGCATATTGATGTTTGGGACCCTCCCCTACTACCTCTTTATTTGGCTATTGCTACTTTGTTTCCCTTAATGATTTTTTTCATGCTACTTCGACTCTTCTGATAAAACATAAGAATGATGTTTATGATGCCTCAAAAAAAATTTATCTAATGATTTGTACTCAATTTGAAACTAAAATTAAAATTTTTCATTTTGATAAAGGGGGGCGTACAAGTATGGTGGCCTTCAATTTTTTATTTTTTTATTTTTTTTTTAAACTGATAATGACAATATCCACCAGCTTGCTTGTGCTGACACACCCCAGACAAATGGGGTAGCTGAGCCGATAATCGCCATTTGTTGAAAGTCAGTAGGAGTCTTCTCTTTGGCATTCATGTTTCTAGAACTTTTTGGTCTGATGCTCACCTCACTGATGGTTTTTTAATCAACCGCAAGGCTACAAAAATTTTTTGTTCTAAAACTCGTTTGAATACCTTGTCTCCTTAGGTTTCTGTTTCACTCTTCCCCCTAGGTATTTGGGTGTTATGTTCATATTCATAAATTCTCTCGGACTAAACTTGACCCCAAGGCTCTCAACTACCTCTTTCTTGGGTATTCCTCCTCTACCAAAAGCTACAAGTGCTACCAACCTTCTTTCTGAAGGTGACTTCTCTCAAAGATGTCAACTTCTTTGAATCTCTACCTTTCTTCGCTCCTCATCAGCACCCTTTTTAGAGGGAGACTAGTGGGAATGAAAAAGCTGCTAATGCCATTCCTTTTCTTCCACCTTTACCTATTCCTCCCTTTATGATTGATGTTGGGAAACACAAAGAAGTGGATGTCATAGATATTGGTGATTTTTTAGGTGGTGGTTCTAGTAATGAGAAAGAGTTACCTATGTACAAAGAAGGGGAAATAAGACCTGCAAAGAGCCCTCTTTGGATCCACAACTTGAGAACTACCTTCCTTAGTCAGATAACATTCCTTTTCTTATCCATTGTCATATCCAAGTCCCCCTACCTATTGTCTTTGTTGGAATGGTGTGGAAGATTCTAACCATCTCTTCTTCAGTTTCCCCTTCTCTTCTTCTATATGGAGAAAAGTCCTCAGTATTCACTGGCCCTCTAGAAGATGTATTCTTCCCCTTATGAGAGAACGGCTTTGGATCAATATGACTTCTTTTAGTACTCCACTTGTGAAGTCAGCAAGCTCGCCTTGTGTGCAACTATTGGATGGGGCCCAATATTTGAGATGGACCTCCAACTCCTAATATTATGACATGATTTGAAAAGCCATCTACTTTGATGTCAGTTCTAAGTTCCATATACTCCTCCACGATACGGGGTCAAGGATTCTCCAAGGAATAGGCTCACTATTGTGTCTTGGTGTTTCCTCTACCATTGCTCTCTCCCCCTGACCTCCCTCCCTCTTGAGTTTCTACTATGTTGTTGTGGTTGCTTTTTTCTTTGTCTATGTTGGCAATGTATGGTCTAGCTTTTCTTTTTCTTCCCCTCGGGGCTATATATTCCCGCCCTCTTTGTTTTTAACTCGTTTCTTATTCACCTAAAAAAAATATTCCTTCTCTTCCGTTTGAGTTGACCTTCCTATTGCTATTAGAAAGGGAAAGAGAGTTTACACTAATTAGAGCCTAGTTTGTTTCCTATGATGCTCTCTCTCCTATAGGTGTTGCTTTTACCGCTGCCCTTTCCTTTATTTTTTTCTTAAGAATGTCACTGAGGCCATGTCTGACCCAAAGTGGAAGCAAGCAATGTCTGAGGAAATAATGGCACTTGAGAAGAACTATACCAAAAATTGGTTGATCTTCCTAGGGGGAGAGTTCCAGTTGGATGCAGATGGATTTACACAATCAAGTACTGATCAGATGGTATGATTAAAAGATATAAGGCCAGACCAGTGGCCAAAGGAAACAATCAGGTGTATGGAATTGGCTATCATGAGACATTTGTCCCTGTAATTAAACATAATTCGATGAAGGTTCTCCTATCATTGGCGGCTAATAGAGATAGGCCATTGTGTTAGTTAGATGTGAAGAATGTCTTCCTCTATAGTGACTTAGAAGAGGAAGTCTACATACAAACTCCACATGGCTTCAAATTCCCTTCAGTTGAAGGGAAAGCGTGTCTCCTCGGAAAGGCCCTATATGGTCTCAAAAAGTTTCCAAAGGCTTGGTTTGAGAGGTTTAGACAGACTATTCTAAGGAATGGGTATTCTCATAGTCAATATGAAACACCTTAAATACCTGGCGAGGTAATGGTACCATCACAGCCTTATTGTTTATGTTGATGACATTATGGTGATTGGAAATGATTAGATTTAAATAGCTAGGTTAAAGGCCTACTTGGCTCAATGGTTTGAGATTAATGATTCGGGTCCATTGAAGCATTTCCTAGAGATTGAAGTGTGAAGATCTAAGAGGGAATAAACATATGTCAAAGAATTTTTGTTTTGCACTTGTAGAAAGAAACACAAATGTCAGGTTTCAAACCAGCAAACTCTCCTATTGATCAAAATCATAAGATAGGAGAAGATTGTGGACCTTCTCTTATTGATGCAAGGAAATAACAAAGACTTGTGAAGAAGACGATTTATCTCTCTTTGACTCGCCCAAATATCACCTATGCAATTGGAGTAGTAGTCATTTTATGCATACCCCCAAGAGTAGGCACTTGGATGTTGTAAAACGCATCCTCAGATACTTAAAGTCCTCCATAAAGAGAGGACTATTGTATGCCAGGCACAACAATTTGAGGATAGAAGGCTACACTGATGCTTATTGGGCTGGTTCAATTTCTGACAGACAATCTACATATGGGTATTGACATTTGTGGGTGGTAACTTGGTTACAAGAAAAAATAAAAAGCAGCCAGTCGTAGCTCGATCAAGTGCAGAGGCAGAATTTAGAGCTATGGCTTATGGAGTATGTGAACTCCTATGGTTGAGAAGGCTAGTCCAAGAGTTGGGGTTTGATATTAAGGCACCCATGCATCTCTATTGTGATAACAAGGCTACTATAAATACAACCCACAATCCAGTGCAACATGACTGAATGAAGCACATAGAAGTAGACAAACACTTCATCAAAGAGAAGATTAACTCTAGCTAGATATGCACTCCTTTTGTGAGGATTGGTGATCAGTTGGCAGATGTCTTCATAAAGAGGCTCATCCATCATCAGCTCATGGAGTATGTGAACTCCTATGGTTGAGAAGGCTAGTCCAAGAGTTGGGGTTTGATATTAAGGCACTCATGCATCTCTATTGTGATAACAAGGCTACTATAAATACAACCCACAATCCAGTGCAACATGACTGAATGAAGCACACAGAAGTAAACAAACACTTCATCAAAGAGAAGATTAACTCTGGCTAGATATGCACTCCTTTTGTGAGGATTGGTGATCAGTTGGCAGATGTCTTCATAAAGAGGCTCATCCATCATCAGTTCAGTACCCTATTGTGCAAGCTGGGAATGTATGACATATATTCTCCATCTTGAGGGGGAGTGTTAAGAGTTTATGTATTAAGAGTACTTTGGGGAACTAGTTTATTTACTTGTCTTATATTCTATGTCTTTGTTCACCTTTTACCTCCCTAGGGAGGTATATGTAATTGCATATATTATATTAGTGAAGCAATATAGGTGAGGGAGAAATCATTCTCTCACACACAACTCTCCTTCTCTCCTCCTCCTCCTTCAACCTTCTACTCTCACCTCTCCTCTTGCTTTCATGTTTTTTTGCAACCTTTAAATTCTAACTCACACTACAACATATGATCATATATTCCAAACTCCACCTCATTGTTAGTAACATAGGTCAGACCATGCCATAATACCCATTACATGAGAACCAAATGTGCCCATACTTTAACTGATATCTTGCATGTTAAGAAGGGATAAACTGCAGATTCTTCTTCACCCAAGCAAATGCATCTATAAACTAAATGTCACTTGTTATGTTGCAGGATATCTCAAGTCAAGATCTTGCTCAGGGCCAAGAGCCACGCAAATTCAGGTACTCTTGGAGAAGCTGTTGGTTTTCAAACTCTACTACCCTCCCTACTCATCCTCATCCACTAGTAAGAAAGGCATTTTGGAGTTCCAGGGATTGTTCTGTCCTAGAGGTTTCAGTTCCTTATTAGTTTCTTGTTTATTATTGTAATAAGGTTAGGGGTATTTTAGTCCCCTAACCAAACCCTTTGTTAGTACACACACATACACATACACACACATACACATACACACACACACACACACACACACACACACACATATATATATATATATATCAGGGAGGAGGGGCCTGCGATAGACATAATATAACACTATTGCAGGCTGCCTTTCTCCACACTTTTGGCGGCTTCTTCTCTTCTCTTCTCTTCTTCCTTCTCTCTCTCTCTCTCTCTCTCTCATTATTTCCTCTTGGTTTGATTGCTTAAATTTTGGTTCCTAACAGGCATCATATGGAGCAACCATAACCAGATTTCCATGTCCTCCTTACTATGAAAACCAAAGGTTTACAGATATAGCATTAGTTCTCGTGAAGTAGAATTTTCTTTTAAAAATTGAGAGGGAAAAGAAGATGATAGGAACAAAACCTTTGTGGCACAACCAACCCCCCCTCCCCAACCCAATGTGAGTTGTAGAGTTTATGTTTATGTAACAATGGTATAATTGAGAGGGAAAAGAAGATCATAGGAACCAAACCTTTGTGGCACAACCCCCCCTCCACACCCCAATGTGAGAGCTGTTAGAGTTCATGTATATTTAACAATGATACAATTGAGAGGGAAAAGAAGATCTACTGGTTTATTTACTTATTGTCTTATATTATATTTTTCCCTTTTTTCCCTTTACCTCCCTAGGGAGGTGTATGTAATTCCCATCATTATGTTAGTAAGCAATATACACGGTTGCACATTTCTCCTCTCTTCTTCTCTTTTTTCCTTCTCAACTTCTCTTATCCTACTCTTAGCTCTTACCTGCTTCTCTATCTCTTGTATCAATCCTTGCATCATTTCCAACTTGGTATCAGAGCAAGGAAGGTCTGAGAGTCGACTACCAGCTCCGCCTCATTCTCGTTACCTCTCTTGAAACCCTAGAAAAGTAAAGGGGTCCACTAGAGGCTATACCATGTAAGAAGATTGAACTAGAAGACCTAATGAAGATTCAACTAGAAGACCTAATGGAGTTCTATCATCAAGTTGAAGACACATTGGAAGGAGATTTGAAGGCTATGAAGATAAACTGAAGCTAAAACCAACAAGTGGTTTTTCTGGGTTTACCACCAACCTTAGTCCACTCACTCTTTCTCTCTCATCTGGCATTTATTGGAGTTGAGGCTTGGCTTGCTAGAATCACCCAAGGGTGCTTTTTTACCCCCCTCCTCAATAGTCTTAGTGGCTAAATGTGTGAGTTGTTGGAGTACAACTCCTTCCATTGGCTGCTAGGTACCGCCAGTTTTCCACTTTTTGTCTAAAATGGTCTGTGGTGCTTTTTTTTTTTTTTTTTTTAATGGATAACTATATTAAAGGAGAAGAGAGAATATACAAGGAGGGAGAAGAGGCTTACAGAGAGCCAAGAAAAAGGGAGCTAACCTAAACAAAAAGTAAAGGGGGCAGCAACTAGGGGATACAGACCATCAGGGGGGAGTGGTGGATATGATAGAAGGGGGGGTCCTAGGAGACAACAATGAGCTTGTTTCTTGGGGAATCTATAACTGAGCGGTGGGGGAGGGAAGCAAGCTTGGAGCTAACGTCAAAATAGATGGCATTCCAAATCTTGTCATAAGAGCGAGAGTTGGACATCCATCTACAAAGGTTCTGCTCTATCCAGAGGTGGTTGATGGTGGCACGAAAAGTAAGCTTCCCAAAAATGTCACAAATGGTGGGGCCATGAAAGGTCATATCTACCCAAATCCATTCCCTACTAAAAGGGGGGACTCTTCTTCTAGAAGGCCAACAACGAGTAAGGATTTTTTCCAGATGATGGAGGAGAAGGGACAAGAGAAGAATAGATGATCAACATCTTCCATTCCATTCCAACATAGGCAACATGCTGGAGGAACCCAGAAGTGACGATAAATAACGAAAGACTGCGTAGGGAGGCAGTAGGCGATAGCCAACCTAGCAAGGAACATGTGTTTATTAGTTGCCTTTGGTTGATGAGCTACATCATGTGAGACTTGTTTGTTGAGTTAGGATGAAGCTATAGAGAAAGATGAATTTGATTTGTTTTTTCCAGTTTCTATGGTTTGCTTACTTGCCGGAATTTTTTCGAAGTACTGGGAAGGAGTTTTCAGGGTATTGTGTATTACCCTTTTGGTTTGGATACCCAACGATTTGTTTTTGTGTACACTTATATCATGTCTGAGGCCAGTGGACATATGGAAGCTTCATATTGTTGGTTAACTATCTCTGAAATGCTGGCTGTGATGTTCTTGGGTTGACTTGAGCTTCCTTGGTTGGAAGAAATTTCCTTTTTGGGGTAGAGTGTGTACTCCTCATTTGGTTTGTGTATCATCTCCACTTTCTATGTGTGTTCCTACATTATGTCAAAGATCGGAGGAAGAGGCCAAGGGCCATCCCAAGGGAACGATAGAGATAGATTCAGATGTGATCATTGTGGGAAATCTGGGCACACTAGAGATAGATGTTAGGAGCTTTGTAGTTGTTCCTCTGGTATGCATGAAAGCAAGAGAGTGGGAGCTAGAGCACACACTATGATGAATGAGGCCGAACCTATGAGATATCCATCTAGACTACAAATAGACTCTAGTTTTCTAACTCATAATGATATTGCAGCCTTTCGTAGGGTTATGTCATATATGTATAGCTCTTCTTCCACACCTACAGTACCATATTCTTCAGCTTCCACCTTACATGCCTCTGCATCTCCCCCTTCCACTGCCTCTTCTTAGGTCATTTACTCTAAATCCCTTAACCATATGACCAGTATATCTCAGAGTTATGACTCCCATTCTATCTGTTCTGATAAGGAAAAGGTTAGGGTGGCTAATGGTTCTCTTTCTTCTATTTTTGGTAAGGGTAGTGTTAGTGTTACTTTTTCTATTTCCCTCAACTATGTTCTTTATGTTCCTAAGTTTAACACTAACCTCTTATTTGTGAGCCACCCATGGTTTAAAGTATCGGTGTATCATACCATATAGACCTATAAGTATCGATCAACATCGATTCGATACAGACTGATACGATACATGTATTTTAGAAATTTATGTATCAAGGAGTATCAAAGTGTATTGTACTGTATCATACGATACTCTTAAATACATACTGATACTATCAATACGTACAATTAAGCCATAAACAATTAAATTACAAGCGTATCAGGTCGTATTGAAACATATCGAACAGATACACAACAGATACTCACCGATACCCATCGATACTTAAGATGTGTATTTACAAAACCCAATTCACTTTCGAAACAAAGCTTGTTATACTCACTAGAAATACTTACGTTTTCAAAATTTGAAGCACATCTGCACTTACCCAATAGATTTCACAATCTTGATTTACCAATCTTTCATATCCCCTTTGTCATGAATTATGGCATCCTCATATTGATTATCTCCTCTGGTTTACATCTACAGAGTCCTTGCAGCCAGATAAGTGTCTTCCACTTGATTTCTCTATTCCATTTAATTTGCAATTTCCATAACAATCATCACGACAACTTGCGTCATCATTTCCATTTAATGTTGTTTGTCCTTACAAGAAGCCAAGTGTGTTGATCCTTCTACAAAATTGAATGTTGTATCTCATGACATGATTGATCAAGTGACTGCCATCCTTTTTGTAGTGTTCTAGTAGTATTTTTTATAAGAAGCTGGATCGCAAGATCAAACAATTAAGTTTGTTATACTACTTTTTTTGGTATGTTTAAGTAGATTTAGGTAAAACAACTAAAACAATGCATCAAACATGAATTATTATATCAATTTGTTCATAGATTTTAAAATTTCTTAAAATAGACCATTACATGTAAGAAACCTCATTGTTTTGAACAATTTTAATTAAATACACTTGTCTCTAAGTGCAGTGTCCTCCTTTTTAGTGTTTATGCATGATACACATTATAAATAGCTTTTTTTATTGTTTATTTAATGCAAAAGTGTATAAAAATGTGTTTTTTGTCAATTTATGTGCATATATTCAATGTATCTTAGTGTATATCTGATAGGATACAATACCGTCTGATACGTTTCTTAAATTTAGCCAACTGATATGGCGACCGATACCGATGCTTTAATCCTTAGAGCCACCTAACCAAATCCCTGATACGTATCTTAAATTTCACTTTTTTGTCCGTCTAATTGTGTTTTTCAAGATTGGTGACAAAGAGGATTATTGGAAATGGACATAAGGAAAAGGGACTCTACCTTCTTGATCGAGGAACATCCCCTCCACCAGCTACTCAGTCCTACACTTGTGGGCATAGTAAGACTAGTACTGTTGACTCTGTGATGTTGTGGTATCAACGTTTGGACCATCCTTCTTTCAGCGTTATGGGAAAACAATTCTCACACTTTTTTCTTCCATTCCTCCTTCCCTTGTATTTCAGTTGTGAAACCCTATTTATTTTGCTGAACATTATCGTTCTTCTTATCCTTACCACAGCAATAGATCCACCACTGCTTTTCATATTGTGCATAATGATGTTTAGGGACCTTCTCCCACTACCTCTTTATTTGGCTATCGACATTTTGTATCTTTTGTTGATGATTGTTCCCGGACTACAAGGACCTTTTTGATGAAACATAAAAGTGAGGTCTATGATGCTTTACAAAACTTCTATCAAATGATCTACACTCAATTTAATACCATAATCAAAAAATTCTTTCTAATAAAGGGGGGGGGGGAGTACATGTATTGTGGACTCACTTTTTTTTACTGATAATGCCATTATCCATCAGATTTCTTGTGTTGACACACTCCAAATGAATGTGGTAGCTAAGAGGAAAAATCGTCATTTATTAGAAGTTGCAAGGAGTCTACTATTTGGCATGCATGGTCTGATGCCCTTCTTACTACAGCCTTCTTTAACAACTGCATGCCCATTGAGCTTCTTGGTTCCAAATCCCCTTTGAACATTTTGTCCCCTCAAGCCTCTGCCTTTTCTCTTCCTCCCAAGGTATTTTGATGTGTATGCTATGTTGATGTCAATAAGTCTACTCATACTAAAATTGACCTAAAGGCCCTCAAATGCCTATTTCTTGCATATTCTCCCTCTACCGAAGGAAATAAGTGCTACCATCCCTCTTCCCAAAGGCATCTTTTCTCTAAAGATGTTACCTTTTTCGAGTCTTTGCCTTTCTTTACCCCTCACCACCCTCTTCAGGGGAAGAACAGTTGGAGTGAAGAGGCTGCCATTGTCACTCCTTTTCTTCCACCTTTTCCTATTCCTCCTTTTCATCTTGAGGTGGGAAAACACACGCAGGTGGATGTTATTGATGTTCTTGATCATTCAGGGGGAGTTGGTAATGAAAGGAGTTCCTTGTTTACAAAAGAAAGGGAAAGAAGCCTGCAAAAAGCCCGATTTGGATCCATATATCCTGTGATCCATCCCCCATGGTCATATAACATTCCTTCCCTTCCTTCTGAGTTAGATCTTCCCATTGTTATTCGAATGGGAAAGAGAGCATGTACAAATCCTATATCCCAGTTTGTTTCCTATGACGCTATCTCTCATATAGGTGTTGCTTTCTCTGTTGCCCTTTCCTCCACTCACATTCCCAAAAAGGTCACTGAGGCCATGCCTGATCCAAAGTGGTAGGAAGCTATGTCTGAAGAAATGATGAGCCTTGTTAGTACTGGGGAGTTGGTTGATCTTCCAAGGGGAGAGTTCCAGTTGGATGTAGATGGGTTTATACAATCAAATATTGGTCAGATGGTGTTTTTTAGAGATATAAGGCCAAATTCGTGGCCAAAGGATATAGTCAGGTGTGTGGGATTGACTATTAGGAGACATTTGCCCTTGAATCCAAACATAAGTCGATAAGAGTCCTCTTATCATTAGTTGCCAATAAATATTGGCCATTATATCAGCAGGACATGAAGAATGCATTCCTCAATGGTGATTTAGAAAAGGAAATGAATATGCATACTCTTCCAAGCTTAAAATATGCCTCCGTTGAAGGGAAAGTATGTCTTCTCAAGAAATCTTTATATGGCCTCAAGTAGTCTCCCAAGGCATGGTTTTAGGTTTAGGCAGGCCACAGGCCATTTAGAAGAACAGATATACACAAAGCCAGGCCGATCATACTTTATTTACTCATACAGGTAATGGTAATATCACTGCTTTGATTGTCTATGTGGATGACATTGTGGCGACTGGAAATGATAAGGCTGAGATAAATAGATTAAAGTTTTACTTGGTTCAACAATTTGAGATCAAAGACCTTGGACCTTCAAGTGCTTCTTAGGAATAAAGTGCCAAGGTCTAAGAAGGGAATAAATATTTGTCAGAAGAAGTTTGTGCTGAACTTGTTGAAGGAGACAGGAATGTTAGGTTGTAAGCTAGCAAACACTCCTATTAACCTAAACCACAAAAAGACTGTGGTCCATCCCTTGTTGATGCAAGGAAGTATTAGAGGCTTGTAAGGAACCCGATTTACCTTCTCTGAATCATCCGAATACCACGTATGCAGTTGGTGTGGTGTGCCAATTTTTGCGTGTTCCCATGAGTGGACATTTGGGTGCTCTGTATGGCATCCTCTGGTACTTAAAGTCCACCCCAGTAAAGGATTGTTGTATGGTAGGCACAACATTTGATGATTGAAGGTTGCACCGATGCCAAATGGGTTGTCTCCAATTCTGACAAACGACCGCATTTGTGGGTGATAATCTCGCTATATGGAGGAGCAAAGAAAAAACCTATTGTGGTTAGATCAAGTGAAGAGAGACAGTTTATGGCAGTAGCTCATGGAGTATGTGAAATCCTATAGTTGAGATGGTTAGTCCAGAAGTTGGGATTTGACACTGAGGGATCTATACAGCTCTATTGTGATAACAAGGCTACTATAAGCATTATTCACAACCCTGTGTGGCTGTGCAACATGATTGAACAAAGCACATTGAGGTAGATCGTCACTTCATCAAAGACAAGATTGACTTGGGTTACATTTGCACTCCTTTTGTGAAGACAAGTGATCAGTTGGCAGGATATCTTCACCAAAGGGCTCATTCCTCACCAATTCAGTACCCTTTTGTGCAAGTTGGGAATGTATGACATTTATTCCCTAGTTTGAGGGGGAGTGTTAAGAGTTTATGTTTATGTAACAGGGGTTCTTTGGGGACTGGTTTATTCACTTATTGTCTTATATTGTATTTCTCCCTTTTCCCTTTTACCTCCCTAAAGAGGTGTATGTAATTCCCATCATCATGTTAATAAAGTAAGATAGGGGAGAGAGATCAACTATCTCTCCCACACAGTTGCACATTTCTCTTCTCTCCTCTTTTCTCTCAGCTCTTGCCTTCTCTCTTCTCTTGGACCTATCCTTGCATCATTTCCAACTCAAGCATGCACACACATGCAAACACGCACGCACACAGAAATATACTACCCTGAATAATCTTGGATACCAGTCCAGCCTCATATCTCCTAGCTAATTATCCTTCCAAAACACCCAATTTCCTATCTGTATGAAAATGCTGTCAAGAAATATCATGTGGTGGCATATTGTTTTTTCTTTCTTTTTTTTTCAAACACAAAATCCATGTACTCTCACTCTTCCAGAATCCCACCAGGAAACAGAAACAACATATTAGCTGCACCACCTCTCTCCAAGGAACACCAGACCCAGACTCTTTATGCTCTTTTGGGAAGCATAATTGCCTATGTATATGTGGACTTCATCAAGCATCAGACAATTTAGTGGTTACAAGTTTCTATTGAAAATTTCACATACTTCGGTAGGACAACTAAGTGTGCAACAATTATTCAGTTCAATTAAGTCATGAACACGACATTTAGGAGGACCATTCAATCACTTGATTTAATGACCCTCCGAAAACACTATCCCTAAATTTTTGCTTTGAGAACATTTGGAGTGGAATTATTGCGGTTCCACACCACTAAAACACATAAGATCTTCATCTAAGGATTGATAAAAATTTACAAAGGAGTTCATCTAGGCTGTGGTTGCCTTTCGGAATCAAAATCTCATTCCCACTCTCACAGCATCTGTTATAGGCATAAGATGAGATGATGCTTCATTAGAGTCATATTGGAAAGTGGGATGGGGGCATGGAAGAAACTAAGCCATTCTAAGTTTGTATGAAATAGAATAAGAAGCCAAAGGAAACATCCTTAAGTGAAAATACTTCACTATTGCTAATGAACATATTTGTTCAAATGCTACTCAAAACTGAAATGAAATAATTTCGGTCCAAGTAGCATACAACTGAAGCTGGAAAGAATCTGTGCATTTCACCCTACCAAACTATACAAAGCCACTTAGTCAATCCAAATTTTGGAAAGAAAGACGTGAGAATTAACTGACAGTGCTTTTCAAATGCCAGAAGCCAGGTTAAGGAAGATTGGTGCTACAGGTAGGCAGATGCAATGGCAAAAATACAAGCTGAATGCAAAATATAATTGGTGTAACCAAATCCATTCAGTTGGGAAAACGCTTCGTTGAGTTAGACGTGGGACTGAAATTACAACAGAACAGTAGACCAGTAGCATTGAGAACTCATAGAACTAAGTAATTTCAATTTAGACCCAAGTTACTACAATGCAAAGCATTCTTATCATAATATTAAAATCTCTATTAGAGGCCATATAAACTAAGCTAGAAAGGGTTTTTTCCACTCAGCTATGTGCTGTAATCCCACCCATCAGTGTCGCAACAATACTAGAATTTGCAACACCTTCAAACAGCAAAAACTGCCCCATGAGAATGCAGAGATGCTTAACTCTAGTAAACAATGGAACAGTAATAATGTTTAGAAAAGCTTTATCTTAGGAAATGCATTTCCACCAACCCAAACAATATTGCTCATATAAAAGAGAAAAGAAAGATATTACAAGAGATAACAGAAAATTTCCAGCAGCTCAACTTTGTTGATCATTGTTCTCGCTTGTAACAATTGCTACTGCAGTCTGCAGCACCTCTGATGGTTTTGGTATCGACATCTTATGGTGATGAAACTCTCCTCTGTACCAACGAAAAGGTCACCAAAAATCCAAGGCTACAGAAGAGTAGGCAACAGGCTTCATACACTAAAAGTAAAAGCAAACAAATGGTTACAGAAAACCTATGGAAAATCTTTCCAGCAATCCAGGTTCTTTTCCTGTTTTTCTCTAGTTTTATTATGATATCTCATGCACCAAAGTTAAAAAGAATATTAAATGGGAGGTATCGGTTCATAAGATTGTCCTTGAAAACGCTTTCTAGTCCTAGTGCTAACCGAACACAAGGACTTCGAAGAATTTCAAAGTAAAATACCAAAGGAAATGTTGAATTCAATAAGGTGCAACAATAATCCTAGGCTTCAGAAATTTTAGTGAGAAGAAGAACATGTCAGTTCCTCACAACTGATTGAAGAAGCGTTTGGAATTTTCATAAAATGTTAGATAGCTCCAGAGAGTAAAAAAGGGCATACCCAGTACACGAGGCGCCCACTACTGCAGAGTCTGGGGAGGAGAGTATGTACACAGCCTTACCCCACTTTTTATGAGAGGCTGTTTCCTTGCTCGAACCCGCGACCACCAGGTTGCAACAGAGAAACCTTACCATTGCACTGAGGCCCTCCCTCTAGATAGCTCCAAAGAGTATTTACACGAAATTATTTCTTACCAGGGGAAGCAAGAAATTAAATTTTCAGTTCTGATCCTCTCTGTGCTACTCATGGGATCAAAAATGAAAAAATTCTGGTCGAATCACAAAAGGATGAGGTTGAAATATACAAGTGACTATGGTCAGAATCAGCTGAAAATAATAAATAGTATCAAGGTCATTGTAAATATTTACTAAAATTGTTGCGTCGTGGACAACTTAAACCAGGTCAGAGATTAAAACTTGAGTTCTCATACTGCTACTCAGGTATCCAGGTGTTGGACTTTGGGACTTTGTAGTCCAATTCTCCCCATAAGTTCAAAAGCTAAAAGATTAGAACTCTAGAAACTAAGGAGGAAACCTGTAGTTTTGTCCACAAAATAATTGAAGCTAATAGATGAGTGTAAGAAACAAAAGCAGGGGAAATAACACCTCCTTAGTCCTTTTAATAAATAAATGCATTAAAATAAGAGAATCATATCAAAAGGAGGGAGGGGGAAAAATAAAAAGAAAATATGACAAACATAACTAGAGCAAGCGACCGTTTTTTTTTTTTTTTTTTTTTGCCTTTTGACAGGAAGAAGGAATCAAACAGGCAATCTACCAGTTGCAAGGAGTTAGTGAAATCATTAATTTCAGAATATGGTAAAGTAGCTCCTGGGTGGGGAACTACCCCCTCATATTAACTTTCATTAAGAATCCCTGTTGGATTGACTGTAACAGTTGCCAGAGGAGAGCATCAGTATATCCAACTAAGGCTCATATGAGATTGGGACCAAAGCAAACCATACACCGTTAGTAAACAAAATGATAATAGATGTACAAAACTGTTAGAATATTTGTATTAGGGGTACATTAGGAACTGTCTTATGTTAAGTGTTCTTATATGTAATTTCTCTTCTTTCTCTTTCACCTCCCTTAGAGAGGAATATGTAATTCCCCAAAACTATGTTTGAATCTAATATTGGTGAGATGAGCAAGTAAGCTCATTCACGTTTCTCTCTCAGTCCCTCTTCTTCTTCTCTCATCTTCTCTCCTTCTTCTTCCCTCTTCTTCCCTCATCTCTAACCCTAGTCTTTCTTATTTTCTAACTTGGTATCAAAACTGGTATAAGGGTTTGAGAGTCGATTAAGAATCTCGGTTCCATTCTTTAAGTCTCTTTTGGAACCCTAGAAGCAAAGGGGTCCATTAGAGGCCATACTATGTAAGAAAAGTATACAACAAGACCTAATGGAGTCCTAGAATCCACTTGAAGTTAGTTGGAGGGAGCTTGAAGGACTACAAAGACCATTTGAAGTCCAAACTGAGAAGAAGACTACTTCCTAGGGTTACCACCAGCCAGTTTTTTTTCTCTCTTGCTTCCCTCTCCTCCGACATTGGTTGGGAATGAAACCTTGCTGAATAGGGTCGCCCAAGGGTCGTATATGATCCCTCCAAACCTCAATTGTTGATTTGTTGTGATGAAGGAGCATAACTCCATCTACTATTTGCTGCCAGCTACCGTTTTTTCCCCTGTTTTGGGTTGTTTCTGGCCTGCATAGCTGGCAATGAGGTCGCTGGTTCCATTTGTTAGATGTGCTCTATCCTATGGTGCTTGTATGAGAGTTTTAGATGAAGCTCCACAATTGGAAGTGAGTTTTGTTGATGTTTTATGAAGATTTCATGCCTCTTTAGCTTGCTGGAATTTCTTTTTAGGTTATGAGAAGACAATATTTGGGACTTGTGTATCCCCTTGGTTTGGATCACCATTAGTGTTGTTTGAGGAGTATCCTTACACTATGTCTGATCTCACGGAACCTCTAGAAGCTACATCGGGTGGGTCGAGTAGTACCAACCCAAGTTCGATTGTCTTTGACAATCCCAACACCCAGATTTCTCTTGTGAAGTTGGATAGTGCCAACTACTTAGATTGGTCACACTCTCTGAAGCTGTCCCTGCAGAGTAGAGGGAAGCTAGGATATATTACTGGGGCTATCAAGGCTCCTGCTGCCGCATGTTATGACTTGGCTACTATTCTCCATGAAACCTGAGATAGGTAGGAGATTTATAAGGAAGGAGACTGCTAATAATATTTGGGATAGTGTCACTAGGACCTATGACAAGGTAGGTGACTGTGAAGGTCTACCAGCTTCTTCAGCAAGCACTCTCCATTAAGCAGGGGACTAAGTCCATTTCTGACTACTATAACACTGTTATAGGACTCTGGGAGGAGTATGATCATTACCGAGATCTTCATTTGACCAATCCCAATTATGAAGCCAAGGTCTATAGATCTCTTGAAAAGGAGCGTGTTCTGATACTTCTAGGTGGGAAGAATTCAGAATATGAGCAAATTCGGGTACAGATTTTGGGCCAGTCACCCCTACCTACACTTGATGAGGTGTGTAGCTACCTCTCAAGTGAGGAAACCAAGAGAGGTGCCATGGATTCTACACCTTCACTTGAGCGCTCTGCTCTTTCCTCCACTTCTCACAGAGAATGGCGTGGAGGCGGCCGAGGTCAAGGGACCTCTCATGGAGATGACAGGGATAGACGACAGTGTGATCATTGTGGGAAACCTGGACATACTCGAGATAGGTGATGGGTCCTCCATGGCCGTCCCAGTACACGTGGTGGATCTACTGGCACACGTGGTGGCCGTAGAGGAGGGGCTACAGCCCATGCTGCTATGACAGAGACTGATATTAGATACTCCTCATAGGCAGATAACAGCTCCTTCTCTAGGGATGATATTGCAGTGCTTCGCTAATTCATGTCTCAGCTTGATGGCCCATCTACCTCACAGGATACCTCAGCTTCTGCTATGCATGTCACCACTATTGCACCTTCCACAGCTCCGTCGTGGGTCATTGACTCTGGTGCCACTGACCACATGACTGGTACGTCCCATCACTATGACTCTTACTCCATTTGTTCTGGTAAGAATAAGATCCGGGTAGCTGATGGTACCTTCTCCTGTCTAGTAAAGGCAGTATCCTTGTTACCTCTTCCATTTCACTTACCCCTAACCTTACCCTGAATCTATTGTCTGTGAGTACTTTAACTAAACCCTTGAATTGTTGTATCACATGTTTTCCCTCTCATTGCCTCTTTCAAGATTTGGTGACGAAGAGGATTATTGGTAGTGGACGTGAGGAGGGCAGCCTATATTGTCTGGAGCCGCAATTACCTTTTTTTTGCTACACCATAGTCCTATGCATGTGACCATAGTGATGCTAGCTCTATAGACTCTGTGATGCTTTGGCATCAGCGTTTGGGACATCCCTCTTTTGTTGTTATGAGGAAATAGTTACCTCACTTATTTACATCTTTTTCTTCTTCTCATGTATTTCATTGTGAACCATGTACTTTTGCTAAACATTGTCGTTCATCTTATCTTTATCATGGTAATAGATTTGTTGCTCCTTTTTACATTGTGCATACTGATGTTTGGGGACCTTGTCCCACTACCTCCCTCTTTGACCATCGTTATTTTGTTTCTTTTGTTGATGATTTTTCTCGTTGTACTTGGACCGTTCTTATGAAGCATAAGAGTGACATTTATGAGGCCTTCAAAAATTTCTAAAATATGGTCCATACTCAGTTTAAACCAGGATCAAAATTGTCTGGTCTGATAAAGGGGGGAGTACATGTTTGGTGGTCTACAAGACTTTTCCACTGACAATAGTATTATCCATCAGCTTGCTTATGTTGATACACCCCAACAGAATGGGGTCGCTGAGAGGAAAAATCGTCATTTGTTAGAAGTTGGTCGAAGTCTTTTGTTTGGTATGCATATGCCTAAAACTTTTTGGTCTGAAGCTATTCTTGTTGCAGCTTTCCTCATTAATCGCATGCATACCAAAATTCTTGGGTCTCAAAACCCAATTACCCTCTTGTCTCCTCGGTCTCCTGCTTTCACCCTTCCTCCAAAGGTGTTTGGTTGTGTTTGTTATATGCATGTTAACAAATCCTCCCGCACCAAACTCGATCCCAATGCTTTAAAATGCCTCTTCCTTGGGTATTCTTCCACCACCAAAGACTACAAGTGTTATGACCCTTCCTCTCGCAGGTGATTTCTTTCCAAAGATTTCACCTTTCTTGAGTTTGTCCCTTACTTTGCACCTCATCAGCATCCTCTTCAGGGGGAGAATGGAAATAAAAGTGAAAAGGTTATTGATGCCATTCCATTTCTTACCCCATTGCCTCTTACTCCTTTCTCCTTTGATATTGGTAAACACAAAGAGGTGGTTGATGTTGCTACTGTGGAGGAACCTCGTACCAAAAAGGCACCTGTTATTGTGTATAC
Organism: Macadamia integrifolia; assembly: GCF_013358625.1. Lineage (NCBI taxonomy): Eukaryota > Viridiplantae > Streptophyta > Magnoliopsida > Proteales > Proteaceae > Macadamia > Macadamia integrifolia. The sequence continues at coordinate 6,264,364 of NC_056568.1, read as the reverse complement.
AAGGACAAAGAAGACCTGCCAAGAGTCCTCTTTGGATCCACATCTTGAGCTTCCCATTCCTCAGTCAGGTAACATCTCCTCTCCTCATTTGGAGTTGGATCTTCCTATTGCTGTTCGTAAGGGTAAGAGAGCTTGTACTAATACTATAGCCCAGTTTGTTTCCTATGATGCTCTTTCCCCTACAGGTGTTACTTTTACAGCTGCTCTTTCCTCTGTTTCCATTCCCAAGACTGTTACTGAGGCTATATCAGACCCTAAGTGGAAACAAGCCATGTCAAAGGAAATGATGGCTCTTGAGAAGAACTGTACCTGGAAACTGGTTGACCTTCCCAGGGGGAGAATCCCAGTTGGTTGCAGATGGGTCTATACGATCAAGTACCGATCAGATGGTGTTGTTGAGAGATACAAGGCAAGATTGGTGGCCAAAGGGTACAGTCAAGTGAATGGAATTGACTATCAGGAGACCTTTGCTTCTGTGGCCAAACATAACTTTATAAGAGTCCTTTTATCTGTGGTAGCAAATAGAGATTGGCCATCAGTTGGATGTGAAGAATGCCTTTTTCCATGGAGATTAAGAGGAGGAAGTGTATATGCAGCCCCCTCCTGGCTTCAAGTTTCCAGCAGCCGATGGTAAGGTGTCTTCTAAAGAAGGCACTTTATGGTCTGAAGCAGTCACCAAAGGCTTGGTTTGAGAGGTTCAGACAGGCCATTCTGAAAAATGAATATTCCCAGAGTCGGACCACACATTATTTACCCAGAGAGGTAATGGCACTATCATAGCATTGATTGTGTATATTGATGACATTGTGGTAACTGGAGATGACAATGAGGAGATATCTAGATTGAAAACTTATCTGGCCAAACAGTAGATCAAGGACCTAGGACACTTGAAATATTTCTTGGGTATTGAAGTGTTAAGGTCTAAGAAGGGAATCAATGTGTGCCAGAGAAAATTTGTTCTAGATCTGTTAAAGGAAACAGGAATGCTGGGTTGTAAACCGACAAGTTCTCTTATTGAGCATAATCATAAGCTTGGAGAGGATTGTGGTCCTTCTCTTGTTGATGCAGGAAAATACTAGAGGCTAGTGGGGAAGCTGATTTATCTGTCTCTGACTCGCCCAGATATTTCTTATGCAGTGGGAGTAGTGAGTCAATTTATGCATGCATCCAAGAGTGGGCACTTGGATGTTGTGTACCGTATCCTCAGATACTTGAAGTCCTCTCCAGGAAAAGGCCTTTTGTATGCCAGGAACAATCACTTGAGGATAGAAGGCTATTCAGATGTTGATTGAGCTGGATCCATTTCTGATAGGAGATCTACATCTGGTTATTGCACATTTGTGGGTGGTAACCTGGTCACATAGAGAAGCAAGAAACAGCCGGTTGTAGCTAGATCCAATGCAGAGGCTGAGTACAAATCAATGGCTCATGCTATTTGTGAGCTCACTTGGCTGCGTCGGTTAGTTCTCGAGTTGGGGTATGACACTTGAGGGACCTATGAGACTCTACTGTGACAACAAGGCAGCAATAAGCATTGCACACAACCCAATGCAACATGATAGGACAAAGCACATTGAAGTAGACCGGCATTTCATCAAAGAGAAGATTGATTCCAGTAATATCTAAGATTGATTCCAGTAATATCTGCACTCCCTTTGTGAGAACATGTGACCAATTGGCAGACATCTTCACCAAAGGATTCATTCCTCACCAGTTTAGTACCCTCTTATGCAAGCTCGAAATGTATGACATTTATTCTCCAGCTTGAGGGGGAGTGTTAGAATACTTGTATTAGGGGTACATTAGGCATTGTCTTATGTTAAGTGTCCTTATATGTAATTTCTCTTATTTCTCTTTCACCTCCCTTAGGCAGGAATATGTAATTACCTAAAACTATATTTGAATCTAATATTGGTGAGATGAGCAAGTGAGCTCATTCACGTTTCTCTCTCATTCCCTCCTCTTCTTCTCTCATCTTCTATCCTTCTTCTTCCCTCATCATCTCTAACCCTAATCTTCCTTATTTTCTAACTAAATTACTAACTAGAATTTAAACACACCAAACTAAAATCAGGTACGCAGATCTCAACATAAATGATGTGCAGCACATTACTGTAAAAAACATCCTTTTTTACGTCAAGCAAATCTAAACTGGTATTCTACAAGATTATAATCACAAGCATATGAGTTGCAGCAAAGAATCACATTAAATTTTTGGCCTGAAGCTAACTAGCTAAGCAGCTTGCAGTGTAATGGACTTTTGAATATCAACCAGGTATTGAGACCCAGAGTAGAGCTAATGCCTAATGGTTGGATTGTTGTCATTGGCAGTAATATAACTAAACAAGTGAAAATCTAAAAACCAAAGCAAGACAGGGAAGTGCAGCCAGGTTAGCTGGATGTTCACCAAAAGCACTTGCAAAAAGAGTATTGAGAAAAATCACTACTCCTTATTAGGGGATTCGTCTCATTTTTTATCATTCAGGGACTCCTTAAATGATTAGAGAAACATGAGTTTGGACAGTGGAAAGGGAAGAAAAATGTGAGGGAAGAGAAGCAAGATACTGCACATTATGGAGCAGTCCTCAATGGCACTCAGAATTGGGAGGTATACAAAAAATTTAAGAATGAAATACATATGTGAATAATCTCTAATAGAAAAGGAACTTCTAAATGACACCTCTATCAGTATATTTAGAACATATAAACTTCTTTTGAGTGCCCCTTATCTTATTCCTAAAAGTTCTTTTAAGTCCGGTAAAATGTGGTCTTCAAAATAATATAAAAGTGACTTGCCATCGTGTCAATTGTCTTACATGCTTGTCGAGTACACAAGTGAAATGCCACTTTTATACGTATTATACCCATGGTCTAAAGTATCTCCGATACCGATACGATACCCTCTGATACGTATCTTAAATTTAGCCGACCGATACGATACATGAAATTTTTAAAATCCTTTTGTATCGATATATATGCCACGATACATACCAATATGCACCGATACACCATCGATACGTACTGATACTCTATGGAAAATATAAAATCAAGGTGAAATATACGTTTTGGTATGTATCGGTACGTATCGGTGAGTATTGATATGTATTGATCAGTACGTATCGATGAGTATCAGTATGTACCGGTACAACGCGCTACGGTCATATAATGGCCAAGATGGGTATTTTTCAGAAAACACGATTTTCTGAGGGGTTTTTGTTCCAAATTTGCTGCCAGTCATATTTCTCTCTAGCTAAAGTGGAAATCAAAGTTGGGAACAAGGATTTTACATTTATGGAAAAACTACAAACCTTGAATTCTTAGGGCGATACCCTCAATTTAGTGTTTATGCATAATACATGTTATCAATAGCTTTTTTTAACAAATTTTTTATGCACAAGTGTTTAAAAAGATGTTTCATATCCATTTATATGCGTATCTTTAGCATATCTTAGTGTATCTCTTATACGATACGATACCCTCCAATACGTATCTTAATTTTGGCCGACCGATACGGTGACCAATACAAGCGGTCAACAAGTTCCAATAGAAAAAGCGATATAAGTTGGGGCAAGTCCCACTTTCGCTGGGTTTGGGTCGGGGGTGGACTGGGGACTTGGTGTTGGTCCTCACTTTTTCAGCATTTTTCCGCCCTCAAACAAACCCATGTCCTGATGCTGGGAGTCCAAGCTTTTTAGTAATGCACCAAGCAATGGCCCTTCATATCTAGAGAATCATAATAATGCAACTGTCGCTGATTATATGGACAGCTGTGGTCCAATTGTAGAGAGAACTCCCATCCTAAGAAGTCTTAATAGCCGGAAGTTTGTTAACCTGCTGCATCTTTTGAGTGTCCTGGCTAGCAAAAGGGTGATAGTGTAATAGAAGTTCCACATTTCAGGTCACTCCCTACAACGTCCCTGAGATTCTTTTCCCCATGGAAATCAGTAAGGATAAGGTGTGTCTCTACAAAGATCCAGTTTTCTGTTTGAGCTGCAGCAGTGACAGCAGATTCATGGAAGACCTTACCCTTTTTTTTTTTAAGTATGGTCTATCTTTCCATGTGAGGAAGAAGCAGAGGGAGTTGGTAAAGGGATAGAATCTATGCAGATTTTTTTTTTTCCCCTTTTTCAATAGAACAAACTATGTAAAGTTAATCTTCAATGAATGAATTTTAGTCATTTTTCATAGTAGCATGTAAAATATAAAGCAAAAGAAATTGTCATTATTCAACCACTTAGACAATATAGAAATTCAAGCTACTGGAGCAGGTTTTTTGCTTTATCTGAAGAGATTCCACTCTTATGGGGTCCAGCATGGCAGCTATATATCTCCCCATGTGCATGGCTTTTCCCCTCAATAAAATTTCACACATAAAGGAAAAAGAATGGAAACTGATCTCATCGTTTTCCCCCTTTTTGATTATCCATCAGGCACAGATAACATTCTGGCTAATTATAATTTTTGAGTATTCAAAATAAGGATTGGATTCCAGGATGCCCACTGTAGAAACCTTTTCACACACGCCACTATAATTGTCATGTGGCTACTCTGGAATTCCCAAATTTAGCAGACATGCTTTCCACATAGTTGTTAAGGCGTTTAGGAGACCCAAGGCGTTGAAGGTCCTGAACACGAGGCGACACCACCAAAGCGACCAAGGAAAACCAAGACGCCTACCTACGCGGCAAAGGGGACAAAGGCGCCTGGACACCTAAGGCAACACCTAGGCGACGCCTTGACAACTTCTGTATTCCGCGTCATCACTTACTCATGTGTTTAATTTCAGACCAATATTATTTTTCCACATGTCGTTGTAATGGCTCCAAATTTGCTTACAAAAGCCAATTCTTCATGGAACTATAATAACAGCAAGGACTGTTCCAAAAGCAAGGGGAAAGCCTATAAATGGTGGGTCATTTGCTTGAAACTGGTTACAAAACTTATTATGTGGTCTATCCAATGAACTCTCCATCCATCCAACGGATAACATGCCAAATCATCTAGTCCACGTGGCAGAGAAGTGTTGAAAGAGTTGGAATTGTTCCTAAAACAGGCGTGTAGGAACACTTTTCCTTTAAAATAAATGTTTTGAACTATCCCAATTTTATACCTTGTACAATTTTATTTCTAATAATATAGCATTTGATCATTATTTTTTCATCATCATCCTGAGCCCTTCCCCTGAGCACCGACCTCCATGGTTGGCCTCCCTATTGTTCCATCCTTTCCTCACCCTGCACCCTCTCCCCCCCCCCCAAAAGAATGCTCCAATGTGGACTGCTCTGTTCAGCCATGCCCTGTTCCTTCAACCAAGGGCTTCCCCTTCACTTCATTCCCACCTCCACTGTCCGGAATTCCAAAGTCGCCCATTGTCCTGGTTTACTTCATGATGAAGCCAATCTCTGGACTAACTCCCTAGTTGCCCACTTATTGGATCTCGGTCTTCTTTCTACATCGCAAAGCTATGCCTTTCAAAGCAATGGAGAGTTCAAGGGAGCATGGATATCTTCTTCATGGATCTCGGATTCTTTATCTTCAAATTCTTCGACGACCGGGACAAAATTTGTATCCTAGAAGCTGGCCCGTGGCAGGTCGGGAAGAAGCCAATTTTCCTCAAGCAGTGAAGCCACCATCTTCAGCTTTACCGGATATATATCACTACAATCCCTCCATGGATCTCCCTCCCTAGCCTCCCTCTTCACTTCTAGTGCACAGAGGGTCTCAACACCATAGGTTTGATTCTGGGTACCCCCTCTTCTCCGATGCTCGTGAAAAAAGGAAAGATAGTCTCTCCTATACTCGTATTTGTGTTGACATGCTTACTTTAGATCCACTGCTTTCCACCATCACAGTGAACGATGGGGACGATTTCTCCTTCCAACATGATATCATTTTTTACTAGCGCCCTCATCATTATGTGTTTTGTAAGGTCTTCGGTTATAAGTCCTCTCTTGATACTTCCAAGACCTCTCCAGCACACAAGGGAAAATTTCCCACCGCCAGTGACTACCACCTCCCGTCGAACCTTTCCCAGGATCATCATGACCTTTGTTTACCTATTAGAGGAAAAAAATCATTAGTGTAAGAACCATCGAACTAGAGGGTTACCGGCTTCGAGATCTCTGAGAGGACACTTTGTTCACGATCAGAACCTAACGCTAGTTAAAAACTCAGTCGCGACCAATGGATCCAACCAATATGCCTCCCTGCAGTCTGAAGAAGCTCCTCTACCTCCCTTTAGCTAGATCCCTAGCATCCTTCTTTCCCTGATTACCCTCCGTATTCTCTACTCCTCCGGCCTTCTTAGGTGCACTTTGTCTCTTTTGGTGATTGGTCCCACCTCCCTCTCCTCCCCCTAGCTGACCTCTAGTCTTCCCTCCCCCCCCCCCATTCCCCTGGTCACAGGGAAGAGAAGATAATATCAACTAGCTCCCCTCCTCCACGAGCTAGTTCACCTCCACCTCAGCTTGGAATCATATCCGCTCCCCTGGTCCCTCAGTTCTTTGGCACAATATTGTCTGGTTCAAAGGCCACATCTCGCGCCACAGCTTTACGGCCTAACGTTCTCTCTCCAATTACCTGCCCATGTAGTCGTTCCTCATCTATCGGCATATTCCAGCCTCTCCCTCCTATTGTCTCTGCTGGAATGGAGTTAAAGACCCTGACCACCTTTTTTTCTCCTATCCCTTTTCCACCTCGGCTAGAAAAGAGTCCTATGTTCTTGTTGGCCTTCCCATAGAAGAATCCTCCCCTTAAGCAGAGATGGATCTGGATTGATATGACTATGGCGGCTCATCCATCTGTGACACTGCCGGGAAGCTAGCTTTTTGTGCTACTATCAGCCATCTCTGGATAGAGCGAAATCTCTGTAGATGGACTTGCAACTCTCGATCTTTTGATAAGATTTGGAATGTCATCTACTTTGACATAAGCTCCAAGCTAGCCTATCTCAGATAGCGTTTGGTCTGTGACACTCCAAGGAACATACTCATTGTTGTCTCTTGGGTCTCCCTCCCTTTATCATCTCCCCCCGTGATGTATCCCCCTTGATGCTCTATGCTGGATTTCTTAGCTGTTGGGCCCCCCCTTTTTGTGATTTGTGTTGCCTTCCCTCCCTTTGAGGATTTAGGCTTGTCCCCCCTCTCTCTCCTTCCTCCTCCTTATATATTCTTTCCCTCGTTAGTAATGGATTTATTTATTCATCCAAAAAAAAGATGTCACCCTCAACCCGGTTCCCCAGATTTCTCCTGTTGCCTGCTTCAATAGGGGCCACAGCACCTTGAGATGTCGCTCTCTGGCTCTCGCTCATTCACCATTCGATATCCTCAACACATAGATCCTCTTCGGCTCGTCAGTCTGCTAGCCTCATCTTCCACAATTCCCAATGGAAGACATTCATTTGGCTCCTTCCAGTAACCTCCTCAAAACCCCATCCCAACCTTTATCTCATTCTTCCCCTTCGGTGGACCGCATAGAAACCTCTCTCGTGTTCTAGAAGACTCCCATTTTGACCACACCTCTCCCACAAACAATTCCATTGGCCCTTCTCCGCCTATTAACCTTCTATCTTATGGGCCCTCTAAGGTCCCCCTTATTGACAAGCCCATTACTCCAAGTCCCTCCGTTGGTGGGCTTTCTAGTCCTAATATTGATGGCCTATCCCCTTCTCTAGTTTTAGGCTAAACCCATCTTGCTTCAATATGGGTCACGACATCTCGAGATATCCTCTTGCCCACCCATCTCCTAGCCGGACCCTACCATCCATCAACCTAAGGAAGATGTCTTCTTTGCCCAATGGACTGAGTGTTGCTAAAAGCCTGAAACTTTGCAGACCATCTCCTATCCCCAACCTCCACTTTGGGTGTGGGTACTTTCCCCTCACCCCTCCCTGGTAATCGTCCCCCCCCCAACCCATCTTCTTCTGGCCAGTTGACCCATCCTACAAACCAGAGCCTATTCTTAAGCGCCACTACAATTTGTCCCAGTCCCAAAATCTTCTTTGCAGCCCATCATCTAAGTCCATTGCCCCTATTTGGTCCCTTTTCCAACTATTCCCATCACCCAGATGATCGTATATGGTCCCTATGGGACCCCGATAAGATCAGTTCTTCCCAGCTTTCCTCCACATCTCAGACCCTCTATCTCAATATTTAAGATATTTTGGGGAGCTCCAGTTTGTTGTTCATTATAATGACTGCCTCCAACTATTCCACCAAAAGAGCTTCACTTTCGAGTGATCTTTGTAACATTGCTGACCAAGTTGGTTCTCTCCCTTGGGGTATGGGAGGAGACTGTAATATGGTTCACTATGGGCATGAAAAGCAAAGTGTTGATCATCTGGACGACTCCAGTGGATGCTTTTAATGATTGTATTGAGGACACTGGTGTCAACGATCTCAAATGGTTGGTCCTTAAGTTCACATGGCATAACAAAAGAAGTGGTGATACTCGAATTGCCTGCAAGCTTAATAGAGTGCTTGTTAATGAAGCTTGGTCTCCTCCTCCCCATCCTCCCATACCATCTGACCACTATCCCATCTCCTTACTTGCCCAACCTTATATCTCCTTTAGCCCTAAACCTTTTAATTTTTTTGAAATGTGGCCCTCTCACCCAACCATTCTAGCCATTGTCAAGGAAGCTTAGAATAAGCCTATTTAAGCTTTCTCTTCCCCCCACATTGCATTTGCTATGAAGCTTCGGAATGTAAAATATGCCCTAAAAGCTTGGAACACTAACTCTTTCAGGAATATCACCTCTCTGGTTTTAGACTGCAAGGACAAATTATCTGCCATCTAGTTGAGGCTTCAATCAGACAAACATAATGCCCACTTAGCAGATGAAGAAAAAGCAGTTTCTTTGACCCTCTCCTGTCTGTTTACTCCAGAGGAAAGCTTCCTCAAACAGAAAACAAGAATTAAACGGTTGGAGCTTGGTGATTTTAATTCAGCCTACTTCCATCAGTCTAAGAAGTCCAGAACCAATGTTAATCCCTATGTTGGTGATTCCTGATGGCACTTCCCTACACAAGGTTGAGGATATCAAAGCAGGGGTTATTAATTACTTTAGGGATTTGTTACGATCCCCTTTGACTTCTCATGGCCCCATTCCGGAGTATCTTCTCAATAAGTTCATTCCTCCTCATCTCATTTGTGGCCTCTAGGCTATCCCCTCTAAGGACAAAATTGTTGCAGTTGTCCACTCTCACAAGGCTAACAGAGCCATGGGTCCAGATGCCTTTAGTATGGGTTTTTTCTTGGCTTCCTAGGATATCATCAAAGATGACCTCATCAAGGCTGTCAAGAGATTTTCCTCAACCCCGACCATATCAAGGGTGTTAACCTCACTTTCCTTTGCCTCATCCTGACAAACATCAGCCCCATTTCTCTCTGTAACCTACTGTACAACTTTATTACCAAAGTCCTTGCTATTAGGCTCGAGTCGATGGTTGACCTTCTAGATACTGACAATCAATTGGCCTTCAATCCAGACAGGTGCATTATAGATAAAACCCTACTTTGAAATGAGATAGAGGTTTTGACAGTAAATCTCATCCCCCCCAGCTACTCTTATGATTATTGACATACATAAAGCCTTTGACTCCTTGAGGGGATTTTATTACCAAGGTAATGTTTCAAATAGGTTTACCACCAGTTTTTGTTAATTGGATTTGATGTTGTATTTCCTCTCCATCATTATCAGTCTTGGTCAATAGCAGCCTGGCCGGCTACTTTGCCTCTGCGGTGGGAATCCATCAGGGATGTCTTCTCTCCCCTTATGTCTTTACCTTGGCCCTTGAACTCCTCTCCAGATGCATCCAAAGGCGCACGAACCAGCATCGCATCTCCCCCATCCCTAAGTGCAAAGTTATCAAGCTCTCCCACTTTGACTTCAAACCTTATGATCTTCTCAAAGGCCAGTACTGCTTCTTTGGAGACCATCATATCTTGCTTGCAAATCTTTGAAGATCTTTCAGGCCTTTGCATCAATCTAGAGAACTCCCTCTTATTTGTGGCTAAGGTATCTGAATTTGATAAAGCTACTTTGATTGACAAAACCAGATTCTCCATCGGTCATCTTCTCGTCAAGTACTTAGATTTGCCTTTGATTCTAGCCAGATTGTCAGCCCACCACTCCACTCCCATGCTTAATCTCATTCAAAAAAGACTCCAACTTTGGAACGGCAAGTTTCTCTCTCTTGTGTGTCGTTTAGTCCTCATCAAATCAATTCTCCAGTTCTTTTACATCTATTGGTCAGATATTTTTGGATTGCCTTAGGTCATCAATAAAGCTCTGGAGTCTCTTATGTCTAGTCCTTTAGATTCCTCCACCTTGTCAGTTGGGTTACTATTTTCCTCCCTAAGGACGAGGGAGGAATGGGACTGAGGCAAATCAAAGAAGTCAACAATGTGGGAATTATCAAGCTGATTTGGAAGTATTTGGATGGATTAGGTGTACTCAGTCTTCCTCCGCTCTGACTCCATTTGGACAGCTCCTGTTCCATCTGATGCTTATTGGGTTTGGCGTAAGATTCCCTCTCTCTCTGTCCTATTGCCCTTAGGGCCATCCACACCCCACACCTATATTAATGATGGTGCCTCCACCTCTCTCTGGCTTGATCATTAACACCCTATGGGAGTTCTTCTTCATTTGGTCAGTGCTATATCTATTTATTGCTCAAGTCTCCATAACTAATCGAATGTGTCTGACATCTTTAGTCTTGGTGCTCCACCCCCCCCCCCCCAAGTCTCCCCTTTCACTTTGCTTACTAGTGTGTGGAATGCTTTGCCATCTATTATTAGAAGGCCCCAGGGACCCTCTACTTCTTTGTCACAAGCTTATCTGGTTCAAATACTACATTCCCCATCACAACTTCACTATATGGAGAGAACTCTCTAATTGCCTCCCAACTCAGACTTTTTCTTATCCACCGTCAGATCTCAAAGTCTCCTTTATGCTGCCTCTACTGGAACGCTGTTGAAGATATTCAGCATCTCTTTTTTGTTTGTCCTTGCTACTCACCAGTTTGGAAAGGGGTTCTTGCAAACGTTAGCCAAGGAATTGTTGAATTCTCCCATTCCAAATAGAATGGCTCTAGGTTGATATGCCTTTTGCTGGCTCTTCTATTGGTGATGTCACTTGTGGGTAAGCTTACCTTTAGCGCCACCATCAACCATATTTGGATGGAGCGTAACCTCAGGAAATAGACCTCGAACTCCAGGCCTCTTCGTTAAATTTGGGATTTCATCTCCTTTAAAATTAAATCCAAGCTTGTGGCCATTTCCTCTACTTGTATTGACTCCTCAAGAAATAGGCATATTGTTGTATCATGGGGCCTCCATCCATCTCTGCTTCTAGTCTCCCATCCTTGAGGGTCGGGGGTGTTAGGTTTTTTTTTTTTTCTTCCCTTCTTAAGGGCGATTGTATCTTTTCTTCTCTTTTGGTAATGAATTTTATTCACCCAACAAAAATATACCATAAGAAATTAGATCGATTTCACTGCATAGAGGGAAAAATCATAACTGGTTGAAACAGATAACCCAGTCAAAACATTTAAAGAGTATGATGAGCTATCAGGTTAGAAAACACTAACAAGAGCCAGCTTCAGAAGATTCGAAGCTTGAAAGTCTTGAACATGTTAGCTTAGCAGTAACAAAGCAGATGAAAAAAAGTATGTATGCATTCATTACTGAAAGAAGCTACTTCCATGTCATTAAGAAGAATACACTACTATCAAAGGGGAAACCAAAACTTACAGTTGATTGACTTGGTTCGAAATCAGGGTAGACAAATTGATGTTCAGGTTTCTCATCAGCAGCAAGGCCTACACCGCCAATAAATGTTTATTTACAGTGCAAATGAGGCAGGATATACATTATACACAGTTATGCACATATATACTGCATTTCTTTTTCTTTCGCCCATATGGATTACATATTGCAGAAGCTTTAGAAAACATCATCTGTGATGGATTCGAGCACCACCCTTCATGTATAGTTTATCAATTTTATGCCTAGAAATTACTGATAATATTGTTGGCAAAAATGGGTATCAATTAAGTATCGTTTAGCTATCACTTATCTACAATTTATCTAATTACTGATTAATTACGACACGTTAGTGAACTTTGGCTGATGAGTAGGCTGGGCAAGAAGTTGTGAGAACTCACATTGTAGTTGGGAATGACTACATTCTAAAGTATTTAGGGGTGTTATCTTTCAGTTTTCTCTGTTAAGGGTGAGCTTGGCTCATTTATTGTTGTTGTACACTTTACATCTCTCATCATTAAAACCAATTACTCATTAAGAAAATTTGGATGCAAGGAATAGTACATCATATCCATGTATTACTAGACTATGATGCACCAAAAGAACTAAATATGGTCATTTGAAACATTGTGTCCATATCTGCCACCAACACAGGTGCCCATGTTAAGTGCAAAGTGTGAATTGACTTTGTTTCTAAGCTTCAAAATTTTCAAAATGTGTCATATATTAAAACTCTTTTTAGAAGAATAACCACTTCAGGTTAAGGTCCAACCAGCTGAAACCAGTTGGGCCCAGTTCCTGGAATTTTGCTTAAACTCATGACTCCAATTTATGCATTATACTATGGAAAATGTAGATTGTCTAAGTCAAAATTTTTACAACCAGATGAACTGGCGGTCAAACCAGAAAAAACCAGAACCACCCCTTTATTTTAGTTTGTGGTTTTTACCAGTACTGCAAAAACTGGTAAAGAAACTGGAATAATGTAAACAGGTTCTGAACATGACCTTTAGATTATATAGCAGGTTTTCACATATCCATCTACTTTTTCACTATTTGGGTTTCAATATTTATCTTTGAAAAAAAAAATTAGTCTGATGAAGCCATAAGATGTGTCATTGGCTTTAAAGATCATAAGTCAAAGAAACTCACTGTTTCAATATCAATGGGATCCATCTCCTTAAGCTTCTGGACATGACCTTTGGAGTCTGGGTCAAAGACACTTCCAATGAAACGATATATTTTAGGAAAGTCTGGAGTACCTGCAAAAATGCATGAACAATGAAGGACAGCCAAGCAATTCTGGGAAATACCAAAAAGAAAAAACAGTAGAAGAAAGTAGGAAGAGACAACAACAAACTCAGCCTTATACCAACTTAATGGGGTCGGCTACAAGGATCCGTGCAAAAAAAAGAAAGTGGGGGAAAATAGAGAAAATATGAAAAAAGAAAAATGATAAAGAGGAATGACAAGGAGATGAAAGTAAAAGGAAAGAGGCACAGCCCAGCAAGATAGGAGAAACTCAGCTAAATGGGGTTGGCTACATGGATCCTTGCCCTCCAATAGGCTCTATGCAAGGTCATACTTGGGACAAGACCTAGACCATGCATGTCATTCCTCACAATGACATGCATTCTGAGGAATGACATGCATGGTCTAGGTTCCAACTGACACAGGCAATGTTTTAAAGGGACATCAGGAATCCAGGATATCTGATGGTTGTTCCAACTGTTTATCGTTTTTTGGGTAGTTGGGACGTTGTCTGGGCTGGGGAAATGCCAAATGCCATGCTGTCATGCCCTTAAGCATAATCTATTTTTAATAGTACTGAGCACAGCCTGCTACTTCCATCTGCTGTTAATTGCTTTAGTTATAATTGCTGAACTGAGTCTGAGAATTGAAGAGAGCAAGATTAAAAACTAAAATGAGTAATTAACGAAATACCATCCATGAAACCCGATCCTATTAAAAAATGGAAAGTTGGGTCCTGTTGTGCAGTCCCTAACAGAGAAAATGCATACAAACACCCATACTGACATGTTAATGGGTATTCGTGCAACCAGTATGATACACAAAGTAGCATAAACAAGATGCTCTTTACATTCATCTACTCAAAAATGAGACACTCATGACATTCTGATTACGCACACACAGTGTAACTTATATTTCATCATGCAATATTTTGTTTAGGCAGTTGAAATTTGGCAAATTGAGGCAAAGAATCAAAAATTTGCAGTCATTAAGAAGATTACCATGAAGTAGAGACCCTTTCTTTCCTTGACTTGGTATGTCACAACTGGGAGAAGATCTACTTGAGCTTCCAATACCATTAAAGCTGTTGTTACCTGTCCTTGTAACCCCCTCTGGTCCATTATCAGCTGAATCAGTGACAGTATAAGCCACAATAAGCACTGAACATCCCCCTAGAAAAGCATATTTATCTACCATACCTACTTTTTAGAAACCAAATATAATTCTTGGACACATTAAGGAAATTTTTCAGAAACTTCCATAATTCATATACAAATAAATCAATGCCTTAAAACTCCCCAAAGGTATGTGTCCTCTCACTGGGAATATATATGTGCAGGACAATACAATTTAGCAGGATAAGGCATAGATGTTTGCAATGCCAAAGCTGCAAAATGTTTTAAAACTGCCCTGTCAAGGCATCAGCAGGCAAGTATTTTCATTTCAAATCTTCAACCTGAATATTTTGTCCTGTGATGACTAACAAACCATTTTTGGGTGCCTTCCGCGGATAAGGATTAGCAGCTTTACACTTGGGGCGAGGAGGAGGTACATGGACTATTATACCACTTTTCTGGGCCTTCAGAAAGTATTTTTGGGCATGGCTCCGTATCTAAAAGGCCAAAAAAGGGGGTGGGGAAGTAAATGAAAAAATCATATACCTAAAGTCCATAAGCATAAGAAATTAATAAATGTATGTTCATGAGAACACAATACACAGAGTTCATACAGAAGCAAGTAAGAAGCACTGAATAAGAAAAAAGTATGAGACAACTGCCGACATTTACACATGAAAGCTATAAAGAAGAGAGGTGGCCTATGAAACTCCATGATGAAAAAGAACATATAAGAGGTTCCTTTACAATGAGAAATTAATGTTACACAGTTAATTTGCTTGAAAGAATATCAACACAGGCTTGACAGGGGGAAAAAAAAAAGCCAAATAACCAGACAAACAAACATCAGAAGAATCCATAAGCATGTCACATGCAAATTCTTTGGTAACAATAGATTTCATAGTGTAGAAATTAAGGTTATGGATTTATTACAATTAAAAAATTATACGATGAGGAAGCCGAGCTTTAGCATCATGGGTCCATAACAAAAACAGAGCCCCATAGAGTAAATATAGAATACAATCCATACCATGAGCATTATTATTTTCACACGTCGCACCATCCCTCAACAGCACATTAGGATGACAATCAGTCAGATCAAAACAGATCTGGCTAGGGACTACGCCACGACTACCTAAACAGAAAAGTTGAACTAGTAGGGGTTTTCGACTCCAAGACGGTGGGAACAGACCATGACAAAGAGAAGCCCTATCCCAACTTAACAGGTTAGTATTAGTCAATTGCCAATTGAAATTTGAAAATGTAAGCAGGTTGGAAGGCCAGACCGAGATAAATTCGAAGATGAAAGGAAGTTGGAAGGCCAGGCCAAGAATCTTTCTCCCCCCACCCAGTGCAAAGTTCATTAATAATATGCACTATTGTAGCCATTATCATATGATTTAATCAATTTGTACTGTTCAACATAACTCTCAGGGGATGCCAATGGGATTTTTATTTAAATCTTACAATTGGAACATTTTGAAATTTTGTACTCAAATAATCCACAACAACACAGCTTAGCCTTATCCCAACTAAATGGGGTCGGCTTTTGAACTCAAATAATCTATAATATAAAAAATTTACACGGGTAAAATGTTTGGGCATTTCCACTTCTCAAGGATAATCTGTTTTGATTGGGGGAGATGTGTCATAGGCAATCAAGGAGTTGTCTTCTAGCTTTGGGGACCTTGGAAAAATATGTGCATCGCATAATAAGAGCCAGTTCTCTTTGCTCTGCTGGAAATGTGTCTCTTGTCTGGCACTCAGTCAACTAGGTCCACTACCATACCTTATAACATTGCTTTTCTTTAATTGTTCCAGAGGAGATTATTTTAAAATTTCCTTCTGAGTTCTATCGCTAAATTTAAGACTTATTATGCTCTTTAATCCTCATTTTAGGAGAAGGAAGGCACCAAGAATTTTGACCATTGAAAAGTAAGTTTAGAATATCTGTGGTACAATTTTCAATTCTACGAGGGGCACCAATTCCATCTCTGAATCACTCCAACCAAAACAGTCAAGGAGGAAATAAATATCGGAGCTTCTTTCAGTAACAGTATGCATAATTTCTTCAAAACAGAAATAATATATAAATAAGCATTTCTTCTTGTTTCTTCCCCTCACCCCCTCGATGTTTTGCTTTACTCTTTTTGGGGGAAATATGGTGAGAAATCATGACAACATCGGGATAGCAGTGTGCTAAAACCAATCTGGGGAACAAACTATTACATAGACTTGCAGTGCAACTGTTGTAAGAAAAAAATACAGTAAGCTTTTCAAATGAAAATAACATCTTACCCATACGTAGAACAAATGGGAAATTTCACAGGGGCAATGAATTTGATTACAACAATTTGGATTTTGGACCACTTGCAGCTTTTTTGAGTTGAACTTTCAATCACCATATGAAATAAGAAACAACATGCACTAACCGGTTGACACTAAAGTTCCGGTTGCTCATATCGTTTTCCACTTTAGGCTTACAGCATAAATGTAGTAAAGTTTTTATTTTGACTACTTAGGTAAGGCATAAGGATTGGTTATCTGTTAAAAACCACAATTATATGTTTTTATGAGTTCACAAGAAACAGAGCAAAGAATAAAAGAATGTCTTACAAGTTACAACATATGAGATAAGAACTAAATCAAACAATAGACAAGGGAAAGTTGACATACATGATGCACATTGTCATATTATTTACAACTTTTAGGCTGGCTTTTTGTAAAAATGTAGTAAAGTTTCTAGTGTTGACAACTTAAATAAGAGAGAAGCATGGGTTATGGCCAATCACAGTTATCTATGTTGATTTTTTTAATGCTTACAAAATAAAGTTTCTTAAATTTTTTCCGGATATTTTTTTTCCCAATTTGTCATGAGACAGGGAAAATAAATAAATAAACAAAGAACATCTTGTAAGTTATGTCAACTCAATTCAATAAAACCCTCTACATGATCTAGAACAAGATTTCGAATTTCAGAACATTGATAGTCTGGAAAACAAGCACTTTGAAGAAAATATGACCTGAAGCAGCCTCAAAAACTTACTCTCCATAATTTAATACAAACCCCAAACTACAGACAGAAAGATAAAATTGAATGCAAATTCACTAGGATGACAAATGAAACTACTAATGAAGCATAAGTATGTACTTAAATCTAAAAAAGAAACCAGGACAAATTTAATTTATGAACAGTCATAGCGGTGAATATATATATATATATATGGTAGAAGTAGTGAATATTTAATTCATTCATAGGACAAGTGAGAAACACATTTTTTTTCCCCTTGGACCTGAATTACAGTCTTTGAATCGACAAAATCTGCAATCTTCTTCCAGTCACGATTATACCTGAACCAATAAAAGAGATGAAATATCAGTTTCAGAGCATGGACTAGTACCATGGAACAAAAGAACTATAATTCACATAAATAATAGAGAGGCCAAAAGAAACCGAAATATCTAAAAGAAGAAACACTTAATTGTTAATGACAAGTCAAATGAAACAGTAGAAAGGCATTGGCCGATTTGGAAGGTGTAAAATTTGTACAAGTCGATGTCCAGACTCTAGACCAGATATGCCAGTTTAAATCAGTCCTGTACAACTAAACACACTTGAATATCATTGAAGTCATAATCCGAAACGATATAATCACAGTCTAAGATTTGTTTGGTTAATTTTACTCCATTCAAAATCATAAATAACCAAATCGGAAAAAGTAAACAGGAAAACATACATAAACACAAAAAAAAATCTGATAGAAAAACAGAGAAACCTTCAATCTAGGACCTAATACGATAATCGGAGAGAGATAAATGAGATAGTCAGTGGACTTGCAGAGTGAAGAAGCAAGGTAAGATCTACCTAAAAAAAAAAGCAACAAGCTAAGATGTTAGCAGTACATAGGCTAAAGATAACTCACAGTTGCAGAGCATCAAGAAACTTAGAGTGCTCTTCATCAGTCCATACTTCCCTGGACTTGGTGATGGTATAAGGTTTCCTAACCTTCTTTCCTGAGCCACCTGCCGCCAATGAATTCGAAGAACTCGCACTCATGTTTGTTGCGTCGGCAAAGCCACTTCAGAGCCATTTTGTGGACGAACGAAAGAAAGGAAGATACTGTTAATGGCCAAACCACTTCAACTTTCTAAGTTAGGTATTGGCTTTGGCTGGAAACTGCAAGATGGAAGAGAGAGAGAGAGAGTGAGAGACGAGGACTAGGGAGTAACGACGCGACACAGAGTCGCAAAGAATACACAGTGGCGCCAACTTGCATGGGCTGGGAAGGGTTTAAAGAATCCGCGAATCGGATCAGGAATCGCCGAATTCAGATCAGAATCGGCGGTCACTGATCTCGATTTCTAACGAGTTACACCATAATCGTTGGAATATTCCTCAAATCTGCCATTTCAAGGGTTTTCTCAGACGAATTCAAGCCGATTCGAATCCGAATCGAATCGAAATCATCACTGCAGTTTTAAAACCCTAGGTCTGGGCGTACGCTAATTGATGATTTGATCACCACTCGCATAAGCGGGAGACCTCATTGAGTTTATGATCGTAAGAATGACCTCTCCACGTTGTGTCGATCAATGCTTATCGACGTTTGTCGCTAAAACAGAGGAGGCATGCTTCTTCTACCAAAAAAAAACAAAGAAAAGAGTAGGCATGCTTCTCCCTTAATCATGGTTATGACTTTAATTTTCCCATGTTTAGTATGTTCGTTAACTATATTACATTATCTACTAACCATCTTTCACGTGATTATATATTGCATTAGTTCATTGTACTGTTTTTGCTTAGGATTACCATTTTCGTGTAAGGGTTTTGGTTCCTTCTTTATACTCGTGCTTAGTATTAGGTTAGGTTTTGTTTTGCTTGTTGTCACTTTTTCTAACACAAGCTTAATGTCGTTATTTGTGTCATGTTTGTTTTGCATGTTGATTAGGATTAATACATGTTTTTTGTTATGATTTTGACACATAGTTAAGTTGTTGTTAGTTTCAGTAATCATATTTGTTTCCTTAATTAATCATATTACCTTTCAGTAGTCATATCTGTTTCCTTAATTATCACAATATAGTTTTAGGGTTGCATAAGTGCATTGTATATTAACTTCATTATATCTTAATTATTTTCTCCTAACTTTTGTTTTATAGTGTTTGGTGAAAGGTTAAGTTCACAATTTGCCTGCCTTTTATTGTTTATGGTTATTCATAATTCAAGTTAATTATAGTATCCATTGATATCAAAATAAATTGGGATATTTTTCCTTTTGCTTCCATTAGTCTTCATGCATGCATGTTTTACCAAAAAAAAAAGTCTTCATGCATGTATAGAAGTCGCATTCCTCCACAATAAAAGCTTTCATAAATAAATTAAATCACGTGGATCAAATGGTTTATGAACATAAGAATTATATTATGTTTATTTGACAATGTTAATCAATATTGGTCAGACATCATATTGGCCGATGTTGAGTCACTGATTAGGCATCAATACAAACGACCGATATGATTTTAAAAAAAAAAATTCAAGTGAGGATTCCCCAAAAGACAACATGGTCCCTACTATTAGCATGGCTGCCAATGTTTTTTGTCTTTCACGAGGGGTGGGATGGTCATTTTCCCCTCTCCCATCTCCTTTATGTGTCGATGCAAGGTCAGGCTTTTTTTTCTCTCTTTTTTTACGTTAAAAAAGTGACGGTTTGATCCGAACAACTCATGTGGACATCGACTTGGATTTTACGCAAGTACGAGAATCCTCACTGTCTCGACAAAACACGATCGCGAGGCGGAGCCCTCAGCCAGTGGAATCGCTTTGGAGGAAGAGACCTAAACCAACTTTGCTCCAAGATAGTGATGGCCACCAAACTGCACCGCCAACCAATGGGATGCAGCTCATTCACCTGCACGATCCCAGCTATCTAAAGGTCTCCTGGTTAGGAACTTGTTAAATAAAAGGTCACAAATTGGAAAGTTCTGAGTCGACATGAGAAGTAGAGTTCGGTTTATTGCTAATACAAGATGTGCTTCCATATTTGGTCCTGTAAAGATATTTATGAGTTACCCTCTGAAGATAAATGAGTTCATTCTTGATAAATAATTAATTCATTTCCCACCCAAAATAAGGAAAATACCAGACTCGTGGTCTCAAATCTTCATGCATTCTCAAACAAACCAATGGCAATGGGAATGGGATGTATCATTCTCAAATCTCAACGACCAAGTAAAGCTGGCATGCATGGTGACAGACCACCTGTAGTCACCTCTCTGTGTATGGCCTGGGTAAGACTTTATAATGTTTTTTTAGTCTTTTAATTGACATAGACCCAAGAACTCTAGTAGAATGAGGATGATGTATCGAAAATAGTCAGGATAGCTCGATGGGTAGACCAAAGGACTGAAAATCCTTGTGTCACCAGTTCAAATATGATTCTCGGCACATGGTTAATGATACAACATTATTAAAGATGATGAGAACCAAGAGGTCATAACCCAAGAGACCACTTAGTAAGATGGGCTTCTATACTTCACATTCCATCAAGTGTGCTAGATACTTGTAAAACCCTTTTTGTCCCCTATGATTCAAAAAAATTTTGCCATCATGGGTGCCCACAGAAAATAATGCCAGCCCTCATATTTTTTTTAATAGAAAAAAAAAAAAAAAAATGCCAAATCAACAACCCATACAACAAAAAAGTCCACATGGTTTTTTTTTTTTTTTGGTAAGACATGAGGGGCATCCGACTTTAGGCTGACTAAATCTCCCCTGGGCTCGTACATGATCCCCCCGCCACGTGCGAACCGAGAGCTTCTGAGCCCTAGTGAACCTCAGGCTGGTGGCCCCAAGGAATTATGCAGCGACGAAGTTTTGATCACGAAACCTCGTTTCCTAAGGCGGAGTCTCATGTCCCCTCAATACCAACTGCGCTAACCCCTTGGGGTTGTTGATTTGGCATTTTGATGGTTAAAGGAATGGAAAACCTCTTGGGTAGAGAGTCATATGTTAAATTTAGTGATTTGTTTTAATCATATTGTTTTTTTTTTTTTTTTTTTTTTTAATAGTTCATTTAATTCTTCAAGTAATCCCAAGCAAAATTGATCTTTCTAAATAAATTCGAAATCATTGTATTGACATGCGCAAGATTAGGATTTATCTAAAAATTAATTAATTAATTAATAATAATAACATGGACTATATCTTTTGATGGGCTAGCCTTATTATTATTAATATTTTTTTTTGTTATAAGTCACTTACAAACATTCATTTACAATCTGAAATCTAACTCCAGATTTTGTAGAGAAATAGATCCAAGGTCCTTGTTAGCATGTCAAATTTCAAAGAAGTTGGAGTTCGCCTTTAGCCAAACAAATCTTTGAAAATTATTCGAAGAATGAAACTTCTAAAAAGGAAATGGTTGAAAACAAAATAACAATAAAAGAAATATAGTGAGACATTCAAGGGGTGTATGGTTTAATTTGGTATTAATTTTTTATTTTATTTTATAATAAACGAAAATAAATTTACTGAAGTATGAATTCATAAGCATTTATATCCACTATAGAAGAGGTACTCATCCTAATAGCCTTGTAAGTAACTCTGCGAGCTATGCCAAAGACGATATATAATAAGACTTGAAAACTATCCCAATGCTATGCAGACTCCATTCATAACAGAATCAACCTTGCAATCTCAACATTATCCAGCCAAATGCACATGCCATGCATAATCCACAACTCGCAGAGACAAAGCTAATTTTGAATTAGGTCTCCTTTGTCCGACCCTTTATAAAATCTTTCTTGCAGCTTAAACAGACCACTGCAAAACCAACTGGACCAATAGATCTATCAACGCAGCCATCTCATATCATAATTGGATGATCAACAAAACGTAAAGCCTGATAGCCTACAAGAGTCATATCAACAAGGCCAGTTGGGGAAGACTCATTAAGGAAGCCCTTAATACCCATATTTGCAACCTATTTATCAATAGCACAAAGAAAAGCCAAAAGGGATGGCGTAACATATTGTAAAAATGCATTTATTTCGATAAATCCAAACAAAGGACAAACGTAATAGCAGCAATACTAAGAAAGGTATGATTATTTTGACAATAAAATCCACAACTAAATGAGTCGACAAATTATCAATTCCCATTATAGGGATAAACCCATTTATCTTTGTTATCATTAGGTTAAGGGTAATTTACAGCGCCACCCCCTAGAGAATGCCATAATTATAAGAACACCCCATCTCTTTTACCAAATTAGACTCAGACCCCCTACCATTAGTCATTGTTAAGGAATATACCTTATATGATAATGCCAACTACTATAGTTTGTGTAAAATACCAAAATACCCTTACTACATCAGCAAGCACGTGGACATATCACCTGGAAAGACCCTTTGTAAATCCTTGCACTCACCTTTCTAATCTCCTCTGTTCTGTCTTCTCTTCTCCCTCATCGCTACAAACATATCACCTGGAACAACCCTTAGACCCTCCAATTCCAAGACCACTTGGACATCTCCCAGAAAAACTTTCTCTCTGGGTTTCATCACCATCACCTCAACAAACCCACCTTCCTTCGCCGCTGCAATTTCCTATTACGGCATTCCAGTCTGGAAAGCCGATGGTAATTCCAGCACTGTCAAGTTCCAGCTCAGGAGCAAGGAACAAGATAAAAGAAAAAAAAAAAAACCATCAATGGACCTTGAAACTTGGAGGCTTCTATGAATCACCAAACATTGATCACCAAAAGATCCAATCACTCTTCGACAACATTCACCAGTCCATACTCAACTAGAGACAAATTATTGTCCTCTTTAACAACAATTTAGCAGGTTATGTGATCTCAACACGTCCCTATCTGTCAACCGCCAATCTCATAGATCCCTTGAACATGTTGATTTTAGAATTACGGAGTATAACAGTTGCACTTGGCTTCATCATATCAACTTGCTCGTTGCGAGCAGTACACGACCGGTATCATCACTAACAAGGCACTTGGCGATGCGAGTTCCACGAAGATGCTGAGAAGTTGCCTGACCCTTCTACAACATCGTGGTCAAACTCACAACCTTCATCGTAAGGGTATGACCAATCGTCCCTAGTTTCAGTTGATCTACTGTCGTGAATACAGGCTTCCTCTTTGCTGATGTTTGCTGAGTCGATGCCGTCGTCATTCCTATCGTCTCCATTGCAGATGATAAAAAACCTAATTGTCAATACTGCAAAGAATGAATCCCTAAAAATGAGAGAAGAACAATAGGGTTTTCATTCCTGACGTTCTCACTTTTCAATCTCTCTTTATTCGGTACTCACTCACTCACTCACCCCTAATTTTTGCTTCTCTGTGACACTAGATGATTCAGATAATTTCTCCCTAAATAATGGCTCTATTTCTGTTTGGTCCACCTTTGATATTGCATTTCCAGTGACACAAACACAAACCTGCCATCTAAACCTCTCAATCGAGCTATTCAACGGTGTGAATGAGGCCTGTGGGAAAAACCTCGATCGCAACCAGTGCAGCCTGTACTAGCCACGTGGCTATTAGCGAAACATGCTAGGTCGGTGTTGTAGGTGTTGACGGATGCTCCGGCTTCTACGTTGGATGATTCGATGATGCCGGAGGATTCTCAAAAGTGTGTGAGCAGACGATGAGTTTTAGTGAAAAGGGTATAATAGTCATTTTACCTCTTGACTTAGCATTAACTAACGATAGGGGGTTTGAATCTAATTTGTTGAAATAGAGGGGGTGTTATTATAATTGTGGTATTCTTCAGGGGGTGGCGCTGTAAATTAACCTTAGGTAAAACAATAGGAATTTTCTCAGTTGTCAAAACAATATTGAGAGGAAAATTCGAACTCAAGAGATCACGGCATTAATGGTCTCCACTTATCAAAGTGTTAATAGAATTGCAATCCACATGATCAGATAAAGAAGCAGGGAGTGTAAAATCCTTTGTTGTTGTCGTTGTATAAGCGAGCATAAAAGATTTAAGAGAACGAATCATATGCTCGTTGAAAATGGAAAAATATGAATCCGTAATCACCCTTTGACATACTAATTTTTTAAGAATCGATCATACTTGGGTAACCTAATCCATGCAAGGGATCCCTTATTTTAACAATTGTTGGATCAAAAAGGAAAGAGTGAACAAAATACCTTGATTTAAGCATTTGAGTCCACAAGTAATTAAGAAAAGACAACAATCTCCAAGTAAGCTTAACAAGGGGTGCCTTAATTAGGGATGTAAATGGATATTCGAAATCCAAATTCAAATTTGCATTAATATTCATTTAGGGGTGATACGTCCAAATTAGCCACCCAATGAGGTAAGAACATGTGGCTTCCAAGGGAGGGACACGTGACGCCCAACTGAGGGATACCCCCTACAACATGACTCTGAAGATAAGTGGGAGAGGGAGACTGGAGTTCCCCTCAACTGATAGAGGCCGCGAGGACTCTAACAACGTGAGGAGGGGGAGATACCCAGATAGGGAATATCCCCCACAAAGGTAGGAAGATGTATTCCAATAGGACTCGGAAAAGGGTAATCCCATAAGGAGGAACCCTAAAAGATAGGTAAGTCAATACGGTCACACCATTACTCTTGTGAAAAACACTGTTCTACGAGTCTCTAACTTAGGCGTAAGAGGACTGATCCCAGAGCCACCTCCGGGCCTCTGCCTTATGTGCTTGTGCAAGATCAACGCTCAGCCTTATACAGATTCTCGACAGTAACAGATTGGCACCGTCCATGGGAACGATAGAGTAATAGTGGGGAAAACCTACAATCGTAAGAAAACAAGAGTAGCGTCGAGCATATATATGAATGAGGGGGAACCTTTAGAATCTCTCCCCCCCTCGGTGGATATAGTTGAAGAATGGGAAAACAATGATCGGGAAGGTTCCGCGAGGGACCAGTGCTCGGTCGGACATTCGATGCATAAAGATAGTAATACTCCACCTCCTTCTAGGACGCAAGAATATGTGACTAAGGAGCAGTTCGATGCCCTTTAGGAGAAGTATGACCGAATGGTTGAGACGATGAAGGAGGTCTCCAAGGCAGTCTCCCAAAAGACCAATGGAGCAGCACGAGGCTCCCATTTCCAGCCAGAGTGGGTTGAAGCCGAGGATCGAAGTAGCTTAGGGTCGATAAGATCCGGTTGGAATCCTTGAAATCGAACAGCCAGGGAAAGCCCTGCACCCAAAGAAAGGATGTGGTGCGCCACAGGGGCTAGGCATAAAGAACCACGCCAAGGAGATGGTCAGAGACACGAAAACTTAGGGTTAAAGCAGATGATCCTAGACTTGAAGGATGAAATCCGAAAGGTAGCATAAAACCAGACAGGCACTCGGGAGCTGGACCTCACTAAAGACACAACTATAGCTGACGAGGTCATGAGGGATCTGCTCTTGGTTGGGTTTTTTCTGCCCAAGTGCAACACGTATGATGGGTCTGGGGACCCCATCGATCATCTGGAAGACTTCAAGGTCAAGATGCAGTTCCACTGGGTCTTGAAAAACATCATGTGTTGCGCATTGCCTTTGACGTTCATAGGAGCGGCAAGGCTATGGTATAACCACCTGTCGACGAAATCAATTCACAACTTCATTGATTTGAGTTACTTCTTCATGAAGGGATTCTCTAACAGCCAACCCCTTCAAAATACCACATTGAACTTGACAAATGTCAAACAGTATAAAGGAGAGTCATTGCAAAATTACATAAAACACTTTCAGTAGGAGAAGATCACGATCAGAGGTTTGGATCCAAATGAAGAGTTTACGTACCTGTTGGGAGGCGTCAAAGACAAAGAGCTAAAAAGGTCTTTGACGAAGCACACACCAAGGGACCTAGCTGAGTTGAGGGCTCGGTGCGATAAGAACATTTAGATGGAGGAAATCCTTAAGGTTGACAAAGAAGATGAAGGGAAGGCGGGGAGAAAAAGGACCTCAAGAGGTGATGATAAGCCTTCCGAAAGTAAGAGATGAAAGTTCAAACGTGATCGGGCACCCAATCCACCGAAGAAGTTTGAAAGGTATGCACCCCTAAACTGGATACTGACAGATATGCTAATGCAAATAAAAGACTCCCCGGATGCCAGAGCCATGAAGTGGCCAAGGAAGATGGGACGACATCCTGAGAGGTGTAACATGGATAAATATTACCACTTCCACAAGGACCATGGCCACGATACCGAAGATTGTTGGCACCTAAAGGGAGAAACAGAAGGAATGATCCAAAGAGGATATCTGGGCCGATTCGTAGATCACGAAAAGGAAGATGTCTAAGACGACAATGACCATAGGGACAACCACCAAATAGACGGTAGAGGCCGCCATGAAAGAAGGGGGCCAACCCCAAAGGCAATCATGAACGGCAAAGGGACTGGACACGCGAAGAAGCTGACCATCACCCCCAGGACGATAATAAAAGCCCAACCAGGGTTATAGCAACTATCAGTGGAGGCTTAGCCATCGAAGAAAGTTCTATCTCAACCAATAAAGCAAAGGCCTATGCGATAAGTGTATATGTGGTTGAATGGTCAAACAAAAAGGCAAAGACAGAGACGGTTATCTCCTTCTCATATGATGATCTGGAAGGGGTGCATACGCCACATGATGATGCCCTGGTAATCACCATGACCCTAGCTGATTGCAGCGTGAAAAGGATCTTGGTTGATAACGGTAGCTCAACTGATATCCTGTTCCTCAAAGTTTTCCAGAAGATGGGCCTAGATAGAGAAAAGTCGAATAAGGTTGAACACCCATTGTAAGGGTTTTCAGTTGCCCTAGTCAAGGTAGAGGGATCGGTTGAGTTGCCAGTTAGGGCCGACACCGGAGACCGCCAAGTAACAGTCATGATCAACTTCCTAGTAGTGGACATCACTTCGGCATACAACACCAAACTAGGAAGAGTTGGCTTAAACCTGCTAAAGGCTGTCGTCTCCATGCCACATCTCAAAATAAAGTTCCCAACTAAGAACGGAGTCGACGAATGTCAAGGTGATCAAGAGGCATCCCAAAAGTGTTACGCCACCACCTTATGGGTAAAAGAAAAGGCAGGCGAGGTGCTCCCGATAGAAGATCTTCACGATGACACCAGTTATCAAAGGGGAGAACCGGCTAAGGAGCTGATACAAGTTGACATCGAAGAAGGGAATAATACTCGTCAATTCCAAGTTGGGGCCTTAATGCCAAGATAATAGCGAGAAAAGGTCATCTCATTCCTCCGAGATAATTCGGACGTCTTCACATGGTCAGCCACGAACATGGCTGGAATAACCCGAGAAGTAATAAAACATCATCTGAGTGTCGACTCGACTAAGAAGTCGATACAGCAGAAGAAGAGGACTTTCACCCCCGAGAGGCAGCAAAAGATAGACGAAGAGGTAGAGAAGTTGCTAAAGGCCAAGTTCATCCATGAAATTCAATACCCCGAATGGATATCCAATGTGGTGATGGTCCCGAAGGCAAACGGGAAGTGGAGGATCTGCATCGACTTCACGGATTTCAACAAGGCCTGCCCAAAGGACAGCTACCCCTGCCGAAGATAGACCTTCTCATCAATGCCACTTTAGGACATGAGGCGCTGAGCTTCATGGATGTGTACTCAAGGTGCAATCAGATCAAGATGTGCAAGGCTGATGTCCCGAAGACATTCTTCGTAACCGAAGGGGGACTGTAATGCTATGAAGTGATGCCCTTCGGGCTAAAAGACATGGGAGCCACTTACCAGAGGTTAGTGAATAAGATCTTCAGGGAGATGATAGGCAAGAACGTGGAGGTGTACATGGATGTCATGCTTGTGAAAAGCCTAAAAGAAAAACACCATATCCGAGACTTAGAGCAGGCATTCCGAGTACTGAGGTAATATGGCATGAAGCTGAACCCAACAAAGTGCGCATTCGGAGTTGCATCGGGGAAGTTCCTCGACTTCATCGTCTTGGAAAGAGGATCAAGGCCAACCCAATGAAAATACAGACCATTCAAGATATGAGGTCACCATAAAATGTGAAGCAAGTTCAGGAGCTGATAGGCAGAATCGCCACCCTAGGACGGTTCATGTCTCGGTCAGTTGACAAGTGCCTTCATTTCTTCAAAACCTTGAAGGGATCCAAAAATTTCGAGTGGACAGAGGAATGCGAGAAGTCCTTAGAACAATTGAAGGAGTACTTAGCGACGCCTCGTTACTGACGAAGCCAAACACTAGGGATACCTTACAATTATACCTAGTTGTATCAGCAGTGGCAGTAAGCGCGGTACTAATAAAGGAAGAAGGAAGACAACAACGGCCAATACACTATGTTAGCTAAACCCTTTTGGATGTAGAAACAAGATACAGAAAGATGGAGAAGGTGGCATACGCCCTTGTGATAGCGGCAAAAAAGTTGAGGCCCTATTTTCAATCACACATGGTATATGTGTTCACGGACCAACCCCTAAAGAAGATACTGCATAAGCCAAATATGTTCGACCGACTGGTAAACTGGGCCATAGAGTTGGAAAATTTTGACATTCAATACAAATCGAGAACCGTGATAAAAGCACAGGCCCTAGCAAACTTCATAACCGAGACAACACTCCTAGATGAACCCCAGGAGTTTGTCAAGGCTTGGGCAGAAAAGACTTGGACATTGTATGTGGATGGTGCATCTAATAGAATAGGAAGCGACGTAGGGATCATACTAATCAGCCCCGAAGGATTCAATATTGAGTGTACCCTATGGTTTGACTTCAGTGCCTTCAATAATGAAGCTGAATATGAAGCACTGATAGTCAAAATTAATTTGGCGCGAGCTTTGATGATACAAGAGTTGGTGGTGCACAGTGACTCGCAGCTCGTGGTGCGATAAGTGAATGAAGACTATGAAACAAAGGAATAAAGGATGGTCGAATACTTAAAGACGGTGCGAGAGAAAGTGGCAGCCTTCAAGGAGTTCGAGGTAAGGCAGGTGCCATGGGTGGAGAATGCCAGTGCTAATGCATTATCGCAGTTGGCCACCTTTGACTTCACGGACCTCTGACGTTCGATATATTTTGAAATGTTACCTCAACCAAGCACAAAAAGTGTCCAAGAGGTGTTACCCATTGATGAGAACGGCCCTAGCTAGATGAATGCCATAATTAAGTACTTGAAGGAAGGAGTGCTCCCCGAGGATAAGGATGAGGCGAGGAAGATACGAATGAGGTCAGCACGGTTCCTATTGAAGGACAACATGCTGTACAAAATAGGGTTCACCACACCGTACCTCAAGTGTTTGAACCTTGTCGATGCCGAATATGCTCTCCGAGAAGTACACGAAGGGATATGTGGTCAACATCTGGGAGCCCGGGCTTTAGCCCACAAAGTGCTAAGGTAGGCCCTATTTTGGCAGACCATGTGGAAGGACGAGGAGGAGTTCGTCAAGAAATGCGTTAGGTGTCAAATGTTCGCCCCCGTCCCTCGGCAACACGCCACAAAGCTTTCCTCCCTGTCAAGCCCGATACCATTTGCAATGTGGGAAATGGACATCCTGGGCCCGTTTCCCCTAGCCACGAGGCAAAGAAAGTTTATCGTGGTGACGGTAGACTACTTCACGAAGTAAGCAGAAGCCGAAGCACTAGCTACGATATCCGAAAAGAATATAAGGGACTTCTTTGAGAGGGCAGTGGTCTATCGATTCGGGATCTCCCGGGTGGTAGTAAAGGACAATGGAACTCAATTCGCTAACCCAACCTTTGGCTTGTTTTGTGAGGCCCTTGGCATTGACCACAGGAAAACATTCGTTGGTTACCCATCGACCAACGGATTGACGAAGGTAACCAATCGGACCCTGCTCCAATGAATAAAGAAAAGACTGGATGATGCCAAAGGGTTATGGGCAGAAGAGTTACACAACATCCTTTGGCTTACCGCACAATGGAAGGATCCACCACTGGAGAAACACCCTTCAATTTAACTTACAGCACTGAAGTTGTGCTCCCAGTGGAAGTAGGAGCCATGACTTATCAAGTTCAGTACTACGACGAAGAAGAAAATGATAAAGGGCTTCGAGCTAATCTAGACCTCCTGAATGAAGTACGAGAAGCCTCGCAATAAAGGATCGCAACCTACTTGTAAAAGGTTGCGAGACATTATAATTCTAAAGTCTGAAGGAACGAGTTCAGAATGAGTGATCTTATCTTTAAAAGGGCGGAGATATCAGACCCGAAGCATTAAGGAAAGTTAGCTCCAAATTGGGAAGGGCCTTACAGAGTCACTAAGGTAATATGACCAGGATCCTATCACCTGGAGACTGCGAGGGGAGAAAGTATACCCCGATTGTGGAACTCGAAGAACCTGAGGAAATTTTATCAGTAGTAATAGCGTGCACAAGCACTTAGTCATTTTTTAATATTTGCTGCTTCTTAAAGCAGTCTCAGGTTGTAGTTTTCCACCCCCGAGCATTTCGGAGGATTTTTATTACGAAAAATATATAAGCCGATTTACGACAATTGATTATGGACAACGGTTTGAGTAAAAAATATATACCTCGATTGGGGGTTAAGGCTAAGGCCGAGCAGACCCAACCGAAGGTCCATACCTAGGGTTTGGACTCAAACCAAGGCCGAGCGTACCCGATCGAAGGTCCATACCTCAGTTGGGGGCTTAGGCTATGGCCGAGCGAGCACGATCGAAGGTCCATACCTTAGCTGAGAGCTCGGTCCAAGGCCTAATAGGTCATCAACAACACCCATGTAAGGAAAGTTCCCTTGGCTGGAGTTGAAGGGAAACACAACACTTGGTGAAATCCTACTTGTGTAAGGGCTCCCTCCAAGGCTCCTGCCATTAGACCAAAAACACGACAGGACCATCCTTCGGACCTAAGATCGACCGAAACACATATTACATAGGAAAAAGTACTGGCATAAGGGCTCTTAGCCTTCAAACACCCACCTGCGGGCTAAAGATCCCTTAGCGGACGTTGGATTCACAAAAAAAAAAGACATTGTTAGGAGTAGTAGCACTTGAAGGAAAGATGCATTCATTTACCAAAAAGCCCGAAGGCTGAGATTACATCAAAAAGCCCGAAGGCTGAAATTACATTAGACAAGGCCCGAAGGCCACGGACAATAGCCGAAGAGGGCCAAAAGCCTCCAAATATGAAGTTGGGCCTGAATGCCGAAAGGAATACGGAAGAGGCAGACTCATGGGGCATTCGTCGGGTTTTGGGCCTCATCCTCAGCAGGGTGGAGAGTCTCTCTATTGGAACCATCGTGGCCTGGGGTCAGAGGCACCTTATATTGCAGTTGAACCTCTTCTTCCTCGCTACTGCCCTCATTGTCGATCACCTTGGTAGCGGTTGGGGCAGCCTCGACACCCTCCTAAAAAATGAGGCCACTGTCCTCAAAAGAGACCTTCAGGTAATGTTCGAGAACCCAGTCTCAGACCTTGGTGGCACCCATTGTAAACCCAGGAGCGATGGCACACCTGACTTCCTCCCAAAAGTCCGTAGAGGCCTTATACCTATAGGCCCCTCAGACCTCGGCCTCCTGAAGCCTCACCACTATCTGCTCCTTCAGCTATACGAGCTTCCAATTGCATTCTTAGTGAGTGTGGAGAAGATCGGCCTCCAGGTGCTCCACCTTCTCAAGGAGGACAGAATGCTCATTCTCAAGGTAGACTTCTCATGTTTGGAAGCTTCGAGGTCTTGGGCCAGGGCCTCGCCCAGGATCGCCAATTGACCCACTTGGTTATGAGCCTGGGAAAAACACCAATGGTTAGTGCAATGCAATTATAGTAAGTAAGAGGCCAAAGGCCGAAGCTTACCCCCTCCATAAAGATGCAGGTGCTAGTGATCATAGTTGCGGTCCCCTAGAATTGAGCCTCGATAGCATCTCTGGGAAGGTTGCCCTTCTACACCAACTCTCAGGCTACGTGCCCGATAGACAGAGTGTCGTCCTCCTTGACAGACCATCGGGGGAGGAAGCCAATCTCGGCTCAGACTTGGTTGACCCTCGGACTTCAGAAGTCGATCACCAGGGAAGCATCTCGGGTAGATGATGCATTATGGCCCGGAACGGTGAGGGCTTGGACTACATCAGTGCTAGGACCTTCGACCCTAGCTCTCTTCTTGGGCAGGGGCCTCTTAGGTAGAAACCCCCTTATTCTTCTCATTCTTCTGCTTTTTCTATTGCTACTACTGTGCCTCATGCTCCCTGGCCTGCCTCTCTACAGCAGCACCCCTGGCTTCGACCCTTGAAATTTACACTACAAAAGGATACAAAGAAAGTTAGAACGAAGGACGAAGATCCAAAGCCAAATGCACTTGGACAGGCCTAAGACTCACCCGGGCTAAGCCTGAATCTAAACAAGACGACGTCCGACTTAAGACTGTTGAACTCAACTGGGGGACAAGTATCCAGATGCCTTGCCATCGCCATCGACTCAGCATCTGTCCCAATAAGGGCAGGAGTAGAGTTCGACTTCCTCGAATTAGGGATGTCCGAGACAGTGCCGAAGGGCACCCCCTCCGACATCCTCACGAAGAAGAATTTCTCCTTTTAGCCGTGGATTGATGTAGGATAACCACTCAGCAGCTGAAGGTCTTTCCGAGGGCTGAAATAGTACCAGCCTGAAAGCCCCTTACTGGCTTAAAAGAGGAAGAAATTGACGAAGAGGGGGAAGGAGAGGGGCCTTTGATGCCTAGAAAAGAGGATGATAAAACTTAGCATACACCGCCATCCGTTCGGCGTCAGCTGGGTCGGACAAATCCCGTAGTGCCGAAACACTCGAGCAAAGAAGGGGTGGAAAGGAAGGCCAGCCTTGAAAGCCTCCTTATATAAGCACAGCTCTTCGGGGTTCTTATAGCTAGCTCGGTCTGTTGGTTTCAGCAGCCGGAGCACGAAGGCATCGAAATGCTGTAGGAGGCCCTCAATCCCCCAACTTAAGCTCATCCATGGTGAAAACGATTTAAGAGCTTCCACCTCAAGGGAGTCCTAGGTTAGAGCATGGGACTCAAGCACCCTCTCTCTGAACCCCTCACCGTTTGAGCCACCCTCGGACCTAGATGGTGAGGCTGCGGATGATGAGTCACGGGACGAGGGCGAGTCAGGGAAGAGTCGAGGACATCCCTTGGATCCTCTTGGGGCTCCGACCCCTTCGGTTTGACATCGTCCTCTCAGAGGATGAGGGATTGTACCCAGACGAACTGGACATAACACTTACTTATGAACAGAAAGAGATGTAAAGGAAAAGAAAACCGAGGGGTTGGGGGAGGGGGAGCTCTCCGAAGGAAACACCGAAACTAAAGGGAGGCTCTCTAAAGGAAAAACAAAAGTGGCCCACAAACGGACCCCCACTCCTTATAAAGGGAAGAAAAAACTATACGACTGCCCAAGCATTAATGGCATTGCCACGTCATCAATAGCAATTCTCGAGGTTTACATCGGTCGTGGACCTGACCGAAGGGACACGCCTCAGCTGGTTTGCTCATGGCAAGGCCGTGTGGACCTGATCGAAGGTCCCCACTCTTGTTGGGGGCTTAGGCCAAGGTCGAGAGGACCTGACCGAAGGTCCTCACCTCGGTCGGGAGCTTAGGCCAAGGCCGAGCGAACCTGACCGAAGGTCCCCACCTCTGTTGGGAGCTCAGGCCAAGGCCAAGCAAACTTGACCGAAGGTCCCCATCGCAAATGGGGACTCAGGCCAAGGCTGAGCGAACTTGCTCGAAGGTCCCCACCTCGGTTGGGAGCTCAGGTTAAGGCCGAGTGGACCTGACCGAAGGTACATGTCTGGGTTGGGAGCTCTAGCCAAGGCTAAGTGGACCTGACCAAAGGTCCCTGCCTTAATTGGGGGCTCAGGCTAAGGCTGAGTAGACATGACCGAGGGTCCTCGCCTCGGACAGAACAAAGGCCGAAGCTGGAGGGAGGAGGCGAAAGGAGCATAAAGAAAAAAGAGAGAAAAGTGGGGGAAATGACGTGGTTTGGTTACTCCCACTATAAGGGTTTACTAGTGGTAGTAAAAGGGCTTCTGACACATCCAAATTAGCCACTCAATGAGGTGAGAGCACGTGGCTTCCAAGGGAGGGACATGTGGCACCCAATCGAGGGATACCCCCTACGACCATGACTCCGGAGATCAATGGGAGAGGGAGACTGGAGTTCCCCTCAACTGATAGAGGCCGCGAGGACTCTAACGACGTGAGGAGGGGGAGATACCCTAATAGGGAATATCCCCCATAAAGGTAGGAAGACGTATTCCAATAGGACTCAAAAAAGGGTAATCCTATAAGGAGGAACCCTAAAAGACATAATAGGTAAGTCAATACGTTCACACCATTACTATTGTGGAAAACACTATTCTGCGAGTCTCTAACTTGGGCGTTGGAGGATTGATCCTGGAGCCACCTCCGAGCCTTTGCCTTCTGTGCTTGTGCAGGATCGGCGCTCAACCTTATCAGATTCTTGACAGCAACAAGGTGTATTTGTATTCGGTTAAAGGATATCCGGAATAAAATATGATTTATCTGAAAAATAATTATCCAATCCGATTAAATAATCAATTAATGATTGCGAGGGTTCTTGAAGTTTAAACATTTTTTAGAGAATGAGGATAAGAGTTAACACAACTTAGAAAGATGGATTAAGGTAAATTATATTCATTGGGGGGAGGAATGTCTAGATTACACAAGCCATAGAGTAAATGGATTGTAGAAAATTTAAATTCGATATGCATCCGTATTCGTTTAGGGATATCCTAATCCAATAAGGAAATATACGGATCCTAACACATTTGATTCGAATTTCATCCATATCCGATCCATTTACATCCCTACGTTGATATGAGTACCACTACTCCTAAAACTTAAGCCCCCGAAGTATTTTGGTAAACACATCAAACTCTAAGGCAATGGGACTAGCCCTTACAATTGTCATGGGCTCCTCTTCAAAACTTAGCATTTAGAATATCTAAGTGGTTGCAAACCAAAATAGAAAAATTGAAGACAAGACATCGAAAATGTAGGAATTAAGTAAAGAACATATAGAATTAGGATTGTTCTACCGACTTAGGAGAGAAGAGGTACCTTCAATAACCCTAATTTAGAGTGAACTCGATCCACCACATTATTCTAAATGACTTTTTCACCTCCCTTAGGCACAACAAGTGTATCCATATTGCAACCAGAAAAAAAAGAAAAAGAAAAAAAAGCAACGATCTTCTTTTCCTTTTTATTTTTTTGTAGGATCTTCTTTTACTAAAGAATCACATTTATAAAAAATATAATTTATTGATCTGATAAGTCTTGAAACAAATATGGGAAAATCTTTCTAGCACAACAATCACGATGTGGGAATTGATTTTGTTCAATACAAGTCCACATGGCCAGAGAGGAGAGAGAATGTGCTGGTGCAAGACCAGGTGGTCAGGAGTTCTCAAAGTATCTTATTATTCCTCAAATAGTCTAGATTTCCCCCAATCGAACAAACAAAAAAAAAAATTACATATAATACTTGGTGAACCATACATCATCCTTGAAGTATCACGTGGCTTATTATATAAATAAGTAAATGTATTGGGACAAAAGAAATCCAATTTAACCATTATTTAATAGATGGATCATTCAACTCCACCCAACATAGATGTAAAAATCCAACAATTGTGTGGGAAAATCACCTATCTCTTTGCAAAATGTCTATACCTCCCTTATCCTTCCATCCCTTCGGTTTCTTTTACCTGTGCAACCAATTTCTTGAGTAGTGGGATTCTTCACTTAGAACACATTTATTCACATCACAATAATTATACGTGAGAAATCAATCAATTAGCTCAAATTTATTCGACATGTTATCTACATTAATATTTATTTGTGAATTATTAAAGACTAACACTTACTTGACAAGTGATAATGACATGTGCAGAAAAGCACATATGGTGCAATCTCCACCCATACTGACACACATGAAGGCACCATTTGGTGCAAGGGAAATGTAAATATTGTTTCAAGAAGTTCTTGAAATGTAATACATAAGGGAAGTCATTTTTTTTTTTTGTTAATGTTTAATTGCAAAAGAAATACAAATATTTATTTTGAGAAATAAAATATATTTTACAAGTAATACCTGTCCTTTCTGTTTTTTGTTTTTTGTTTTTCTCTAGAAAGGGAATTTTAGCTCCGAGCGATACCGAGATGTGTCGGACTGTTTCAATCCGAGTCTGGATGAAAAATGGACGATACGATATCTAAAACCTTGCTCCAACTGGGCCAAAGAATTTTATAGCGGCCAGAAAAAGGCGGTTTCCTCTATCTGTTACTCTCCTGTTCTATCACAGCCTGTGGCAAATTGGGAATTGGTGTGAATCTATCTCTGTTCATTCCGTTCGAAGAAGGGAAGGATCGCAATAAATCGACCTTTCTCTAGTTGAACCAAAGGGCCACACTTTCGACGGCAACAGTTGAACGTCGGAGACGAGTCGGATTTCAGACACTGACATTCGCCTGTCGCTCCAACGAAGAACAATCCACTCGGAGGTCGTAGTTCGCAAGGTTCGACTATTTATCAAATTACATTAAAGTTTTTGTTAGATTCGTTATGTTCATGTCTTCATCTCGATTGGGTTTTGAATTTAATCATTTTTCTTTTCCGCGTAAACTAGACATGTATGTTCAAGCCTTGGTGACCTTACAACTGGTTTTCTACTGCATTTACGATTTTCAATTTTTTCTAAAATGGATGATTATCTTTCCTGTTGTGGATTCCCCGTCTAAGGGTTAATCATAATTCTCGTTTTTTGACCTTTTTGATGATTTTCCTCACAGCGATGGAACACCCGGAAGACGAATGTCGCGGTGGCGGCGAACATGCCAGTAAACAAGATGATGAGGTGAGCTCCGTCAATTTTATTACCTATATATTTCACTTATCTCCCAATGTCTACATCAATTCGAAATTCACTGAGTTCGAGGGGATTAAGTAACCAATAACTATCAGTCAGTCTAAGCCCTAAGTCCTGCTCAGTGCTTTGAAGTATTGTATTCAGCGAGCTTTATGTGTCAGTTAATTTAGTCTGTTTTGGTCCTTACCTTGTAATTCCCAACCTCCCTCTATTGGTTTCGTAATTTCATGTTTACTGCTTATGAAACATCTTAGCACCTAATGATATTTATGGGTTGTGCAATTTCCTAGTTTTGATGATTCTACCCTGCAGGAATCTGCTGCTCGTGTCGAGGAATTTAAAAGATCTATTGAGGCAAAGATTGCTTTGCGGCAGAGTAATCTGAATCCTGAGAGACCTGGTCAGTAAGAAATGCAAATAATTGATGTACTGTTGTTGCCTTGGTTGTGATTTTATTTTGGTGTTCTGTAGATTTGCTACTCTTATAGTATATGCCCATTGTGATATGGAGAGGCATAATATTAGGGTTTGATGAAACCTCTCTATCTTTAAACGAATCATTTATTTATGTTTACATTTGTATGGTACAATGTTATATTTCTATGGAGAAATGGGGATTGCAATTATGAAATTGCCATGCTACTGCGTCAGCTAAGCCATATCTCAACTACTTGGTTCTGTACACTAATCCTGTTCTTCCATTCACATGTTCAGGAATCAGGGCCATATATTTTGTTAAATCCTAAGCCAATAGACCTTTTCTTACCACCTCTCACAAGCCATTTTTTGACCTTTTCTGTTTGCCCCTTCAACACCGTGAACTTGAACCGCATTACTGCTTCTCACTGTTGCATTTGTGGTAGTTTTTACTTAGTTAGTGTACTTTGTTCCTGTTCTATCTTGCCCAAATTATCCATTTATTCATGTTTTCATGTTGACATCCTCACCTCAGCTTGATACGTTAGACATTTTTGGTCCTAGGGTCATTTAATATTTATGCTTCAGATGTAGTGGAATATGTATATTATAAAACATAGAACCTATGCACGTCATCAACCTATCTCTTTCTCTGTGTTAATATTCTTTGGTTCTCCTTCTCTTTACCAAGGATTATGGTTCTTAGTTTCGGTCAAAACTGCTGAGACGTCTCGGTTTCAATAGGTTTCGAGAACAAGAGGATTGAACAGTCATTGTGTTGTATACTTGTATTTTCGTAACCTAATGTATGTTTTGATTGCTTTAATTGCGTATTTACATTTTCAGTAGCTAAATTATATGTAGCCAGTGTTTATGATAGGGCTAGCGTACAACAAGGAACAACATTCAATGTACAATAGCAAACTTGGGTCCAAACCACAAGTACCATTTTGTTTAGTTTTTTTTTTTTTTTTTTTTTTTTTTTTTTTTTTTTTTTTTTTCGGGTGAAGCTAATCCAGGGAATAGGTGTAAAATGGTAAAAATAAACAAGAAGGAAAAAAAAACCATTTTTTGGGTCTCGAAGCCTAGGTTTTGAATTTAGCCCAAAAAAATCCCAGGTTTCAATATCTTAGTTTCGGCCAAGGTTCAAGAACTCCTTTTGTTTCGGTGGTTTCAACTTTCAAAACCATCGAAATATTGAAATTTCATCAAAACAATGTGCTTTTTGCTATGTGTTTCGCTTGTGATTTTGGGGGGTAATGGCTGAAGTGGCTGAAATTAGCGAAACAAAATGACTGAGATGGTCGAATTTCGACAAAATAGTGCATTTTTGGGCCAAAATGAGCGAAATTTTGAAACAAAATGACTAAAATGACTGAAATATGACCAAGATGACCAAAATTATGTATTTTTGTGTTTTGTATGCCACTTCGTTTCAGTAAAAAAAAAAAAAAAATTACCGGAATATTTGAGATTTCAGTGAGATATCGCTGAGTTTTCAAACCATTGTTTCGGCTAGGGTCAAAACTGGCGTTGGTACTGAAACGTTGAACCTTGCCAAGGATGGAACCAAGACTGTGAAGATGGTTGCTGAACCAAGACTATAAAGATGGTTGCTTATAAATCTTATTTATTTCTGCTTATCTTTTATGAAATTATTAACTATGTACCACATCCCTTTGTTCCAGCTTGTTGTAACTCCATGTTTGGTTGCATAAACTATATAACCAAGGTTCAAAGTATAGGCGAAGCCAGGTTTCGACCCTTAGGGAGATCGAAATTTCGATCGAGACCTGGGAAATTTCAAGGAAACCAGGGAATTTTTTGGTTAGGTGGAAACTTTGGTTTTAACTTCCAAAATGTTTTTTTTGCCTGATTTTTTGTATACATCCTATTTTAGACATTTCTAATTTGTTTCATAAAAAAAACATGTAAAGTCATACTTGTGGCCCACACCAAAGTTTGATAATGTATGTTGAGTCGTTGACTGAAAGTCTAAAACTATACTACATAAGTACATAGTCTACAATCTACATCAATCCATAATACATAATACAAATGATCCAAAATAAATAAAAATATTACATCATCATGAGTTATCTCTCAACACTCAACACTCAACACTCAACACTCAACACTCAACACTCAACACTCAACACTCAACACTCAACACTCAAGTGATAACACTCGACACTTAAAAGTCAATTCCAAATAAAGTGTGTAGGCAGTTCCATCCCACGAGCTACGTATGACTGCAGATGTCCTAGTCGCTTCTCTGAATGCCTTCTTTGAATGCACCACATATGCGTCTCATGACATGTTTTGGGCCCAATTGTTTTGGTAGTCTGTCACTGCCCATCTATAAGATGCATCATTAACATCAGCTAGGTATCCCAGCCTAGGGAATGGGTCAGTCACACTTATAGGATATGGCCCATGTGGATATGACACACAAGGTTGGGATGGATACTCATAGATAATGTCAACAAAAGATGACCCGCCGCCTAAACTGACCTAAACTACTCTCCTGTTCAAATGAGATAGAAGATCCACCATATTGTCCATACCCACTACCATATCTAAATGAACCGGTGCTCTTGAAGGATGGTTCACCAGCATATACACCGTAATACCCATAATGCGATGCAGCTGATCTGGCGCTCTCAAAGCCACTATCACCATGATGTACTAGACTAGGCTCGAGTCAATGAATTCTAGTGCACGCCAATGCCCAAATTCAATTTTGTTAGGCACAAAGGGGGAAATCTTTAGTGCTTCCCCAAGTTTCCCACTTCAAAGAGAAAAAAAGTAAGGGGAGAGGGTTGAATTTTAGAGAATAGAAGCCTTGGTTTCTTTTAAAAGTATCTTATATAAGAGCTAGTTCCACCCATAGGATCGAACCAAGTGGTTTGAGTCGAAATTTCCCACATTTCGACCGAAATGTGGGTATTGGTCTCCTGCGAAATTTCGACCGTGTCGGTCAACTTCTTGAACCATGTATATAACTACCAATCATCATATACCATAGGACTTCATTCTATAAGTGTTTAGCCTGTTCATCCATAACTAATGCTAAGAAATGTGATAATGTTGATTTTTAAAAGGAAAGGTTGATAGCTGACCTTGCTGTGAACCCCCATTGTGATTTTGCACATATCATCTCTGGTTGTTTCCATATTTAAGTAAAGATATATGCTTCTACGTCACCCCAATTTCATTTGCCTTGTTTCTTGAGCTTCAATTAATCTGTTACTTATCAAAAAAAGAAAAAAAGAAAAAAAGATATATACTTGAAGCCTATTATGTTCAATCTCTAAGCATGCTCTTATATGGTTTCTCAGATCATAAAGACCATGGAGGATCTTTCTCTTTTCTCTAAGCTTTTTTGTTGATCCCTTCGTAACAAATTGGCTGTTGTTGTTGACTCTCTAGCATACTTTATATGATATTATACATGTATTGATTTCTTTTCATTCACTCTCTACAAAATCTTATTATATGGCTATAAGTTGTCTCCATTTATATCAAGAAAGTAGCCAAAGAAGTTGTAGGCCAATCTAAAAAAAACGACCATAACCTAGGGAAGTTGGTAGTGGGATGATTAGGTTCAAGCTGTCATTAAGGCTATGAAATCTAGTTTTAAGACATGGCAAAGGAATAAGGATGAAGAAGATTTAAAAAAGTATAAATTTGCTACAAATGAAGCTAAAAAGATAGTTGGAAAAGCATGTGATGATGATTAATAAGGGATGAAAACATTAAAGAGATGGAAAAACTTTTTTTTTTTTTTTTTTGGTAAAATGGAAAAATATTTCTACAACTTACTAAATGATGACATTTTGGGTAATAGTGTCCTAGAAGGCTGCAATAACTACCAAAATACCACATGTCGTAGATATCTATGAAAAATTAGGTGCTTGAAGTAAAAAAAGCTTTAAGGAAGATGAAAGTAGGTAAGCACCAAGTCCAAATGGGATTACTAGAAAATTGTGGAAGATCCTAGGAAGCTGTGATCATGGTTCAAAAACTCGTTGAGATTTTGTTAAACAAATGCACTGCTTTGTCGAAGTTTCGGTCATTTTGTTACGCTCATTTTGCTAATTTTGGTCATATCGACCATTAGCGCCCCAAAATGACCAAGCGAAAAACATGAAATAAATACATTGTTTCATCGAAATTTCGATAGTTTTGGATTGACTAGAAACAACAACTCAGCCTTTTCCCAAGTAAATGGGGTCGGCTACATGGATCCGTGAGAGGGGAAGACAAAAAAGAAAAAGAAAGAGGAGAGAAAAAGATAAAGGAAGGAAACAAAGCAAAGCAACACTTCCGGGACATCCCACCTACAAATGATCTGCAACACGGATCTTTGTCCTCCAAACAACTCTATTTGGATTGACCTAAATGGCAAAACGAAATGAGTTCTTGAACCTTGGCTATGTTTTCTCTTAGCTTAATAAGCTGCTTAATAAGATTACGAGCACAAGAAGAATGCTAGATGAATGGAGGAGAAGCATTTTGGTTCCTATTTTAAAAAGAAAGGTGATATTTAAAAGATTGTAATTGCTATGGAGGTATAAAATTTATGAGTCATACTATGAAATTATGGGAGAAAGTTATTGAAACTGGCATGAGACAAGAAACTCATATTACGGATAATCAGTTTGGTTTTATGCCAAGAAGATCAACGATGGAAGCTATTAATTTACTTAGGAGACTTATGGAAAGATGCGGAGAGTGTAATAAGGATCTCCATATAGTATTACCTAGAAAAAGCTTATAGAGTTATAGCAGAGTCCCTAGAGAGTTAATTTGGCTGGTATTGTTTCAAGTAAATTTGTAGACATTAATAAAGATATGTATAATGGTGTTGTGACTAGTGTAAGATCTATGGGGTGGACATGGTGGTGAATTCCCAATTTCAATTGGGTTATGTCAACGATCAGCTTTAAGTCCATATTTGTTTCTGCTAATCAAAGAGAATTGGCTAGTTACATTCATGATCAGATCCCTTGATGTATTCTTTTTGCTGATGATGTTGTTTTAGTGAATGAAACTAAAGCAGGGATAGACACCGAGTTGGAATTATGTAGATCAATTATGGAGTAAAGTCCTTTTTAGACAAGTAGAACAACAATAATGGATCTGGTGTGTAACTTTAGTGATTATAGGACGGATAATGAGATGGTGAAAATTGATGAGAGAGAGATCCCCAGAGTGTGTTATTTTAGGCATCTTGATTCAATCATAAACAAAGGAGAAAAAGAGGACAATGTACATAGAGAATTAAAATAGGATGTATAAAATGGACAGGTGCATCTAGAGTGTTGTGTGATGGATGCATACCTTTAAATTTAACGAAAATTTTTATAGGATAGTCATACGACCAAAAATGATATATGGAGCCGAACGTGGGGCAGCAAAAAAAACATCATATAGATAAACTTAGTGTAGCTTAGATGAGGATGTTGAGATGGATGAATGGTAAAACTAGAAAGGATAAAGTAAAGAATGATCATATTTCAACTAATTAAGAAGTAACTCTAAGCCTCCGATACATGATAAGCTACGAGAATGTCATCTGATGTGGCATGTGCATGTGCATGTGCAACAAAGGCCTTTGAACACTCCAATATGGAGGAGTGATTTGATTCAGAAGAAGCTAAAAGAGCCAGGTTTAGGTCTCTTGGAGAAGTGGTGAGGAAACACATGTATAGCTTATGCCTTCTTACAAGTATGGCTTTGAAAATAGCTGATTGTAGGAAAAAGAGATGTAGCTGACTCCATTTAGTTGGGATAAGGCTGAGTTTAGTACTTTAGTCGAGTTGAGTTGAGTATACATGTATTGATTTCTTGTCAATCACTCTCTACAATATCTTTTTGTAGGGCTATAAGTTGTCTCAATTTGATGATTGATATAAATTTGAAATATCTTTTTTAGTTTTAGTAATCTCCTTCAATTATAGTTGACGGGGATAATCCAAAATATTCTTGCATCTCTAAGAGTCACTTCTTATACCATTTGATTCTAAAGCTTCACTTTTGTTAACTTCTGACAACTTAATACTGCAGAGTTATATTCTATGTGCTTTTTCTTTTGCATTATTGATTTATTCTTAATTGTCTAGGC
This sequence comes from Macadamia integrifolia, assembly GCF_013358625.1. Lineage (NCBI taxonomy): Eukaryota > Viridiplantae > Streptophyta > Magnoliopsida > Proteales > Proteaceae > Macadamia > Macadamia integrifolia. The sequence continues at coordinate 6,220,813 of NC_056568.1, read as the reverse complement.
TATTTTAATGTCATAATTATTGAAATATCTATCCTTATTTAATTTTCCCATTCTTGACTGATTTTCTTTGATACTCATTGTTGATGCTTCTAACATGAGCTAGTGTCTCTCACCTTATGGCAATTTTTTATACATCTCCACCATTATTTGCAACTGAATATTGATAAAATTTAATAGTTTGCTTTATAGATTTAGCCCTAGTTACTGCATTAGTTTCAAACTTCAATATACAACTCAACTCAGCCTTATATCAACTAAATGGGGTTGGCTACATGGATCATCACTCTCCAATCTGCTATTTTCAAAGTCATACTTGATACAAGACCCAAGCTATGCATGCCTTTCCTCAGCATTTCTCCTAGAGTCATTTTAGGTCTGCTTCTGGCGCTTTTAGCTCCTTCAATCTGAATCAAATCACCCATTTGTATTGGAGCATCTAAATATTTCAAATTTCAATATATCTTTGTGAATTTGACCAAATATTTCTGTTTTACTTTGATTTGAAGCCATTTTTTCCCATGTTGATTTGAATTTGAAGTTCAATTGGCATGGACAAAATGCAAGATTTTAAAGAGTCTGTTTTCTGTAGGAGCTTCTCCACCTTTGTAATTTTTCTTGTTTGCCTTGGGGTTTTGGGCACATGTGTGTGTGATTTGATAGATAGCTGCTGCACAATGACTGACTAAAGCATAATCTGTTTCCTGTTTCCAGACACAGGTTTTCTCAGGACATTAGATTCCAGCATAAGGCGCAATACAGCTGTTATTAAAAAGCTTAAGCAGATAAATGAAGAACAGAGGGAAGGCTTAATGGATGACTTACGGGGTGTCAACTTAAGCAAATTTGTTAGTGAAGCTGTCACAGCTATATCTGATGCCAAGCTCAGAACATCAGACATACAAGCGGCTGTTCAGGTGATCTTTGGGGGTGTGAACTTAATTTCCTGGTTATGGGGGCCCTGAATTCCATTTGTTGCTCAAACTTTAGTTTCTCCACACCTTCATTCTTCTTATTTTATGGGAGACAGTTCATGAAGTTTCTCATTCAGGAATTGTGTTCAAGGGTATCGAATCTTCTTAAAGCTCTTAAAATTAGTATATTCTTACTATAAATTTCTTAAGTAGAACTCTTCTGTCCCCTAGACAATTGAGCTTGTTTTGCTTCTCAACCGGCTCCAGTCCCAGCTTAGCTGCCAGGAGGAAATTCCTTCTTCTAAACAAGATAGGACCAAGAAGCATGTAAGTTTAAAAAAATATTGATCAGGGCCATCAGGCATTGCTCAATTGTGCCAGAGTTCTCAATCTCCTCTCCTACCATTGTCTCTGGGCAGTCTGATTCCTCTTCCTCCGTCCTTTGGCTAAACATTGGGAATACCTGGTGTTTCTATTGGTTTCCTTCATCTATCTGGAATTGGATTTCCTTTTCTTTTTCCCCCTTAATGTTAGAATTTTACTCAAACAGAGAAAAGGCATCTATACGTTACAAGACCCTAAATATAGCTGTACGAAATGTCAGGTAATTACAGAAAAGTTATGCCACTTTATGTTGATTTTTGAAGGAGTGATTGTCCAAAAAGTTTGAAAGTATACAGGTTTCCAAATTGGATGCCAAATACTTTATATGCTGGTCAGTAAGGCTGTCAATTGGTCGGGCTGGTCAGTCTCGGTTGGGCCTGGCGGGCCTGCACCCTTGCACTGTGACCTGCCTATTTAAGGAATGAGTCTGTCTCATGTTGGGCTTGGTCGGGTTCATGGCTTTAACCGGGCTTCTCCTAATCGGGCCTTAAATGGGCTAATGCACCGATGACGTCTTAAACAGGCCGTAAACGGTCTTTAATTGTCTTAGATTTGATAAACTTTAGTATATTTTATTAAATTATCAACAATTTAGAAAAAAAAACTTTACCCTTATTTACATTCAATAATTGATAAAATATCAACATATACCCTATTCTACCCCAAAAAATCAAAATATACATATAAATGGTCGGGCTAAACGTGTCGGGCCAAGTCGGGCTTGTAAATGGGTTGGATGCCTGTCGGGCTTACCCCTTGCACCGTATGGTGCCTGTTTATAAATGGGCCGGGCTCAGGCCCCGCATGTTTATTAATCGGTGCAGGTCGGGCCAGTCTTTAAATAGTTGGGTCTGGTAGGTTTTGTCAGTTCGGTCTTGGGATTGTGATATTTAAGAACCACATTTTTTTCATTCCTCCCATAAACTCCAGGATACTACCCTAGGGGCTAAAGACCACAATTTTCTTGATTCAGTTGCATATCCATGGCTGGACTGACATGAACCAGTCTAGACACCCAGGCCATGTAGAGCCGGGTTCAATCCTGGATTTTTGGTCCAAGAGGGATATTTATGAATTTATTCATTTGTTGGGTTATATTTGTAACTTGATGATTATTATTTTAAACTCTAAATAGTTGTCGATTGTAGGAATTAGAGTCCAAGTTATGTTCAAGTTCTATTTTAGGTCACAATTCCGAGTCTTCCCCCCTTCTCTCTCTATATATTTAAGAACCCCATTGAGATTGTTAGAGTTGAATGATTGGAATAAAAATGATTTTGCATGCATTTTGCATGCTTGCTGTTGTGTGCCATAGGGTTGGTTCGACTGGCTTCTTCTCCTTTCAGTCCATCTTCTCTTCCTCCTGTCCACATCTGATCTTATTTAAGTTTCTGTTTATACTAATCTCTTCTTTTCGGTGTATTTCCTCTTAGTTGTGGTGTGGCGGGTGGACATGGTGGTCGATGGAGAAAGGGAGGTGGAGGGAAGTCAAGGGTAAATCTGTCAAGAAATGTGAGAGGAACACTGTATTGGGTAGTTTTGTGAATCCAGACCCAATATTGTGTGATTTTGTTACATGAAATGTTAAGTGGATGATTTGGTAAACCCAAACCCAAGATTGTGTAATCTTGTAATTTTCCTAAACTTATTTCTGTTTATCCCCATTTTCATTTTTAATTACAGACTAGTTACTATCATTGACTGCCTTTCCTGTCACCAGATTCTCTGTTATAGTATCCTGCAGACTTGGGGCTAGGTTGACTTCTCAAACCTAGTTCTACATTACTCCCCTTTACTACATGGCTACACCTATATTTACTCAAACTCCCATACTCTAAACTTCTTAATCCCCACCAACAATGTAAACTTCCACTGTTCCACATCTCTTTCTCCCTTGATAATTCATAATTCCACTATATTACCACTGACCACCACCCATCTCCTACCATATTCCCTTTCCGGCGTCTCTCCGCTGAAACCCTGCCGCACCCCTTCCGTGCTTGCAACCTCCCCCCTCCTTGCCCCACCCTCTCCTACACCCCCACGATGCTACCTGCAATCCCTGACCCCACCCACGCCTATCCCAATTCCCCTCCGAACCCTCCCTCCCCTCCGAACCCTCCCTCCCCTTTGCCATGCCCCTTTCCTGGCGCCTCACCACCGTAGTTTTGTCTCATAGGAGCTTCTTCTCAACCACCAGTGAGCATAATAATGCAACAAACGTTTAAAAAACTGAAACTGATGGGAAGAATTGAAAATTTATTATTATTGAGAGATTAGTGGATCAAGGGGGAGGGGAGGGGAGGGGAGGGGAGGGGAGGGTGAGCCAGAAGAGGAGGGGATGTTGCAAGTTAGTGAGGATGGGGAGGAAAAAGAAAGAACAGGGGGCGAGGCAGGGTTGCGTTCCGGGGTCTGGTAGGGACTGGAGGCGGGGTTGGAGGACAGGAGAAGAAGGTGTAGACGGAGGGGCTTGGGGCAACCCCTTCTCCTTCACCATCATGATTTCGATCCCCTTTATTTGGTCTTTGTTATGTTGTAATTCTTCAATCAAATGAGGAGAAGAGAAAAAGAGTGGAATCTGCTAATAGATGGTTGATGAGAAATAGGTGATAGCTCTAGTGTGCCTGCAGTTCGTCTACATTTATCTTGTAGGAGTTAATCAACTCATTGTTGTCTTCTGGGGTCCTCCCCGCTCCATTTTGCTGCCCCCCTTGATTGTTTGGGTGCCCCTAGGCTTGGTGTTTTGCCCCTTCTCCCCCCCGACCCCGACCCCGACCCCGACCCCGCTCTTTGTTTCTTTTCTTCCCTGTTTAGGGCCTTATATATTCTTTCCTCTCCTCGGTGATATAATTTTTT
>NC_056568.1:6181896-6216624 GCF_013358625.1 Macadamia integrifolia | reverse complement strand
AAAAAAAAATCTCAATAGCTAACAGCCATTTTAAAATTTGAATAATATGAAAACTCTGCCCTCACATTGTTTTTTTTAATTGAAAAAATTGGTATACGGGCCTCAGAAACAGGTCTTATATCTGTAATTTAATTGATATTTACTTGCTGTCTGCACAAGTGAGCCGCTTTTCTCCTGTTAATGTGTCGAGAGAAGAGTAATTTCAACCACCTAAAAACCTTTTCCTCCTTGGATCTAAGGTGAAAAATTGAACCATCCAGAAGGGTGTTGATCTTGTTTGTCAGATGGTGACAGAAGCTGATTGAAACATGTTATGTAGATTTTATAAGAATCCACATTACATTTCAGATTTAGTGCATCTAGTGACTTGTTTCATGAACCTCTAAGAGCTGTGGATCTGTAAGTTCTATTTGTCTTTGCTTATCTGCCACTTTTTCTTACTTGTCTTTGTTATGTAGATATGTTCTTTGCTTCATCAAAGGTACAAAGACTTTGCCCCGAGCCTGATTCAAGGCCTTTTGAAAGTCTTCTTTCCTGGAAAATCTGGGGATGAGTCAGAGGCTGATAGGAGCTTGAAGGCTATGAAGAAGCGCAGCACTTTGAAACTGCTCCTTGAACTTTACTTTGTTGGAGTGATAGAAGAGACCAGCATTTTCGTCAGCATCATTAAGGACCTTACCAGCTTGGAGCATTTAAAGGACCGTGATACGACTCAAACAAATCTATCTCTTCTTTCCAGTTTTGCTCGACAGGGAAGAGTGTTGCTTGGACTTCCTCTTTCAGGACAAGAGATTCTCGAAGAGGTGCAGTATTTTCTGTCATTCATAATTGAAAAGTAGCAGTTTATAGATCTTATTGGGTTAATCTTTCTGGTGGGCGAGCCGGTGGTGCAACGGTTCAGTTGCACTATTGCAACATGTAGGTCACAGCACAGGTTTGAAACTTGGAAACAATTCTTTTCTGCGAAGCAGGGGGTAAGGCTGCATCCATTTGCCCCTCCCAGACCCTGCAGTAGTGGGAGTCTCATGCGCTGGGTTGCTATTTTTTTATTTGGGCTAATCTTTCTCTCTGTATTTTTTTGGGTAGTTTCTCTCCAGAAAATTTTGTTCAGTTAATTTTTTGAGTTAGGTTTGTTGTCATCGTTTTTCTACTGAAAAGTTAATTTGAAAGTGCAATAGAAATTGGCATATTACGAGTTAGAAATCTTTCTACTTGCTGTTTATTTGTTGGAATGATCACATGGCTTTGTTAATTTTATCTTAAGTGTGATTATAATACTTCTGTTATTTCTATTTAGGTTATAGTTCCTGCTCTGAATATTTCACTTGTATTTTGGTTATTTTCTGAATGGCAAGTTGAAGCACGCCCTCAAACTGCAGGATGCTTTAATCAAAGAACAACCATAAGCCAATATAACAATAGCACAAAATTCAGACTTGAAGGGAAACTAGATCTGGAATAACCTAATTATCGATCTCTACAGATGGCCTTGTCTGATCAGATTAGTAATACTGATATCAAGGGCTTAACAGGGCTTGAAATAGGTCCAAACTAACTTAATACCATAAACCAAAGTCAAAGAAAACAATAGGAGTTGATTTATAATAACACAATAACCACAGTCAGATGGACCTGCAGATTGGATCGAGTGGGCCCCTGAATGAAGGGAAGCTTCAACCAAAAGATCAGCCTAAGCTGATGGCTGAAAGTGGTTCAAGGAAGAAGGAACCAATTAGGAAACTAATGGGAAAACAGCGCAGAACTGAGAACCTGTGTACCTGGTTTGAATGAGGAGCAACACTGGATCCTTGGACAGCTTGGAGAAGAAGATAGAATGAGAGAGGGGATCTCTCGGGCTTCCCACCGCAGAGAGTCAACTGGATCAAACACCAGTTCCATCAGTCTTGATCAAACATAAGACAAATCTCCATGGAGAAGGCAGCAGCAGCTACAATAATTGTTTTCTTCAAATCGTTCAGCTATGGGGACCTCCTTGCTTTGTATTAATAGTGATAATGGGGGAGGGAATACAACCTAGCAATTGGAACTTGGAAGGTTCCAAAATAGGGAACTCCACAATTGATTGCCAATTACACAAGTTTCTTAAAACTGAAAATAGAAACAATGGAAAAGGAAACTAACAACCAATAAGTTAACTCCTAAGAAATAACAAATACTAACAACTTAAATTGAACCCAACTAAAAAGGAAATTAATGAAAAAGGAAACAATCTAATTAATCCCGTATGCAACCTTGAAGCCCCTAGTTTAGGCCCATAAAAGTGGCTTATTACACTCAAAACTCATGGGATCAAAGGCCCAACATGTATGAAACCCAACCCTATACTTATTCCTAATAAAACAAGCCTATTTCGGTGATGAATCTGCAGTAGACTCCCACTGTGTGGCCTAGACCTGGGACTCGGTGCACCTTCACCCTCCCCTCTCTCCCCCCCAAACAAGCAAATTTATGAGGATTCAATTTCGTCTAAAAAATCTGAGACTCCCACTGTGTTGCTTGTCTTACTTCTCTGATCTGACGCTAGAAATTAATCTAAATGGAAGTTTTTCTTGTTTATTTGATTTTAATGATATTCTAGTTTACGGTCCTGCGTGTGAATATGGATTCAAGGATCTCTAATTTGAATTCTAAACCCTCACCTTAACCCAAGCTACCCCCCCCCCCAAAAAAAAATCCTTTTCCTTTTGAATCGTTGACTCCCTTCTTCCATTGATTTTGGGTACCGATAGGGGGATCTTTGCCATGGAAGCAAAGAAGTTTGAAATGGAGTTTATATGGAGAAACCAGGAGTTGATAAAACTCTTAGAGAGAAGACAAAATGTTGTTAAAGTTCATCATCAGTTGCTTCTCTGTCCAGTTGGCTTGTTGACAGATTGGAACAAGTGCTCAATCTGGAATCCTTGTTTCTGAAACATAAGGTGGAGGGGGGGGGGGACCGGGGGGAGGGCAATCTTTTGGTCTCAAAAGAAGAGAAATAGAAAGAGGTGGTTGTAGTTTTGTTCAAGAAGCAAGAGAAGGCTGGTAAGGAACTCTGTGACCCAGAAGGAAGTGAGGTTTCAGTTGGAAGGAATCAGAGGCTTTCTGAAGAAAGAGTTTCCTTAAAACCCTCGGAATTCGTCAGCAGGGGAGAAAGTAACACAGGATGAGTCACTTTCCAGGAATAAGAGAATCCCCCCCCCCACCCCACCCACCCCCCCCCCCCACAAAAAAAAAAAAAAAAAAAAAAGACCTGGTGGGTGGTTGGAAGGAGTTGGGGCAAAAATAACTCTTGTAGGGAAACAAGTGTATTGAGACTACGTATGGCAGTGAAATATGACTTTCTGGTTAATGGAGTAATATAATAATCTGGCTCAAGTGGCCAGAAACTGCTCGTAGAACATGATTAGTCAAATGGTGGGAGGATGGTTGGGATGTGGATTGCAATGGTTATGTAGTCATTCCTTTGGGGTGGTGCTGCTTTTGTTGCTGTGACAGAAAAGGACTTACAGAAATTCTGTCATAGAGGACCAATATATTAATCATTTCCTCTTCATATTCTTTAGTGTCATTTTTTCCTGTAAATATTCTATGGCCTTTGAATTTAGAATCACTGGGTTTTCCTTCTCAAGCTTTATGTTAACATAGGGTTGCAGCTTAAGGCTGTTATTGTTACAGTAGCTCTTATTGCAGTTGCAAAGGCACCAAGTTGTCGCCGGCATTGTTTTTGTCATTGAATTTAGAAACGTTTGCTGTTCTGTTTCCAGCCTTGGCTTCTTTGCCAAGTGCAACTGCAGCTTGTAAGGGGTTTAATGTAACAGCTGTTTGGGTGCACTATATTTTGTAAATTTTTTCGTTTTTTGAATATTAAAATAGGCACTGGTTCTTTTCAAGCCCTGAGTTTCTGCTAACACTTCAATGCAGTTTTTTAAGGGCCTCAATATTACAGCGGATCAAAAGAAAATCTTTAGGAAGGCATTCTTTACATACTATGATGCTGCTGCAGAACTGCTCCACTCCGAGCATGCTGTAAGTGTCATGTTACCTTTGATTATATCTTTGATTTGAGGTGCTCATTTTGAATTGGTTTTCTTCATTCTGTTTCAATATGGAGATGAGATTGAGCATTCTTCATTCGTAGAATTCTTATCTGTATTTATTTTGTTATTTATGTCCACTTATGTTCTCCACATGTATCTTTAGGCAGTTTATTGACTGTTTCTTTCTTTACTGGACAGTCACTCCGTCAGACGGAACATGAAAATGCTAAGATTTTAAATGCCAAAGGGGAGCTTAGCGAAGAAAATGCTGCTTCATATGAAAAATTGCGGAAATCCTACGATCAGTTATTCCGTGGTGTTTCATCGTATGCTTCTTCATTGATATTTTCTCTTGATATACTTATCTGAAAATGTCCCAGTTGATTTGTCCTTTGATTTCACTGTATTTTGCTTCTGTGAGAACTTAAGACTCCAAGGGTTTGCAATTTAGATCAAGTTAGATTGACCTTTCTGGACTCAAATTTTGGTGACTGGACTCTGGTATCCCATAATTCTAGTGGGCAGATTATGACTACTGGAAACCGGATTCTGTTTACATGCAACTCCTGGCAAATCTCTTCTCTGGCAATCTCTCTGGTGAGATGGCTTTGGGTTCTTAAGTTTTAAGGCTAAATTTCATTGTTTAAGGTCTCGTGAAGCCTTAATGAGGTTCTCGATGAATTTTCTGGAAGAGTTGAGAGAGGGAGAAGACCAGCAGAGGGGCTTCAATGGAAGGCTGTGATTTAGTATCTTAAATTCAGGACTGTAGGACATCTAAACCGCCCTTCAGGATATACCTTTTTGGATATGACACCTAGAGAACTTCCCATGTTGTACTATGAGTCTTTGACAATGAGGAAAAGTGCATGGGAACCTAATCTGTTTCTTCCTCACAAAAATTAATAAATACTGTAGTATTTTGTAGCATTTTTTTTTTTTGATATTGTTTATTAAATGAAAAATGTATATATATATATATATATATATTTGGAAAACCACGCAGCCAATTTACCGTGTACCCTCTCAATTTAGTATTTTTTCTCTCCTCCCCTGGCCATGTGGACCCTATGTGGATGATAACATTCCCCACCCCGCCATTGGCGTCGTGTGGGTGAGCCCCCCCCCCCCCACTCGCTGTGTGGGAAATTCTCTTGCTATATTTTCTTAAAAAATTAATCGACACCGATTGTTGGATTAGAGAAATAGAATTTAATCTGTATCTGTCCTCATATCGAGTATTGACATTGTACACTGCAATTTATGGTTTTTATGGTAAGTTCTGATGATAGAGATTCAAAATTTACCATGCTAAATAATTGCTTTCCTCACATAAATATCAAGTGGAACATAGTAGTTCTTGTAAAGTTGGAGCTCATTTATTTATATATTTCTTTATTGTATGAGATTTCTATTATTCCTTCTAATTACCAAAGTCCTCAATTTCTATTTTCTACCGAGTCTTATAGCTTCTTCTTTATCAGTTTAGCAGAAGCGCTTGATATGCAACCTCCTGTAATGCCAGAGGATGGTCACACAACCAGGGTTACAACTGGAGAGGATGCATCATCTCCTGCTTCTGGAAAAGAGTCTTCTGTTCTTGAACCAGTATGGGATGACGAAGACACAAGGGCATTTTATGAATGCTTACCTGATCTGAGGTTTGTTTTGATAGTACTATATTTAATAATTGGTAATCATATGCTTTAAGCCTTTGACCTTGAATAAATATTCTATTGTCTGATGGTCCTTCAGATGCTGATTGTTGAATGAAATTTCTAAATCATGAATTTTCTTGACATGCTTTATTTTTCGGGGTGAATTCTTGACATGCATTTTATTCATGTTCTACCAGAGCATTTGTCCCTGCCGTGTTACTTGGAGAAGCAGAGCCGAAAATGGTTGAGCACTCTCCCAAGACGCAAGATCAACCAATTGTAAGACAGTAAATTACCATCTTGCTTTTCACATGTGATAGGGGTACAAGGAAATGGGCCTGTGTTCAGTAGGAGTTGTGAGATTCTGATTACTTGCCACTCCAGGTCGGACCTGGACAACCCAGATTGTCGCAGATGGATATATATCCTTGCCCATAACCTGGGTTGGGACCAGATACTGGTTGGAAAGAAATGCTTGGTTTGTTGGTCATGGGGAATTGTTCAACTTGTGTTAATTTAATTTAAAATAATGTTAGGAATATATGTAAATTGTGAATCATGCTTACTGGAATTGTATTCTGCGAGTCCAAAACACATCTTCGCATTCATTAGTTGTAAGGGATAATGACAATCTTTAGTTGAACCTAAAGCAATTATTACAAATTACAACTCTGCATGAAACATCTATAAAAAACTTCTCTGTCATAACTTGGGACACATATGAAAATTATCTCAACCAACAAATGAACACGTGTAGGGTGTATGGAACACCCATGGCTTAAGTTGAAGGTGGAGAGATTTAACCATGCACGGCATAAGCAACGCTAATTATATTAAGTTATCAGAATACTTCTGGCTCTTCCAATCTATTTAATGAACAAAGATTGAGAGGCATAGCCTCTTGGAACCTAAGCAAAGCTATGAGTTGACGGGTGGAATTTTTGCATGCTGATCAAGGACAATGGATGTGATCTGTTTGCTCAGTTTCTCCAGTTTGAGAGCGTGTCCAAGGCTCTGATGCTTGCTGTAATATTAATGCATGAGAAATCTGTTTCTGATATATAAGAATAAGATTTACAGATTTTACAAATAGTAAAGCTCATTTTTTGCTCATTACTTTTGAACTGCTTATTTGTATTTTTTGTGGGTCACTACTCACTATCTGATAGCTGCTATTGTTGAGTTTTGCAAACTCCTATCGACATACATCTTGTTTTATAAATCTGCAGTGTCGTTTTCCCTTTTGGCAGCAAAGGTGCAGGCATACTCCATTGCTGTATTGTGTTTCTCTTTGCTTCTTGAATGGGCTGCAAATCGGGCTGGATCGGGCGTATGCTTGGATCAGTCCAGTCTTTGCTCAACTTCACACCTATTAAACTTGAAACTTTTGTATAAATATATTATTGGATTGGGCTCAAAATTTATGGACAGGTAGACCACAAGGTATCTAGCTCACACATAAAACTTCCCAAAAAGAGTTTGCCAAGTGGCAAATTTTTGAAGTTTGAAAATTCAGGACTATGGCTTGGTGCGTACTAGTGGTCAGAGTACCGTAGAGATGCATGGATGTGCATGGGAATGCATGTCAATGACTCAATACATAGGAGGTTATTTGATTGTATGAGGCTTTGAATTTTGACACTTGGCTAATCCAGGCTATTTGTTATTCATTCAACAGTCAAAATTGCCACATTATCATTCCACATGGCACAATTAAGGTGGACTGCGGTAAGTTTATCAAAGAAAATGAGTTTCATCATTTTTTATAATTGTTATAAAGTATTGCACACAACAGTATAATGCACATTTATGTTTCAAGTAAAGATAAGTAGAACAAAGATGTAGTATATGGTGTGTAAGTATTGTTACACTAGGAATCTAGGATGGATAATGAGATGGTGAAAATTGATGAGAGAGATTCTATAAAGTGATTATTTTAGTTATATGGACTCGATCATAAATAAAGAAGGTGGTGTAGAGGTATGTTTCAGAAATAATTAAAAATAGGATGGATGAAGCAGAGAGGGTGCGTTCGGAGTATTGTGTGATCGAATTATTCCTTTAAAAAATTAAAGGAAAATTTTATAGGACAAGTCATACGACAGGTTATGATTTATGGTGTGGAATATTAGGCAGTTTAGAAGCATCATGTAGTGAGATGATGATGTTGAAATGGATGTGGCAAAAGTAGGAAGGTTAAAGTAAGGAATGATCATATTAGAGCTGATTTGGGAGTAACTCCCATACGTGATAAACTACGAGAAATTCGTTTGAAGTACCATATTCAACGGAGGCCTTTGGATTCTCCAGTATAGAGGTGTGATTTGATTCACAGGTTGAAGGAACTAAAAGAGCCAGGGGCAGACCTAAAATAACCCTAGGAGAAGTCATGAAGAAAGACTTGCATAGGTTAGATATTGTATCAAATATGACCTCGGATAGAACTGAGTTGGGATAAGGATGATTTGTTGTTGTTGTTATATATATATAACCTTTTTGTTTTTAAATAACCTAGAGAGGGGGTGAATAGATCATGCTAGTGGATTTTAAAAATTCTTTGGATTTAAAGTCCCCAATATGTGATTGTAAATAAAAATGCGGAATATAGTGGTTTGACTCAATCTGAGTCTAGTCCACTCCCTACAAGTTTCACTTGTAAGGTATTCGACTAGCTCTTCCCTTTTAGTATAGTAGGTAGGGAGGAAAACCTTTACAAATTCTTTTAAAGATAAGAGGATCTATACAATCTCTTTACAGGATGAGAGGGTCATTTACAATCTCTTTCAAGGATGAGAGGTTCCTTTATAATCTCTTTCAAGGATGAGAGAGTCCTTACAATCTCTTAAAGATGAGAGGGTCCTCATAATCTCTTAAGGATGAGTGGGTCTTTACACACTTGTCTAAGTACGGTCTAGAACAACGTGTAAACAAGGTGTCCAATTCTAGAGTTAACCCAACTCTTGGACAAAAGCAAATTCAAAGTGGAATAGAAAGGTTTAGAGTTACCTCTTGTGCGGTCGTGAATGAAATACAATGTTATAAAATAATGCACATTTGAAGTCTTCTTAATGCTTGCAATGCAAATGCCAAGATGTAGGTGAAGTCTAGTAGATAACCTTGAGTTCCTCTTAAATGGAAAATGAAGAACTTGAACCAAGAGATGGTATAGACCAATCTCACTTCAAAGGCTCAAATAATGCTCCTTCAAAGTTAGGATTTGTTGAATTGTTAATGAGTAGCATTAGAGGTATTTATAGGTGAGATTAGGGAACTAAAATGTTGTTGTATGGTTGTCCTTGTTGGCAACCCGGCCATGTGGCAGTGATGATGTAGCCAGTTTGGGTGACGTGGTCAAAGTGATGACATGGCAGAGTTGAGTGTCACCGATGAGAAAACATAGCCACATCGTGTGTAGAGTGGTTTGATTCATCCATGGTAGGTGGTGCGGGTTTCTAGGTCAAAACTAGCAAAATTGGCCTATTTACGCTCGGGAGAATTTTCAGCAGTGAAAAAGATATTTTTGGAAGACTTTTCTTCATGAAAAAGATAGATTATAATTTATCTAGTCCAGTGCATTTGATATTATCGCGTTCCGATACCGTATGAAGAAGTTACGGCATTTATGGCATTCGGGGGCAATTTCGACATTGAAGATGAATTTTTTAAAAGAAGTTTTTTCCATGTAACGATACAAGAAAAATCTGATCTTTCCAACAGTTCTAATTTCATCGCATTCTAATTTTGTATGAGGAAAATGTATTATTAGAAAGGTCTAGGGGCATTTTTGTCTTTTTACATGGCTGAGTAAGATGATCGAGTCTTCTGGAAAGTCGTAGAGTGTCCAGTCGCGGTTCCAACGTACTTCGTTTCATCTCGATCGGATATCGTATGAAAAAGTTACATGTGTTTCCATAAAGCCGGTTTGAAAATCCGAACAAAAAAACCAACAGTAGCTCTCGACCAGTGGGGGTTCTTTTAGAATTTTGGTTGAATTTTTGGAGGGTTTTTTTTTTCTAATTATAAGAAGTTAGGGGGCTGGTGCGCGATTTAAAGAAGTGGGTCTAGATTAAGTGTAGCGCATGTGCATAGAAACTATATAGAGATTCTATATATCTTGATTTGAACTAATCATATCAGATCGGTTCCGATCTAACGGTCAAGATCAATGGAGCTTTATTAAAGTCAGCCGACATCGTATTGTGAAATGCACTGCACCAACCAATGGCGCGTTGATAATGCTTCTGACCGCTGACGCAAGCATCGACTGCCTACGTCATCATGACGTCATATGATCCTAGATTTACGGTTCATGTTCACTATCCGTTATCGGAATCCGATGGCCCAAATTATTAGATGCTCTTTGATGGGATCTACGGCCAAATTTGTGCCCCTGTTGTGCGTGCTGCCGGTGTAGCCTACGCCACTCCTACGAAGATTCAATTTCAGGCTATCTCATCTCCAACTTCAAATGGCCATATCTCCCTCATTTTAACTCCGATTTGGGTGAACCAAATTGCAGATTCTTCACCTCCGAGCTCTACACAGTGGAAGAGAGAAATAAGGGTTTTAGAGACTATAAGGCTGCGGTTTTGGTGTGTGAATCTCCTCCCTCCATTGTTGACCATTGAAAAGCCTGAATGTTTCATGTGAGTTATTTTACACTCCATTAATGGTGGTTTAGAAGGGTAGTTGGGTGGTATTGATGGCATCTTGTTTCTAAGCCGAGGGAAGAAGAAAAATGAAGAGAGAAGCTTCCCCCTTTGTTGGCAAAACCATGAATGGGTTTTGTTGCTCAATAGGAGTTTTGTTTGCTCCATTAATGAGGGTTTGAGGAGGTGGTTAATGTGTGTTGATGATGCATTGATTTAAAGTCAAAGAGGAAGAGAAGAAACTAAATGAGGGTGTGCTTGTGGTTATTTGAAGAGCAAGAAGCCAAAGGGGAGAGAAGGTGTGAACACCAAGCTTGTCAGTGCAAGTTTCCAGTCATCCCAGGCAACCAGTTGTGACATTCCCTAACCTTTGACTTTCATTATATGCATGTATGTAAGCTAGGGTTAGTTGTGGATGAATGTATGTATGCTAGGTTAGTTGTGGATGAACTGTAAGCATGCTAGCTAGTTGTGGATGTATATGCTAGGCAGGGCTTGACTGTAGGGCATTGATATAAGCCCAAATTTACTGTGTTCTTTATTGAGTGTTTAGTGGGTGCTCCCGTGTAGTAGGTGCTACACATTGTACCGGCATTGCGAGTGTCATCTCAGCTTTGGTTTGAAAAAATTGGGAGTGGGTGCCGTCAAAAGTAGTGTATTGAGCAGGTAAGAAGCCTTTACAGGCACTACTCCGGGGATGTAGGCAAATTGCCGAACCTCGTAAAAACCCTATGTTGTGGGTGCTTGTTTGCATTTTATATTGAAGTGTGTGGAATGTGGAATGGGTGTGCACTCTTGGAAGTGACTATGAGAGGTTGAGTGTGTATACGACTGTGTGCAAATAGGGACAGGTGTATCAGGTTTTTCTTGGCTAGACATTGCTCAGGTTTTTGGGGACCGGAATTGGACTCACTGATTCACCCCCCCTCTCAGTGACTGCCGGGTTACAACATAAAATAGGTAGAAAATCTCACCCAAATGGTCATATTTTAGGTGTACCGGTCGATCCCCAAAACTAGCCGTTGCAAAATATAGCCGTTGGGACTAGCCGTTGGTAGGCGATCCAAGCAAACCAGTCACCAGCTGGTCGACCTCCACCTGTGGCAGTTGACCTACTGAGGGTTCGGCCAAAATCACTTTTGCAGCCATTTTTGGGTTGATTTTGACCAAGCAGACTTTTAATGACCATAACTTGGTCATAGGGACTCCGATTGGGATGATTCCAAGTCCGTTGGTTGCGTAACTCGAAAACCTACAAATCTCGTGAAGAGACCGTATCCTAATTCCAGCTCCCTAAATACCTGAAAGGCTGAAATGCCCTTGAACACAAAAATACTGTTTTTCACAGTAAATGAAGAGGATTTTTAAAGCCAATGTGTTTCTTATAGCTACGGTTTTGGTCCTTGCTAGAGTAACATGACTAAGGGTCATTCTAAGCATGATGTGAACTAATGGATGCAGAATATAATGCATGATTATGAGATGCAGTGTAGTGCTTGTGTATGGTGTGTGAACTATTATATTAAGCTACATTTAAGGTCTTCTATTCTTCTTGCAGTTGGTCCTCAAGAGTCTTCATGTTGACCTTGCATTCTTGATGTCTTCAATGTACGTCAATTCACTTCAAGCTTTGATATTTTGAGGTCTTGATACTATGAAGTCTGATACCTTCTTCAAATGGAGGAGAGAATGTTGTTTTGAGTTAGCTTAGGCTATTTCTAGAGAGTCTACAAATGGAAGGGATTCTTTATCTATTTAAGTTATTCCTTATATAATGCAACAATTAAAAAAATAAAAAAAGGTACCTAGTGCACGAGGTTTCTGACACTGCGGAGTCTGGGGAGGGTCATTATGTACACAGCCTTACCCCCGCTTCATGGAGAGGCTGTTTCCCGACTCGAACCCGTGACCACTAGGTTGCAATGGAGCAACCTTACCGTTGCACCGAGTTCCGAGTCAAATAGGAAGCTTAGGTTAGTTAGACTTTTATTTTGTCCCCCCCCCCCCCCCTTTTCTGTTTTATAAATACATGTAAGAGGCTAGACCTCATCCACAATTTGGAATTATGGAATAGAGTTGGTTTGTTTTGAAAAGCGAGTTGTGTGCTCTCTCTCTCTTCTATTCATATCCTCTTCTTTCCCACACCATGAGCAAATCCTGCATCATCTGACATACTAAAGGGAAGAAATGTCAGGTTACAACCTTTTTTCACAAACTTTGGTTACAACAGGATTTCCCCATATACAATAAATGTAGAGTATAATTTCGGGTTGGCATAGTCCTTCTGAACTGTTCTTGCATTAGTTGCGTACCCTCGAGGTTTGTCTGTATGCACTATATTGTTCTATATCTGTCAGTTTACTTAGCCCCCACCCTACCCTTATGTACAGACACAGGAATCGGCAATGGAACCAGACCAAGGTCATTTGGCTTCACGGGAGGCCGCAGAGGTCTCAGTAAACCCTGGAGCTGCACCAGAGGGGAAAACTGATGAGAAAGGGAAGGGCAAAGAGGATAAGGAAAAGACTAAAGACTCAGATAAGGAGAAAGGGAAAGAAAAAGATAATGAAAGAAAAGGAGAAAGTGAGAAGGAGAAACTGAAAGGTCTTGAAGGGACAAATTTGGATGTTTTCTTACAGAGACTTCCTGGTTGTGTGAGCCGTGACCTCATTGATCAGTTGACTGTAATCTACTGTGCTTTCTTGAGTTTTCACTTCCCATGTTTTATCTCTGATTTATTTTTATTATCAAAACCTTTCAACTGAATTAGTTCTCCCTTTTAGGTGGAGTTCTGTTATTTAAATTCAAAATCAAATCGGAAAAGGCTTGTGCGGGCATTGTTCAATGTTCCTAGAACTTCTTTGGAATTATTGCCATATTACTCACGCATGGTGGCCACATTATCAACGTGTATGAAGGATGTCTCGTCTATGCTTTTGCAGTTGTTGGAAGAGGAGTTCAACTTCTTGACAAATAAGAAGGTCCATTTTCTGGTTCAATGTCTTTTTTTATTGTTATTAAGATAGTGGCTCATCTTCATCTGTTAGGAGGCCATACAATCAATTTAATTTTATTTGTTTGTGGATTCTAGGTTCCAAATTTCATCTTTTTCTGAATGATTTTTTCTCTCATTATTATTCTTTTGACTGGAACATTCGTCAGGATCAAATGAACATTGAAACAAAGATTAGGAATATAAGGTTTATTGGAGAACTTTGCAAGTTCAAAATTGCACCAACAGGACTTGTCTTTGGTTGTTTGAAGGTAAGAAGATGTCTTTTGCATTCAGAGCTGAACAGTTCTAGCTTTAGGTAATTCTTTTGGACTTGCAGCTTTTTAGTAACTAAAAAATGTGATTTTTCTTTCTAGGGAGTAAATTATTAGATATAAAGCTGATTGTAAACCTACAGTCTTTCTTCTATAAGTTTCGTCGAACTTGTCTAATTCTATATGTTTTTAGCATGCAGGCCTGAAACATTTAGTACTGGAGAACATTTATCTACATTTGAATGCTTTATTATGTGATTAGATAATTACTTATGGAACCCTAATATCTCCTGTAACCAGGCCTGTTTGGATGATTTTACTCATCACAACATAGATGTTGCCTGCAACCTTCTTGAGACATGTGGACGCTTCCTGTATCGATCTCCTGAAACTACAATACGCATGGCAAACATGTTGGAGATATTGATGCGCTTGAAAAATGTCAAAAATTTAGATCCTCGTCACAGCACCCTTGTAGAAAATGCTTATTACCTTTGCAAACCACCTGAACGTTCTGCTCGAGTCTCCAAAGTACGTCCACCGTTGCATCAGGTATGTATCTGTTCATAGTTATGATAGTTTGATATGGTAGGCCAGTTATTAGCCTTACATGTTTTGATCTTCTACACACTTTATCTTGCAGTATATCAGAAAGCTTCTTTTCTCTGACCTTGATAAGTCCTCCATTGAGCATGTCCTGAGGCAGCTGCGTAAGTTACCTTGGGATGAATGTGAAGAATACCTATTGAAATGCTTTATGAAGGTTCACAAGGGAAAGTACAGTCAAGTGCACCTCATAGCTTCACTTACTGCTGGTCTGAGTCGCTATCACGATGAATTTGCTGTGGCAGTTGTTGATGAGGTGCTCTTTTCCTTGTTGGATTCACTTTTTTTTTCCCCTTGTATTTTTCTTTTAATTATAATGGATTTAGAAAAAGATTTTAGTTTAAGGGTATTCTGAGCTATATAAAGAAAGAAGAGGTGGAAAACATACACAGAGAACACCTACATGTCCTGTACATCTAACACCAAACTCAAATTCCTGACAGATAACACATTCTAGCATTCTGTGTAAACATGATCTTGTTTAGAAGAAAAGTAGTTTCATTCCAACATTCTGTATAAACATGATCTTGTTTAGAAGAAAAGTAAACATGATCTTGTTTAGAAGAAAAGTAAAGTAGTTTCTTCTTCATATGGGGTTCTCCATCTATTTCCTGTTGTATGCCAGTGATTTAAGATCTAAAATTCTAAAATGTAAATTCTGCCTGCAAAGATTGTACAAGAATATGAGATTTTGGCTTTGAAGTTGTGCCCCTGTGAACTTATTGAGGAGGGTACAAATTTAGTTCCTTGACCTTCTCTTTCCTTCCTGATATTGTTATTTTTTTATTATTTTTGTTATTATTATTTTGTTAATGGAGTGAAGGCTTCTTCCAGTAAAGGAAATATAAAGTATAGGGAACGTAACCTGTTTCCCCTGTGGAGAAAGGAATAGGAAAAAGAATTGCTGGTCAATATAAAACTAGAAAACAATCTCGCAATCAAAGTTGCCTCCAAGGTTAAATCCAGGCCTAGAAACACCTCCTGGCTATTCATGACAAGTTTTACTCCTGTAACTGCATTCCCGTTCTATTTTAGGTGTTGGTGGCCTCTATCATACTCTCCTAGGCATAGATTTTGGACTGTGTCTTTGCTTTATGGAGTTTCAAAATATTTATTTTGATTGGGCTAGGGTGCTGCTGTTGTAAACTGTGGTGTGAGTTCATTATTGATTATTCAACTTGAGGCAGAGTCAGTTGAACATTTAAAGTAGTATGGAATACTTGGTGAGCAGCATTGTTTTAATTTGTTGGCACCCAGGTTGACGCACCCTAGCTTAACCTGCCCTACTGCATCTCTACTGAAAGAGTAAATTTCAACTTTCGCTATTTAAAAGAGTACTGTTATGATGAAAAGCGTAATTACAAAAAATGGCCAATGTCTAACCAGAAGGTGCCTGCTTTCGTTTCTGGTTCGTTTTCATGGAAAACCAGGAGCCAGAAAGGGGTCCAGGTCCTTTATACCTGCTATGCCCATCTAGTCTTGGTTTAAAACTGAACTGAAAAGCTTCCCTAAATAAAGGCCACCTAAGAAAAAAGCTGCTTTTACTTGATCTTTTTTGCTTAAGTAAAGGTACATAGGGACATCTGTAGATGAATTAACATTATCTAAATAGAGTATCAAACAAGGGTCTTGTTTATGACCAACTCCTGTGTTTTCTCCTTTGTGTCTCCATTGGTTATGTTATTTTCGAACATAAGTTGTTTCTTTCCCATACCTGTTTTTTATTTCTCTTGGTTTTTCTGATATATTTCTAATGGCTTGCGAAAAGGAAATTTGTCTAGCATGACTAGAAGTAGAAAATTATCTCCAACTTCAGTGGACTTATAGTCTCAGTTTTGTAATATGCAGCCAAAAGTGTTTGTTGATAGAGATCATAGAGTAGAATAAAAAATTGGATTAATTTGATCATAGTCGTCAAGGCGTCGCCTAGGCGACAACCGCCTTGTTGCACTGCATGTCTCCTCGTGTTTTGGCACTTATTTATGCCAAATATCATTCAAGTAAATGATTCATTTACTTAAGATATTATTCATAAATAAGCAAATACCCCCTATTTGAATCCAATAAAAATAGTTTAAAAATCAAATTCCAAAAGGATAAAAAGTCAACCCCCAGTCCAAGAACAAAAACTGGATTTTGGTTATAGGGACGATTTTCAACTTTTAAATGCTGGGGTTTTTCTTAATTATGAAAATTTTATAAATTCTATCATGTTAAAACATTGCTAAAAACCAAAAGTTCGGTAAAATAATATTTTGTTTTGATATTCATAAAATTATTTTCATTCAGGCGATTTTAACAGTATTCACGCACTTAAAAATAAGTTTGACTGAAGCATAACTTGTCATTGCAATTCAGATTTAAGTAATCTTAGACTTGTTAGAAAGTTGGTTTTATGTTATAACTAATACAAAAAGTCTCATGTAAAAATAAAATCATTTGACCAGTCAAACTTATTATAGAATAAGAGCATTTCTCTAAATGTTGATTTTTTATAACTTAATATGACTTAATGTTAATTTTTTATGATTTGATGTGGCTAAATGTTGATCTTTAATGACTTGATGTGGCTTAATCTTGATTTTTTATGATACAAGGTATATATAACTTACTAAATAATGTTAGAAAATAAGGAAAATAAAAAATAACACTTGTTCGCCTTAAGGCGGGCGCCTTCTCGTCTAAGCGCTTAGACAACCCTCCACCGCCTTGGTTCGCCTTGGCTCCGTGAAAACTATGAATTTGACGGCTTAAAATTATTTTGATGAGGCTTGAATTATGATGTTGATGATGAAATGTGTTGTCTTTCTTTAGGAAGAATTGATTTCTTGTTGACATCTTCCCTTCTTTCTTAAGGTTCTGGAGGAGATCAGATTGGGGCTGGAGATGAATGACTATGGAATACAGCAACGCCGCATAGCACATATGCGGTTCTTAGGGGAGCTGTACAACTATGAGCATATAGATTCATCTGTTATTTTTGAAACACTTTATTTGATTCTTGTATTTGGTCATGGGACAGCAGAGGTACAAACTTATGTCTTCTCCTCTGACCTTATTGTTTTGGATCTCATTCTGTATATTCCATGATCCCATCAAACACAGCCTCGAAAGTTCCACAGTGGTCATTTGTAGATGACTGGTTAGTGTATGGATGTTGTTTTCTAGTGTTTGTCATCATGAATATTTGATTGATTCAGTATGGCAATATATTGTTGTTATTTATTGATGCAGGACGGGTTTGGGAAATCTAATATGTCTTCCTTTGCTATCCCGCTGGCCCCTTGCTATTAATTGATGAGTACCCATTGTGTTTGAAGCTATAATTTAATATAAAACTGGGGAAATGAGACTGGTAGAAAGGAATAGGGGAGAGAATGAGGGTGGTTGCATAAGAGGGGAGAGTGAGGGAAGAAAGAGGGGGCTTTGGCTTCACACAAACTTGGCTTCACAGCATCTTGGATTCACTCCCAAGAGTTGCAGTCACTCATGTTGCGGAAAAAGAGAATAATCTCTCAGAGTTCCAAATATTTGTATTCTTTCATTGTCTTCCCATCACAAGTACAAAGGGCCTTGTAACATTACACAAACAAAAAAAAATGTTGTTTCCTGAAATAACTACCCATATAACTAACAACATATTAAACCTCTAAAAGCAGTTATTTCTAAAACAACCACCCATATAACTGCAACATAAATAAGAACACAACAACAAAATATTATAGTTAAAAGTGCAACAAAATCATAAAAGAACTACACATAATGCTGGTCATTTAGCCACAATGAAGTGACATGTGGCTGCATATGTCTGCATCTCCTCTGATGAGTACTAAATCCTAGATGATGTCATCATCATTCGTATAATATAATCACAGTAAATATTTGAGAAGATATGTCAAATTAGGGAAGCCAGTACATCTAGAAATCTGCTATCGCATGGATAAGATAAAATCATTTAGAAGCCTAACTTTATGGGGATGACATTCGGTCAATAATTATGTGTGTCATTTTCTGGAGAAATAGCCTTTAGTCCTAAGCATTCGCTTGCTCCATTATTTGATACAATGATCAGATTTATCTAACCTAGCCTACCCCCACCCAACTAACATCCCCCTCCCCCACACCCCCCCCCCCCCAAAAAAAAAGAAAAAAAAGAAAAAAAAAAGATTTATTGATATATTAGCAATTTATTTTCCACAAATATTTTGCATTAAAACTAAAGCCTTTGTTTCATTTCTTTGTTCATCTAATTTTCCTCTTTCATCCTTTCCCTGAATTGAGACCATGTGGTGTCTTGTTGGTCTAGTCTCATATGCTTGTCTTACTGAATCTGTTATGAAACTACTGAAGCCTGGTTGATCTTCTGAAGAATTATTACTAGAGCCATCTGTCCGCTCACCAACATGATCCTCCAGTTATTTATTTGGTACTTGTTATTTGTTTTATTTATTTATTCCTTTTTTGGGTTTTCAAAATTGGAATTTGAAGCTTGCAGCAGTGCTTTTGGCTTTTTCTGTTAGCAGATTCTGACAAATAGAAATAAAGATGCAGCTCAAGGAAGGACTATTCTTTGTAACTGATCCTTTTGGGATCAATTCTTGATCCTGGCTGATATCAGAGATAATACAAAAACATAATGGAGAAAATATTTAAATAATTAGATTTACAATTCATATTTATTCTTTTTCTGAATGTTTGAAAGAGGATATTAGAAAATGCTGGACATACTGTCTAGAAAAGCCTTTCGGATTAAATTGGGAAACTCATAACTATTATACTGTGATATGTTATAATGTGCTTATTTGTTGTTGTTTATCTTAATTAAGTGCTTTGCAGTAATTTCTGTTTGTCAATGAATAATATTCTTCCTCTTATGCCATGTTATTTAAATGTTGTTATTTTTGTGTGTATAAAGCAAGATGTGCTGGATCCACCAGAAGATTGTTTCCGCATTCGGATGATCATTACACTTCTACAGACGTGCGGGCACTACTTTGACAGAGGTTCTTCCAAAAGGAAGCTTGACAGATTTTTGGTATATTTTCAGAGATATATCCTCAGCAAAGGTTCAATACCTCTAGATATTGAATTTGACTTACAGGTCAGTTGTGCTGCTTCTTTTGTTCGCTACAAACCTCTGATTCTTTTGAGTTTGATTGCGTAGGAGCCACAGCTTTCCTTTTATGGCACATAAGCTTCTTACGGCATGAGAATATTCCATGTCAGATTTATATGATAGCATTTTTTTTCTGGCCTTCATCATTATGATAAGTTGACTTTTCAACTATGCAAATTGTTGTGGAAGTTTATTATGTCATGTGAACGTCGAATTTATTTTGTATTATGTAATATTTTGTAGGACCTATTTGCGGATTTACGCCCAAACATGATTCGATATTCATCCATTGAAGATCTTAATTCAGCCCTGATAGAGCTTGAAGAGCATGAACGTTCAGTATTAACTGATAAGGGCAATAGTGAGAAGCACTCAGACACTGAAATCCGCAAGCGTCCTGTTCGGGTAAATTCTATTGCCACCTCGGCGAATGAGCAAAACCCCGAAAATGGGATAGAAGAAAATGGCAGAGGGCATGAAGATGTGGTAGGAGACAGTGAGAGTGACTCAGGAAGTGGCAGCATTGACCAGGAGGGGAATGAAGATGATGAAGAGTTGTATGAGGACAAATCTGAAAATCAGGAAGATGGATGTGACAGCGATGAGGAAGATGATGACGCAGGTGCACCCATTGCTTCTGATGAGGATGATGAGATCCAAGTTAGGCAGAAGGTGGTAGAGGTGGATCCTCAAGAAGAAGCGGAGTTTGATCGTGAGTTTAGAGCTCTAATGCAGGAGAGTTTGGAGTCCCGCAAGCTGGAGTTGCGGGCCAGACCAACCTTGAATATGACCATACCAATGAACGTGTTTGAAGGATCTGCCAAGGACCACCATGGTAGGAGCACGGAGGGAGAGAGTGGTGATGAAGTGATGGATGAAGAGGGAGGTGTGGGAAGCAAGAAGGATGTATGTGTGAAGGTCCTTGTGAAACGGGGGAACAAGCAACAAACAAAGCAAATGTTCATCCCCAAGGATTGTTCACTGGTGCAGAGTACTAAACAGAAAGAGGCTGCTGAGCTTGAAGAGAAACAGGACATCAAGAGGCTGGTATTGGAGTATAACGACAGGGAAGAGGAGGAACTCAATGGGATGGGGATGCAGGCAATGAATTGGATGCAAACAGGGGGAAGCAGACCATCTGGCCGTGGCAGCGTGTGGGATGGAACTGGTGGGAGGGTCGCTGGACTTCGTCACCGGCATCATAATCACCCAACAGGTGGTGGTGGATTATATTATGGGAGAAGAAAATGAAGTGATTTGACCTATATGTAGTTTATGAGGGTTAGTGTTTATGCTGATGGAAGAAAGCAGCTGGGGGGAATAGAGGAAAGGGGTGGTTGTATATGAATTGGGGGCATGGAAAGTTGGCCCTTCTGTGCTGCGTAAGATCTGATTCTTCCAGCTGGAGTGTAATTCTCTAGTCTTTCGTCTGTTAAAGTATATATGCAAGTAGGCTCGATGCATATGGTGCTTCGGGAACCATAACTTCTGAATGTGCAGTAATGTTCTTTTGATAAGTAGGAAAATGGTACAAACAATATCAATATAAAAGGGGTTCAGTAAATAGATTTGGGCCATTGGCTGTCTGGTTCATTGAATCTTGGGTGGAATTGAACCTTGTAGGTGCATTCTTTGTGTTTGGCAAGGATCAAGATCTTGGTTTCAGAATTGGTTTCAGAACTGATTTTGAGTTTCGGTTAGGCTCGAAACCAAGACATGCCAGATCTCGACCATGAGTTTTGACTCTGGATTCCGTTTTGGCTATGCTCGAAACTGAGACAATTCGGAGATTTCGATCAGTTTTGACTATGATTTAGTTCCATGGTTTCTGGAGGGATTTGAAAACCAGTGCCCAATACCTTGGCTTGCACGCCTTCTT
Source organism: Macadamia integrifolia (assembly GCF_013358625.1). NCBI lineage: Eukaryota > Viridiplantae > Streptophyta > Magnoliopsida > Proteales > Proteaceae > Macadamia > Macadamia integrifolia. Next base: position 6,195,415 of record NC_056568.1, on the reverse strand, counting down.
ATGGCTAAAAGTTGTGGATCAAACTCAATTTGTGGATCTTTCGTTTTGTAAAATACTTCATTGACCAGAAATGCTTGTGAATTGTATGGGCTTCTTCCAGCTCATTCTTTGTGTTGGTTTATCATGTTTAAGTGAAAAAATTAGGCTCCAGAGCATGATTTTTTTTTTTTTTGGGGGCTTAACTATAGGCATCTAGCCTTTTCCGTGAGTCCATATTTATTCCACAATCACATAGATGGGGTCATAATAGGGGTAAATGATAATCCTCGGCTTGCAAAGGATAAAGTTGAAATAAAAGAAAATTCTTAAACACCCGAGGCCATAATCATTTGGCTTTATGCATAAATATATTTCTTTTTGAACTGATTTTCCCTCCATCCATGGTGAAAAAAGGGTGGAAACATCATCTGTAGTGAGTGCAGTGATGCAATGAGCATTGGATGGCCGAGATGACCTCGGGGCATGTGCTCGGATGCTCTCAGCCATCCAATGCTCATTGCATCACTGCACTCACTCTAGAGAATAATCACTTGTCAGTTTGACCCTCCAATTGGAATGAGAAAAGATATTTTGGACCTTCGAAAGTAAGGGGGGATAATTAATGATGCCATTTACTATTCCAGGAGATGAATCATGGCAACAGTAACTTTCGGAAATGTTAGTGATTTCACTGACAACTCCTTGGAAACCTGAACACATGAAACCTTAAACCTACAAACCATAAGATCTAGACAAAAGAAGTTCAAGGAAGAGAAGAACCCTACCTTCAGACCATGAAATCTAGATCAAGAAGAAGATACATTTGTTGGATTATGTGGGATTGTGGGGGTTGTCCAATCAAAGATAATGGGAGAAGAATGAAGAGGAAAGGGAGAGAGTAAGAGGAGATTTGTCCGGATCAGATCAAACCTGCCAAGATTCCCTTGTGATCGGGGCATTCAGGAGAAACTTTAGTAAATAATCCATTTATTAGTTTTTGATGAAATTGATGCTTGTGCTAGATATTGATGGTCCATGGCTATTTTTTTCACAAGATTGTAGAAAAAACAAAAATCAAGGGGCAAGGGGTCACTGGTCTGCATGACCATTACCATTTTTAGTAAGTGAATGAGACACACTCGTTACACTAAAGGCATTTTAGATGCTTTGTACTATTGGGATGATTAATTATTCCATTTGTATGATGTATTGCTCTACGTCACACAATAATTTATTTAATAAGAAAAGTAAAAAATAAAAATAAAAATAAAAACCTAGAGTAATTATCAAAAAGATTAAACTAAATTAAAATCAAAACAACGCAAAATAACCTCATGTCGTTTTGGTCAATAGACTTATATTGTTCTGGAAAAAATAAACTAAGTTCATCACAGGGTTTTGTAGTGCCTGAAATCTACCAAAAATTAAAACGTATAACTGTGATTTAAATTAGTCTCTATTGATTCTAATCTGGTTCTAATTTGAATCAGCCCAAATCAAAAGAATTATACTTAAAAAAAAAAAAAAAGAAGAAGAAGAAGAAGAAGAAGAAGAAGAAGAAGAAGAAGATCTTGAGAGTATTTTTTAGATTTTGGACTTTTTTGAGTTATTAACTCAAAAATCTTTTACCATTTTATGAATTAGAGGTAAACATGATTATGGATAGACATTTCAATTCTAATTGACCAATCCCACCAATTCGACTTTGATTTTTGAGACCTAGAAATGTATGTTAAGCCATAGAATTTATATGCTTGACTATTCTAAGGAAACACAGGTTAATATCACTTATAGACTCCAATAGAACAAAATTAAACAATTTCAATGAATACCAACATTAATTATATTGCTAACTCAAGAACTTACAATAGAAATAATGAAATTCTACTTAGTATGTCTATGTAGTATATACATTGTCTTTGGAATCCTACAAAATTTTGAATATTTAATTTTATCACATAATAAATATTATTTTAGTCACAAATTTGACATCTGAACAAAAAACCTTGCTATCAAGTATCAACCATATCTACCATTCTCAAGAAGCCAATATAAAGGGAGAGCAAGGTTTAAAAAACTCACTTTATTTCATGATTTCAGTCAATTTGAAAACTTTCCAAATGCCAAATTTTTGCTAAAACAATATATTTTCTATATTTTTTGCTTGTCCATTTTGGTGACTAATGGTCAAGATGATTGAAATTTTGACGAAACAATGCATTTTTTATCGAAATGAGAGAAATTTCAGTGAAACAATGCTGACTCTGGATTTCACTTCCTGCTTTGCCTCAGATATGTTGAAATTAGCAAAGTTTCATTAAATTTTTGAATTATGACTCTCTAAGGGTATGTTTGGTTGGTGTGAAATTTTCTATTCTTGCCATCCAAACACACCCTTATAAAAACAAAGCCACTGTGGTTTATATCGGACCAGCCAACCCAAACCCAACCGGTTCAGGGTCACCCAATTAAACCAATTCCTGCGCCGCCCAAACAGCCAATAGTTATTCGAACACCCCATATATGTAACTGAAAACCCTAGCAGTGTTTAGAAGCGTTGTACATTTCCATTATATACCCTAAAACGCACTCTCGGTTACCCTCTTCCCCTTCCCAAACCTGTAGCAATGGCCGCCGCTGCTCGACCTCTCGTGACTGTCCAGCCGTTAGACGGCGATATGGCGACAGACGGTGGCAACATCGTCCCCCTCCCGGACGTTATGAAAGCTTCCATCCGTCCAGATATCGTCAACTTCGTCCATGCCAATATCTCCAGGAACAGTCGCCAACCCTACGCAGTGAGCAAGCGTGCCGGTCATCAGACCTCAGCCGAGTCCTGGGGTACTGGTCGTGCCGTCTCTCGTATCCCTCGTGTCCCTGGTGGTGGTACTCACCGTGCAGGTCAGGGTGCTTTCGGTAACATGTGTCGTGGTGGTCGAATGTTCGCACCCACCAAGATCTGGCGCCGCTGGCACCGCAAGATCAACGTCAACCAGAAGCGTTACGCGGTGGCCTCTGCCCTAGCCGCATCTGCTGTCCCTTCAATTGTCCTTGCTCGTGGACATCGCATTGAAAATGTCCCTGAGATCCCTCTTGTTGTTGGTGACTCTGCTGAAGCTGTGGAGAAGACATCGGCCGCTATCAAGATACTCGAGCAGGTTGGTGCTTTCCCCGATGCTAAGAAGGCCAAGGACAGCCACGCTATTCGGCCTGGCAAGGGTAAGATGAGGAACCGTAGGTACATTTCTCGCAAGGGTCCTCTGATCGTTTATGGTACCGAAGGTTCCAAGATTGTTAAGGCTTTCCGTAATATCCCTGGAGTTGAGGTTGCTAATGTTGAGAGGCTTAATCTTCTTAAGCTAGCTCCTGGTGGTCATCTTGGCCGGTTTATCGTATGGACTAAATCTGCTTTTGAGAAGTTGGATTCAATCTATGGTACATTCGAGAAGCCCTCGGAGAAGAAGAAGGGTTACGTTCTGCCCCGATCTAAGATGGTGAATGCTGATCTTACTAGGATCATTAACTCTGATGAGGTTCAGTCTGTGGTAAGGCCGGTTAAGACCGATGTTAAGAGGGCGCAGCTAAAGAAGAACCCATTGAAGAACTTGAACATTCTTCTCAAGCTCAACCCGTATGCTAAGACTGCTAGGAGGATGGCCCTTTTGGCTGAGGCTCAACGCGTAAAGGCAAAGAAAGAGAAGCTTGACAAGAAGAGGAAACCAATCTCAAAGGTATATGTTTTTCTTTATATTGTTTCTGATTTCATGGTTATTTGTTTTGAACTGTACGTTGTTTTCATAGTGATCCCATTTTATTCATTTGAGAGTTAATGTGATAATGGGTTAAGTTCTTTAGGTCAGCTAATATTGTAGAGCGTTGCTTAGTTTCCCCACTGGTTTTGTGAATATCTATGGGTGTCTGTCGGGTTGTTTTGTGCTAGTTTAATTATATCTGTTGAGCTTATTAAGGATACAAGTTAACTGTGTAAAGTTGAGGACATCATATTACTATAATGAATGCCTGCTTCAACTGATTTTTATGTCCTCTAAATTGGGAATATTTTCAAATAATTGGTAGATATTTGTAGTGGAAGAGCATGCACATTTAAGGTTCGTTAACCTCATAAAACATTGATGGATTGACATTTTTCTTATTCGAGTAAATTTTGATTGTAATCTCTGTGGCACATGTGCTCCATTTTGTATCAGGCCATCATTGGACTGCTAATTTATCTTCTTTTCTTATTTCTGTAATACTTCTGAAATGCCTGAAAATCTCTGTACCTGTTACCCAATATAACCATCAGAACTATTTTAATTGGTAGATTGTCCTACTGTTCATCAGAAACGTAATGGATACTGTTTTTTATTTCCTTCATAATATTATTATTTCATTGAGACTTAAGTTACTCTTTCTCACATCTCATGGTGTGAATATTTACAAGATGAATACCTATGTGATATGTCTAGGAGAAGGTTGTATTGTTTAGCCTTCATCCTGCAAGAGCCAGATATATATATATATATTTATGTTTCATTGGAAGACTTGGTTTACTGCTGTTGTTTGTGATGCACCAAAGTATTTCTTATGGTACTTTTCTCATTTGGGTCTTTGGAGGTGATGTCCCTGGTGTCTTGGGCTGTTCTTTTTTTTTTTGGATAGGTAGGCCTCAAGGAGAGTTGAACTCATGAGTCATGACCTCTTTATTGTGAGGGGTTGGCCTTTGCCATCTCAGCTATCCTTTGGGGTTAACTGTATTATTAGGGAGAATATGTCAAAAGCGTAATAGCAACTATGAAAAAAAGCACAGAAGAAACTTTTAGCTGTTCTTTTTTTCTACTCCGGTTTTCATTTCTCATTCGCACCTTTTGCCTCTTCTTTCTCATAAACTAATGTTTTTTTTTTCATGTTAGGAGTACTGTCGTTAAATTTTTCTTAGTTTTGTTCTCTTTTTGGACTAGTAGAGTAACTCACTGTAGAAAGTGCATCTGCACCCATACACTAACTTCACAGTCACTTTGAGGTGCCACCCTTGGCTTGGTGGTAAGGTCACCAATTGGCTGATGGTGGAGAGCCCAGGTGAATCCCACCTCATGTGGAAAAGTTCGGTTTTTTTTTTTTTTGGGGGGGGGGGGGAGAGAAGGGGGTTGATGGGTTGTGGGGGCATTTGTCTTTGCACCCCCACCCCATCCAAAAGGAAAAAAAAAGGAACACTTCAAATGGGCTTCTTGCTGACTTCTTGGTAACCTTGGGCATTTTCTTCAGTTCTGGCCATTGATTTACACTGCCATAAAACTTTTCTTCAATTCTCACTTTTGGCTATTGATCTGATAAACTGCACCATAATCTATCATGATATACTCATTACTTTTTTCTTTAACTAATAGTTGGGGCTGTTCTATATGTTCGGTATGCATTTTGGTGGATTGTGCGATTAATGAAATATATTATTTTCCTTTTGCTAGGAGGAGGCTGCTGCTATAAAGTCTGCTGGCAAGGCATGGTATCAGACCATGATATCGGACAGCGACTATACCGAGTTTGACAATTTCACAAAATGGTTAGGCGTATCACAGTAGCGAGTGTTCTCTAAGATAAGGAATTTGGAGCTCTCTGTTAGACTTGTGTTGTTTTTTTTTTTGACCTGCTTAATTTTTTTCTTTTAAACTTGTTTATTAGGGGGGAGGGGGAAGCCAGAATAAATGACATGAATTTTGGTATATTGGCTTTGCCCCGCCCTTTTTTTTTTTTTTTTTTGGTTGTCATTTTTGGCTTTTGAGAGGTCTTTAATTATAGAGATGCAGCTAAAACTTTTAGGAATTGAGTAAAGCTTGTTTTTTTTTCCCCCTATCAATATCGTCGCATGCTGGAATCATGAATTTGCACATTTACAGTTGATGATCCAATTATAAACACCCCCCCCTCCCCACCCCGCAGAAAAGATGAAACTCCAGTAATTTTGATGGGTGAGAGCTAAGTAGGTTCATTCTGGTTTGTTGAGATTGTATTAGGATTGCTGGAAGTACATCTTCAAAGGCCTCCCCTTATCAACATTTAAAATGAACCGATTGTGACCTTGTACAAAGCTGCTTTGTTTAAACTTGAATGGTCTCTGGGTTGAGGAAGCTTAATCTTGTTTGTTATACTAAAGGGTCTAGATTCTGGACTGAAATGAGTATGCTATACGCCAATACGTTTGCTCGTTATCTCCAGCCACTTGAACCCGGTAGATGAGTTACCTGAGGAATTGGTTGAGGTTCTATTCCTCAAGGTTATATTGTAGTATATTTTTGGACGATCTAATGCTCCTGAATCCCCGATTGCATAAAAGATCGTCTCCAACCGCTGGGATGCCGAACCAGGCACATGCATTGCAACACACGGGCACACACCAGAGGTCCTTCAAGCGGATGGATGCTTGTCGTGTGCCTCTAATTGCTTTATATTCATTGACGTGCCCATTGATTAATAACAATCCTGAATGTTTCATTTTGCGAAGCCTTTTTGCCATTGGTAGGCCATCCTTGTTTTCCACAGGTTCTCTGAAGGAAGGATGATTTTTTGTTGAAAACGACCCTGCTCATATTTGCATTTCTTCGATGTATGATTTTAAGTGACTTGATTCACGAAGGGTGGGTTAACGTGAACGCTCTTTGGTCGTGGTCCTGTGACCCCTGCCCAAAGGCTGGCAACATGATCCCCCGATCCCCTTGCCCTTGTGCAACACGTGCATAACCGTGAAATCATCTTCTGTGGCCTTGCGATGAACATCTGATGGAACTTCAATGTCGTCTTAGCCATTTGATGCTCATCACATCATTGCACCTCAATATCGGTCGTCCGATGTTCGGCACATCGCGGCTCCTTCGGCATACAATAATCTAACCAGGGAGTATATTTTCCTCTATATTAGAGATATTGTTTCTTGCCAGCGGCCTGGCTTCTGCATCTAGCACCCTGCTCCTTTTAAAAAAAAAAAAAATTATTACTCTGTACTCTTTGATTGAATTGACAGGGAGTTGTCGATTGGCTCTGCATGTTGATCCATTATATGATTGGTGTTTTTCTGTTGAAATATAATGTTTTCTGCGAAGTAGTGCAGCCTTTCGCCAGTCTCTCTTTCCTTCCCATATAAAACATTCGTCTTTTTTTTTTTTTTTAAGAAAAACTGACATTAACATAAACAGTAGAAATACACATCATCAATAGTGCCATGTAATCATTTTTCCGTAACATGTCTGGCTAAACCATGAACCATAAACACAGAAGACCTGTCTACTTTCTTATCCACTTCTTGTCTCATGAGTAAGCCATGCAGGTGCATTTGTGCAATGAGCTCAAGTCTTTGTCCGAAAAAATTTCTTAGGTTTCACCTAACTGTAATAATTGAAAAGGAAATAAAGGGAAATATAGTGAAATCAAAATCAAATACCTAACAAGATCATGCGACTAATTTTAATTATTTTAAATATTAAAAAAAAAAATCTGTCAATCTAGCACAGGAAACGTCCAGATTGGTATGAGCATGAAAAAGTTGCATTATCCCTCCTCGTTGTACACGGAAGATGTTCCTGCTGCCCCTCCCATTGGTCCAATGGTTTGATGTTTCCTATGCCAGACTGATAGTGTTTTCTTACCCTAAATATTATTATTAAGTTTTAGGAATAAAGTTTTCTGTGTGGCCTATTTTCTCTCTTTTTTTGTCTCCTCACTATAAAATAACCTCCTTTTCCCATAGATTGAACCAGAAAGGGGTGTTGATTGGGTTGTGCAAGCATAGGGTCATGCTCTTGGATAGAGAACACTTGTCCTAAATTTTATTATATTTATAATTAAATTCTTAATTTATACAAAATAAAAATTTGATATAAGAAAAGATTAATATATTTTAAGATAATTACGTGATTATATTTTTATTTAGGGTAGTTATCCATAACAATGGAAAATGATGTTTCCAAAAACCACAAGACAAATTTGAGCTATCCATTCTTACATTTTTCTTATCTAAATCATAAATCATATGGTTCTATTTAGAGTTGGGAGAGTGCACAATAATATCTAGAGTACAAGTACACACACATGAACATATATAAAAATGTGTGCCAATACAAAAGTAGGCATTTGATTGAATTAAGTTATGAAATTTTACACATAGTTAATCTATATCATGTTCTCTCTATCCAACATTTAAAATTAAAATGTTTTTTTTTTTTATAAATAATTTTTTTCTTACCCAAGAGATAGCCGAGGTGGCAAAGAACCTTGCCTGACCACTCACACGTGGTGTTTGGGGCAACCACTAATTCCAAATATCCCGATCGTCTGTCCACATGGAAGACCTTGTGATATTTAAAAAAAAATAATAATAACATACTATTATTGTGACAAATAATAATTCATTTTTTATTTTTTTGACTTTAAGAATTAATTTCAATTCCCTCTAGTCTTTACCGTGAAGCAACGAACTAAAAAAGAGCATTTTCCCTGGATCCGAAACCTTGTTAAGGCAGAATTTTCCCCGCCAAGTTTTAAACAGAGGCGGCAGGAAGGAGGGGAGAAGCAGGGGAGTATACATCTCTGTGTATTGCAGGTGTGTTCGTGTGCACGAGAGAATGGCGAACAAGCTCATCAGCCAGATGGGACTTCCAAAAGCCATTGCTAACATTTTTGCAGCTCGTAACATTGTAACCGCGAAGGTAGCCCTAACCAATTAACGCATTTCTTGCTGCTTCTCCGTCCTATTAGTTCACCACTTATTTCAATTAGTCCCCAATTGACGTCAATTTACATTTACTTTGCCTGAGAAAAGCCAAGCGGTTTATATTGAATGAGGAATGGAATTTAAGCTTATTGAAAGATACAAATCTGAGAGCGGAAATATTAAGGGTTTTTTTTTTTTTTTGGGCATCTTAAATTAAATTTTGTGGATTTCAATTGCGATAGGAAAGTGAAACTACCATAGCTTGCAAAACCTACTTTATTGGGCGGCAAAAAATGACTCGAGTAGATTTGGGGCTGAAGTCCAATCTATGCATTTTTGCCGTCAGTTTTTACATGGGAATCATTCGATAACGGCTCTGATACAATGGCTTCCATGGTTGGCTTGCATTCAGGATGCCTTATCTCTCACTGAATTTGAGCTAATGGAGTTGTTAGATGTGGGGCTGGCTGAAGTAACAACTGCAGTGGCGCACATCAGCGAAATGGCGTGTCCACCATATCAGACAGTAAGCACCCTATATGACTTTCCTTGATTATTTGGATGAACTAATTGTAGCAGTGGTTCAGTTCATTTGCCTTCTTTAACAATTTTGTTCTAGTTGTCTCCAGGCTCTTTCCCTGATGGAGGAACGGGTCCGAAATGAATGCTTGTCTGGACACCTTCCCACACGTCTAAAGGGGCTGGACAACGCCTTATGTGGAGGAATACCATTTGGAACTTTGACTGAATTGGTTGGCCCAGCAGGAATTGGAAAAACACAAGTATGCAAGCTTTGTTTCAGTTCACTGGCCCATAAATTTCTATCTAAATCAAACTGTGATATTTAATTTTCCTGTTATTTAGAAATTTTATCATGGAAAGTTTACTCATTCGTTTTTTTATTAAATGGTTTACAAATATTTGTGTTGTAACTTCTGTTAGTTTGTCTTAGGAAGTAGTTCTATTCAGAGTTACAGATGTGTTTTCATACTTTGCCAACTTATTAACATTAAAACTACTTAAGTTATAGTTGTAGTTTAAGAAATATAAAGAAGAAAATATGATGTTTTGCCCATGGATAAGTTGGGGAATCAACATTCAGTTAGTTGTTTTTTAAATTCTACACTGGATTGGTTGCTGCCGATGATTGTTCTATAAACAATCTTGTGACATAAAATGAAAATATTTCTGAATTGGAACGAACCTCTCTGGAAAAAAGTTAGTGATGTTAGTGATAAGATGTAATAGGTTTTTGTTATACTAAATATTCATTAGGAATGGTTTTTTTTTTTTTGATAAAAAAATTTCGGAAAGGATATTCTCATATTCTAAAGGAAAAGAAAATATAGTTGTGATTTTATAACATGGGAAAAAGAATATCAGAAAGCAATGCATTGTCTTTTCAATAGTTTAGTAGTTAATGTTCATCGGTGTGTTTATGTGTCTATGTGTTTTTTTTTTTCCTTTTATTTGATTACATGAGATATTAATATCAGAAATTTGGTATTTTCTGTGAAATAAAAGAGTTGCATCAACATTCTGGTAAAATTATATTATGTATGTAAGTTATTGATGGGGAATGGTTTCAACTGACCAAACCCTGTAGGTAATGAGCCCCAAAATCTGTCTAAGCGATCCCTAGGAGGCAAGGCAGTCGTAGATCTCCAAGGCGATCAGTCACCAATCTTTCAGGCTTCTAGATGGGGAAAAAGGGGGGGGGGGAAGGGTTTGGGGTTAAAATGGGGAAAGAAAGGGAAATATGTGGGATTCCTTGCCATACCTCTGCAGAAGCAGAAAAAAGCAGCAGTGGTAGTTGGGGGGCCAGAAAAAGATGAAGCAGCCACAGGTGCTTCTGTGCCACTATCAGTGCAGGAGATTCAGCGGCAGTCAGTGATGCTACTGCCACAAATTGTAGGAAGAAGAGAAAGAGGCAGGGAACCTACCTGACCTGTCCTTGCTCTTTTGAAATCATCTTTCATCATTGTGTCCAGTTTTCTGGCATTGAGGAGTAAAAGGAAAGAGACATTGTCCGTTCTCTACGAATTCTTATTGAGTTCCTTCATAAAAGAAAATATTTTTTCATTTTACAGTAGCAGTCTATTCATATATCTAAATAGGAGTTAAATTATTTATTTTAGGAGTAACCCTGGCTTTTAAAATTGAATCTAAGAAAAGAACTTTTGTGTCCCTTCTTTAAATAGCACTCCTTGGTCAACTAGGCAATGCCTAGAGACTGCCTCGGATGACAACTATGCATCAAACCCTTCCTCTTGATTGTAGGGTTTTAAATAGAAAGATTAAGGAAGAATGAATTCCTTTAATAAAAACAAAAGTTGAGATGTGGGGTTGTCATGGGGAAATCAAGAAAAGTCTTAACCCCTTAATTCTTATGATCTTAATTTCCTTTTTGTTATGAGAATTCTAGCCATCTTTCCCTTTTCCTATCCATAAGCAACGGTCAGCTGCCAGAAAAGTACTGTTCTTGTCAACAGCAAGACAGGTGGCAACAAGTTCACTGTATGGCTCAGTGGAACAGTGTTTTCATTGCTTATTTTGCAAAGAGACATACCTATACAACTTGGTTCCAACTTCCAAGATGAATAAATACCAGTCAAGGGAATGCCTCCAATGATATCCACAGCCGGGTGTGCCCTTTCAAAAAGTACATGCACACGCACGTGCGCGCACACACACACACAAATATGTAAGCATCTATGTTTGTGTGTATATGAATTTCTGAGTCTGATATAGTTTACTAGATTTTTCAATCCCGTTTCTTTCAATTATATTGCAGTTCTGTTTGAAGCTCTCATTATTGGCTGCCCTTCCTGCAAGTTATGGTGGTTTAAATGGTCATGTGATATATATCGACATAGAATCTAAATTTAGTTCAAGAAGGTACTTGGAACGTGTCTTTTATTATATCTCTTGCTTATGTATGATGTGAGATGGAGAAATAGTATTAATATGAAATTTGCATGGCAGGTTGATTGAGATTGGATTAAAAAGTTTCCCTGAGATATTCCATGTGGCAGGAATGGCACAGGAGGTTGACAGAATGTGTACTCATTTTTTCAGTACTTGTTCTGAAAACAGATCTGGGTGTTTCAAATGTTATTCTGTGTCATTAATTTTGCAGATGGCTGGTAGGATCGTGGTTTTGCAGCCAGCTTCATTGGCTGAATTCACTGAGAGGTGCAGATTCACTTATTTGGATTTGTTCAGTGCTTGGCCCAGAAACTAGAGAAAATACTTAGAACTTCCCTTGCCTGTTTAGATTTTTTCTGATAGCTTTGCGTATACTTTCACTGCTTAGTCAATCTAATATTTATGCTATTCCAATATGCATGATAAATCTGGTACACATTAAAACTAGAAAAATTGATAACCTTCTTTTTCCTGGAATGATACTGTTTAGGCTTTGGAAGGGTTTGTATTTGTGGAATATGTGCAAAACTATTTCTACTATCTATAGCCTACTTCAGTTTAATTGGGACTCACCGACTTGGCATATCAGATGTATATATCGAACCGCGAAGTAGTGATGCAGAGCAAACAAATACCCAGTTTGCTGGGGGTGGGGGTGGGGTATCTCTTTATTTCTCAAACCTGAATCCATCTCCATATTTATAGCCACTGTCCTATCTTAAATCCAAGAAAAAATATTTACTATCTATAGTGAAACTCGTCCTAACACAACACTGGATAGAACACAAATCAAGCTAGACTTGGAAGTTGTTAGATTCACTATAAATTCATCCAACTGAACATTCTAATTGCTCGGAAATCAAGCCAAATAAGCATGCTTTGACTGTTTAGACTTTCACTTTCCAGAATTATTAACTTACAAAATGGACTCTGTGCTAACTAAAATTAATTATACGCTGAGAGCTGATTTTTAAGGCAAGGGAGTTTCTTGTATTTTATATCGACATTCAGGTTCTGTGTTTTACTATAGACAGTGATGGATTATTGAACACCTGATTTTAACCATAGAATCTGGTAACCTGTGTACGCTCTTCTCAATCTTATTTTACTTGTATATTTTATTGCCTTTTTTTTTTGATAGATTTCTAGTGTCTTTCTTCATTCTCACTTTCTTGTTTCCTAAATATATATTTTTTATTTCCTTTAATTCTTTAATCTTGATCTACAATTCAAATTTAAGATCTGTGTTCCTTTGTTAGCTTGCCCAACACTTCCTCTTGGGTTCACCCAACTTTCTTAATAATCCACTGAGGGGAGAAAAGAAAAAACTGAAACTTCATTTCTTTAATCGCCCTATTTCTTATAGTTGAAGCTCTTTTTTCTTATATTATCAAGTATTATGATTTTTCAAGTGAAAGTACGTTTTGTTGGATACATAATTGTGGTTTCCCTTTCCCTAGATTTTGGACAATTGGCAAAAGGCCCTATTCAACAATTCCTCAAATCAGTTCCTTGTTCATTGTTGTAATAGCTATTGTTTGCTATATTTAAGAGTGTTTGAGGAAAAAGGCCCATTAGTGATTGATTTTTCTTTATTTCTGCCAGTTTGCAGCAAATCAAGTTGTCAATCCTTCAACATCAGGTGAAATTGCTCATCATTGACAGCATGGCTGCCCTTGTCTCAGGGTAAATATTACTGTCACTTAGAACATATACTACCAAAATAAACTGGATGATATATTTATCTTTATACAGAATTTTTGGTGGTGGGGAACAAGTATGGCTCTCGATGGTGGAGGCTGTGGAGCTGACCCATCTAGTTGGGATGATGCTTAGTGGAGCCCAGTAAAGAATTTTTGGTGTTTGGGAACAAAAGTGTTGTAAAATCAGCATTTGATATTAACCCCCCCC
>NC_056568.1:6177197-6181876 GCF_013358625.1 Macadamia integrifolia | reverse complement strand
CCCCCCCCCCCCCCACACACATATATATATATGTATACATTCTGGTATTACAAACTCTTGTTAATAGCTGAAGTTTACAAAACATAGACCTTGATATCTTAAGGTTCATTGGACCAGGTCCATGAGAAAATTGAGGAGTTCATGAAGAAGAACCCATACCATAAGTTGTTGAATGTGATAAGGTGCTGAGGGGATACTCTTGCAAATATTCTGATTCTATTTCTTTTGTAAATTTTTCTTTTCTTTTCTGTTTACTTGGATTGAATATTAATTTTTCCTCCCTGAGAAGAAGTCTTAGTTGCACCCTTGAAGAAAATGTACTCTCTCCCTTTCTCTCTTTTTTAAATGAAAACTAGGAAAAGCAACATATTTTAAGGATTCGCTCATGTTCCACTATGAGCTTGGACCAAAATAGGCCAGCTTCAGGTATCCTTTGAACCCCTCAACCTGCACACACTGTATTTTCTTGGTCCAAGATAGCAGGAATAGCTGATAGCTCTTACATGATACATTTAGTTTTTCTGCGATTGCAGCACTTTGTGCCTGCAGTATATTTACTTTTTTAGTTTCTCAGACCCCTGATAGGGTTGAAGTGTTTAAAGCTATTGGATTCCCAATCTTATGACTTCTTGAGATTATACTTTTCTATTAAGACGAGTTTCTAGTCTGCTGTGGGCCTGTGGTGCTTGTTTGCCACTTGTACAAGGATCTAGGCCTTGGTCACCTAGTTGAAGACTTTTATGCTGTTACATGGGTCAGAAAAAGTTCAAAACAATAAATGAGAAAAAAATGTTGCGTAAGAACGCCCTTGGGGAGTAATCAATATCACTCCCCTATATTTACTAATTTGAGAAAAGAAATGTAGGATTACATAAATACCGCCATACATGAGGATACCTGAGGAGGTCAAATACACGCTTAGTTGCCAAAATTTACATTCTACCCTCACAACATGTACTCTTTAACACTTCACCTCAAGCTGGAGAATGGATATCATACATGCCTTGCTTGTTCAAGAAGGTATTGAATGGAAGATAATTGATCCCTTTGATGAAAACATTAGCCAATTGGTTCTTTGTCTCAAATGCTAATTTTTGAACTAATTGTTTTTAGCCATAGGAACTCACATATTCCATGCATGACTCAAAACTCTGCTTGTGCACTTGATCTGGCCACAACATTCTGTTTTTTTGCTTTTCCATGTAACTAAGTTTCCACCTACAAATGTGCAATATCTTGATGTAGAGCTTTTGTCAAACTCATAAATAGAACCTACCCAATGTGCATCAATATAACCTTCAATAGCCAAATGGTTATGTTTGGTGTACGACAGTCTTTTTCTTAGATTAGACTTCAAAAACCTGAGGGTGCCATGCACAACATCTAAATGTCCACTCTTAGGAGCATGCATAAATTGACTCACCACCCCAACAACATGAGTAATATCAGGGCGAGTCAAAGTGAGATAGATCAACTTTCCTATTAATCTTTGATTCATCTCTGATTAGAAGTTATCGTCAGTTTTTGCCTGGCTTATGTTTCTTACCTGTGGGTGAATCAGCTGGTTTACAACCCAATATCCTAGTCTCTTTCAACACGTCCAACACAAACTTTTGTTGACATAAATATATGCCATTCTGTGACCTTGACACTTCAATTTCCAAAAAATATTTCAAAGGTCTAAGGTCCTAAATCGAAAACTGTTAAGTAGGATTTAAGTCTCTTTATTTCTTCCCGGTCATTTCCGATTACCACAGTGTTGTCTACATAGACGATTAGAGCTGTGATTTTACCACTACCTTGTCGGGTAAATGGAGTATGGTCACTTTGACTTTGAGTGTATCCATTCTTCAGTGTAGTTAGTCAAACCTACCAAACCAAGCTTTTGGAGACTATTTGAGACCATATAGAGCTTTCTTAAGACGACACACTCTCCCTTCAGCTGTGGGGAACTTGAAGCCTGGAGGGATTGGCATATACACTTCCTCATCCAAGTTGTCATGGAGGAATGCATTCTTCACGTCCTACTGATACAGTGGCTAGTCTCGATTGGCTGGCAATGATAAAAGAAACCTTATTGAGTTGTGCTTGGCCACTGGGGCAAATGTCTCTTGATGGTCAATTCTATACACTTGATCCTTTGGCCACCAACCTTGTTTTATATCTTTCAATAGTTTCATATAATCAATATTTGATTAAGTAGACCCATCTACATCCTACCGGGACTCTCACCTCTAGAAGATCAACAAGTTCCCAGGTGTAGTTCTTCACAAAAGCCATCTTTTCTAAACTCATAGCATCCTTTCACTTTGGGTCAATCATGGCCTCAATGACATTCTTCAAATTAGGAGTTGAGGAAAGAGAAACTGAGAAGCAACACTTGTGGAAGAATTTGCATCATAGGAAACAAACTTGGCTATACGAATGGTACATGCTCTTGTTCCTTTCCGAACAACAGTGGGAAGATCTAACTCAGGAGGAAGGGAAGGAAAGTTACCTGATTCTATAGTTCATAAGTTTGTTTCGGTAGGCCATTCCAGTCAGACTGAAATTACTGAAATTGGTGAAATTTTGCCGAAACAGTGCATTTTTGTCTACAGTGTGGACATGACCGAAATTTCTATGAATCAGTGTTGATTGCTTAATTTGCCTTTTATTTTGTCTCTACCTCATCGAAATCACCAAATTTCAAAATTTCGGCAATTTTTTGAACTATGCTTTTGAGTCAAGAAGGTGGGGCTTAATTTGAGTATCCAAAAAGGATTCTTGACTGGTCTTCCTAATTTTATTATGGGACAAGATTCCAATATACTATGCATTTTCGTTGCTTTGGTTGTTCATCTCATTTATTTATTATTATTATTTTTTATTAATCTCTCTTCTACTAGGCTCTTTTTGTTTGTTTGTTTTTTTTCTTTCTTTCTTTCTTTCTTTCTTTCTTTCTTTCTTTCTTTCTTTCTTTCTTTGTATTGTGTATTTGTGTAACAAGTTTTTCTGGTGTAATCCTGAGAGGTTGAAATTCATCTGGACCTAGAAAACCTTCCCTCTCTTACTGAGCTCTGATGATGTAGCAGAGTTGTAGAGGAGAATAGGAATTGAGTGGAGGTCAAATTGAGAGAATTTAGGACGGTTATGAGGTTGATTCAGTTCTTCACTTTATTTTTACCAGATTAAGATGCAAAAATAAGAGAAAAGTGAAAGGTGGAAGCTAGAAGGGACTACTTCCTTGCAACTATGCTTTGACTTGGATTGGTTAATGATGTTGAGAAAGGCAATGCCATAAAGTTCTGGTTTGACACGGTGGTGAATAAAGCCTTTAAGAGGACTTCCTCAAATATATTTGCTGTTGCAGTCAATAGTCTTGTGAAAATGGAATAATTTCACAACAAAACCCCTAAGGATTACTTCGGAGAAGTGATATTGACTGTGCCAATAGTTTCTAACCATTACCGATCATAGAACAAAGAATTCTAGGTCTGTCAGTTCCCAAATGAAAATTCCAGCTTCCTCCCTCGCTAGGTGCAAATAAAGGAACATTGTGTAGAACAAATGGACCAATCATGTTTACCCCATATATGTTGTCTACTATGAAGATTCTTGGAAAGATACAACTTTGTGTTCTTTCAATAATATTTGAACTACTTCACTGGCAAAATTTGATTTCCCCATCTCCGTTGAAGTTGGAATTGGATTATGCTCTGCAATCCTGAAGTAAGAGGAGGAAAGATTATTTTTAGCATAGTCATTGGTATTATTTATCTTTCTTTTTGGGTTTCTCTTAATTGCGGTACCCACTTTCCTGTCAAAATATTCCTCATTCAGCAGTCAAGTTGAACTTCAATGGAAGCAGTTATGGCAATCCAGGGCCTGAGGACATTGGAGGTGTGTTCAGAGACAATATGGGTAACATACTTTTGGTGTTCTCGGGTCCATTGGCATGGCAAATTTTTAACTGCAGATATTAAATTGGTGATTCAGGGACTTCACATCTATTCATCTAACCCTGGGACCCATAAAATCATTGAGGGGACTCAGCTCTAGTCATTAAACAGTTGTTAGAGCCTTAGAGGATGGTCTGATCCCTTGGAGGATGCACACGTGATTTGGAAGACAATACTACTATGCGACCTTGGAGGCCTAGATCAGCAAATTTCCGAAGCAGACTTTAGTCAGGGAGGGAAAATAGAGAAAATTTGTATATAGGGCTATTTCCGGCTATATTATGAGAAGTCATAGTATGTTTTTTGATTTCCTATCTATTTTTGTTCGTGGCCCCTAAATAAGGTAGATATGCTGTATTTATACATAGCTGAACACCATCTAGCAGTCACTTGGCGCAGTGAAAGTTCTGTTATTCTATCCAAGAACATTTCTGTCAAAACATTGTATGGTTGGTTTCTCAGGATCGTGCTTCTTATGCCCATTATCTCTCAGTGATGTATGAAAACAGGAAACAGGGATATATAATACATTATACTTTTGATCATCATGTTATTCAAGGAATGATGTTTCTTCATATTATGATCAGGGAATATGAGAGGGATTTTAGACCTCCCAGACAGCAGTCATTGGGTTGGCACATTTCTTCTATTAAGTAAGAACCATGTCATATGAGGATCTTTTGATAAATTCATTTCACCTTAATGATAGCCTTTTCATTTTAATGGTGATTCCCTTTT
>NC_056568.1:6170489-6177177 GCF_013358625.1 Macadamia integrifolia | reverse complement strand
TAATTTACATTTCTAGGTCACTTGCAGAGTTTTCACGAATTCCTGTCGTGGTGACCAACCAAGTGAGAACTCGAAACAGTGATGAATCCCACCAGTACCCTTTCCAAGGTTGTTATATTGTTGTATTTTGCATGTGGTCCTTTCTCAGATAGGCATACTTTTTCAGAAATAAACTGTATTAGGCTAATTATTGTGGATGTCTTCACAGAATCAGAGAAAAAATTTAGATAAATAATATTTTAATACTTATAGAATTTTTAAATTGTCAACAAAAAAATATTTATGTTCCAAATTCTGATTATGAGGTATTAAATGGTAATAGGATGAATAAAAATTCCATTACCCAAAAAATATTTAAAAAAAAAAAATTGCAATTTTAGAGAGCATCCTTAAAGGATCCAATGAATTTCAATTAAAATTAGGGGATCCGTTATTAATTGATTCTTTTGTCACATTGTGATATTTCAAACAGTTGAAGTGACCCATTTGAGAAAGATAGGATGATTACAAAATTATCAAAGGATTGCACTCCTTATTTGTATTATTTTTATTTTAGTTCTGCAGATTTTTGCTCAAAATCTTCATCCACAAGAGTTATTTATCTGCAGTCCAGAACAAGGATGATAGTTGAATTGCACAAATCGCTGGTAAAAAGCTTTCTCTAACATATTTCATTATCTGCAGTTCAAAACAAAGAAGAGAGTATGAAGGACCAGGGGACAGTTGAGTCTCATCTTGTTGCCGCTTTGGGAATCTTCTGGGCTCATGCTGTGACCATTCGTCTTGTGCTTGAGGCTAATTTAGGTTGGAAGCTAACATCTACAATATATGTAGTTTTTCCGTTTTGTTATCCTTTAAAACCTTTGTGTACTTATGACTGTACATCCAGTGGAAACAACATGGTCACCCTGTAAAGTCCATTGTGTGCTTCAAACGTCGTCGATAATTTATGGGTTGTATGATAAAACAATTTAGTCACTCTGTCAACACATAAATATGAGATGAACTTTGTACAATGGGTATTCTTTTCGTGGAGTTTGATACAAGATTTGATGTGCAATCAACTCTGATCCGTATATAATTGAGTAGATCATCTCACCCATAGATGTCCTCTGAATTTCTTTGAGCCATTATTTTGCCAGCACCACAAAAAAATGTTGAGATCTTCCTTCAGTTTTGATAGAAATGAAATTAATTTTAGGATTTGAAGGAATGAATGATTTCTGGTTCTCTTGCCTTTTCTTTGCCGACTTTTTTATGGTGACTTAGAATGATGTATTTGTGAATCAAACATTGTAGTTAAAAATGTAATATGACTGTCCAATACTTCATCAATTAGACTTTGACTAACATTGTTTTTGTTATACATAAAAACTAAACTGAGCCCTAAATAGTGCCACAGTTTGGGGTCTATGTAAGGAGAGTAAGAAATTGATTTTTGAATGGAATTTTTGAGTTTGCCTTTTTTGTTGGTAGATATATCTTCGTCTCATACAGTTTGTGGAAGTGGGTATTGGATATAATACCAATTGTACTTGTCCTCTTTTTTTCTCAATGAAATGAAATATCCTTGCTGATAAAAAAAAATAACCAGAGCCGTAGAAGTGTTATCATGTCATTTTATACATATATATATATTTGGAGAGTAACTTAAATAATTTGACTATTGCAGTCTCTTTATAGATGAATGATTCTTTTGCATATGGATTTTGAAAAGCCTGAAGCAAAATACTACCATCGTGGGCTGTGAACCTTAAAGTGCTTAGTTTGTGCATGTAACATAATATTTGCTCACCTTCGCAACAATGAGACCATAACTTGCCTTAGGAAGCAAGAATGCCTAATCACCTCCCGGCCTTGGCTACACTGTAATCAAATGACCTGAATTTGGCAGTTTGGAGATGCTTTTTTAGGTTGAGGAATTTGTGTCCAAGCTTCATAATCCTTTTACCTGTGGATATCTTATGTCAAGAGCATTCCTTATTCTTTGAAGATTAATTGATCCGTTAATCTTTTCTTGTTATAACACGTGCCGTCATTATCAGCAGGGCTTTTGAGGTTGGGTGCATGAATCTTTTCCTGGTGTTCCTCTTTCAAGATCTTATGATCGAAATAACGTACATAAGGTTGCAAATTGAAATGAGAAAATAGGGCTCATGAAACTATGTAACTGGTGGAAATTTAACTTTATTAGATGCCATGTCATATTTGGATGTGTTAAACAAACATTCGCACTTTTTGCCTGAAAACCTTCCTTGTCATATATTCCTTGTTTACAATGTCTATTTTTATGGTATTTCTGTTGTTTACTTCTAGATACAGTAATACATATTAGATCTGGAAAGATGAAGTTCTACAAGTTATGGGCCTGAAAGGGTACTGTTAGTGATGTATACAGTCTGAGCCATTGATCTTTCAAAGAATTCGACCAACCTATACAGAGTTAATCATAAAATAAATCTTAAACTTAATAATATCCAAAACCTTATCCCAACTTAATGCGGTCGGGTAAATGGAGATTCCAAGCAAGGACGAGCGCAAGGATCATGCAAAAAGATTGATGGTTATGGCTAATTATAATAAGTGCCAGCTGTCAACTTGATGTACCACTACAAATCAGCCACATGCTTATAATGACCAACTATAATAAGGTACTGGCTGTCTACCTGACGTACCATATAGATCGGTCAAGCCAAAGCGTCCTACTTGCATTACGTCCACCACCAAGACAATCCATCACCCAACCTACTTTTATGAAAGGAGGAATGAGATAATGAATTCTCGACAGCCTCGCTAAGTACGGAAGTAACAACTTAAATAGGAAATAAATGAGTTTGGTTTATTGTAATTAATCATAAATATGAGTATCTTATATAAATTAAATAGATAACTAAATATTTAAAATACAAAGTTTCATTCTAATTTTAATTTAAGTTTAATATAAATTAGATGAATAAATATTCAATATTATTCTTTCAAAAATTATATACAACAACAACAACAACAACAACTCAGCCTTACCCCAACTCTTTCAAAAGTTATATATATATATACACACATATTATATTGTATTAGAAGTATATGTAGTTCAATATATTGACATTTTAATAGATTAAACGTTAAATATTGTTCAAATCATCATGGTCAAATCATAAGTAAATTTGGTCGTCCAGACAGCTGAACTGGAATTTATAATAAGGTTCTGCAGGTTTGCTGATTCTAAATGGCAAACAATTGAATAACCACATTACTAGGCATCTAGATTAGGAAATCTGTTGTGTTTCCATATCAGCATACCCAAATGCTGCTTAACGGTACAAGAAGACTTGAAGAGTAAATAAAATTTATATTTGGAATGGCGATTAGTTACTTCATGAGTTGATGAACTAGTAATTATAGTTAACATTGGGATTTATATAGTTGATACGAAATTCTTCACATGAAACAGGGGCACTAATTAGTTCCTTCATCAATTACCTTCTTTTATCCTAGCTTGGGACCACAGTGTAAGTGGACTCCACAAAATAAGTGCTTATGCTCTATCAAACTTGAATATGCTGTTGGTTCTCTTGTCTGGGCTCCTCCACAGCTATATGAACCTTTTTTGATATGGAGCTTGTAGGGTCTTATCCGAATGCAGTTGGTCCTTTGGGAGAGTGAAACTCTAACAAAGCTGAACCTTTTATCTTCTTAACAAGGGTTGAAAGGGGATATTGATGTCACTTGTTGGTCCTCTTGGAAAGAAGAGCCCATGGAGATTGTTGTGCTTTTTTTAACATCCACAGTTCACCTCTAACTTGAGCAATCATGTGCTCATTGTTCCTAGTTTTCACGTGTCCACGGATGGGCTTATCAAAGTAATATTTGTCAAAGTAAATTTTTTAGGTTCGGTAGCTGTTTCTAGATAGGGATTCCCAATGGTGCAGGTTAAACAGGGGGCACACCTCAACCCACCCCTAATGGGCCAGGTCTGATATGACCAAGATTTGTTCTGCATCAGGTCCAGGTTTTTGATAACCTAGACCAACCACCCTCTCAGGCTGCCTTGTAAATATGATTGGCCCCATGCATTTTTCATGGGGCACATCTGCATTGAGCAATGCTTCAAATGGGTTGGGTCTTATATTGGCTAAAGTCTGCGCTGCCCTGCGCTGCTGCCATCCCTAGTTGTAAAGTTTCTCCTGTTGGTGTAGTCCTCTTTTGGCTTTGGTAGAGTGTTTTCTGCCGTTGTGATCTTGTTGAGATAAAGCTTGTCATTTTTGAATTCAGCAAAAGAAAAAATTTCTGAAGTAGATGCTTCATTTTTCTAATTACTCTGCTTTGTTAATTTCATTTATGTTCAATAGCTTATAATCTATTTCTTTATTTTATCTCTGGTCCATTGCTTTGAAAATCCACATTTATGATTTATGTATAACTTTATTATGTCTCGCTACTAATGGACTGAAGTCAAGGCATTTAGGATATGTCAGTTATAGATTCAACACCATTCAAATTTATTGTATTTTCTTTTGCAGGTCAGAGGTTTATTAAGGTGGCAAAATCTCCATTATCTCCACCTCTTGCATTCCCTTTTGATGTGACTTCATCAGGGATTTCATTACTCAGTGATGACGGAATAGAAGTAATGGGGCCAGAGATATGCACAATTCATTGTCAAGGTCTGTTGTAAATACTGTCATGCTGAGGAATTTTTTTCTTCCTTCTTTGTTGTCCAAACTCTGGGGGAATTCCTTGAATACTGAGTGTATGAGTTCCAAAACCCTTTTGGAGGGACATGCAGGGGATTGGGATTTCATCCACTATGAGTAGCTCCTGCATTGGTCTTCCATGCAAAAAACACATTTCCATCAGTGAGTCAGTAGTTGTGAACTGTCTAGATGGTATTAGAGGTGGCAATTTTCCAAAAGTCACCAACTCAATATGGACATGAGACAGTTAAGAGAGTTAAGATTACCGGAACTTCGACGTGATCCTACACAGAAGGGCCCGAGTAATGAACTGGTCATCTAGGATGGAGGATGTACAACCCACATACCCTGTTTGGCTTCAACTTCTTAAAAAAAAAATCTATATATTATACATTAACATTAATTAGGTGTCGCTTGGTATGTTGGACCTATGCTTCTGTGCATGAGGTTAGAGTCCAAGTTTCTCAGTCACACTGTAAAAGTCTTGAACCCATTGACATGATTTTCACATGATCCATTGACACTGATTTCCTTCCTGTTGACCCAAACACAACCAGTTTACTAATTGGGTGTGTTAGGGCTGGAATACTCTGACATGATTTGAGGAATGGATTGTGTTCAAGTTTGGTTATTTTCGCAGGATAGGATTCTGACGTAGACCAACATGATCCTCTGGGTAGTATTCAGTTGATGATAGGTTCTAGACTTAAAGTACTACCTCCCTAAAATTATGCATGCATATGCAATTGTATTCTGTTTTTGTTATTTCTTTAAAGAGAAATGAGGTACTTTGTTTTTGTAATTTAATGAACATGCAGCCTGCATGTTTTTATTTTCCCATTATTAAAAACTTGGTATTACTAAATTTATAATAATTAGTACATCTGCCTTTGTATTTCGTTTATATATAGGATGGTTATATATGACCAGCAATGATGTATGGAGCTGAATGTTGGGCAGTGAAGAAACAACATATAAACAAACTTTGTGTAGTTGAATGAGGATGTTGAGATGAGTGAGTGTAAAACTAGAAAAGATAAAATAATGAATGAACAAATTGGATCTAAATTAGGAGTAGCTCTAATACATGATAAGTTGCAAGAAAGTTGTTCGAGGTGGCATAGACATGTGCAATGGAGGCCTTTGAATGCTCCAGTATGGAGAGTTGATTTTTTCACACTGAAGGATCTAGAAGAGCCAGGGGTAGGGCTAAAGTGAATTTGGGAGAAGTGGTGAAGAAAGGCATGCATAGCTTAGGACTAGTAACATGTATAGCTTTGAATAGAGCTGGTTGAAGAAAAAGGATCCATGTAGCTGTCCCATTTAGTTGGGATAAGGCTGAGTTGATGGTTTTATTTTATTTTTTATTCCCCCCCCCCCCCCCCCCCCCAAACTCACCAAAGAGAGAGGGGGGGACATTCCCAACCTTTATGCACATGTCGAGGCTTCAGAGTGGTTGTGATTAAAGAAAAGCTATTGATTCAAAATTTGAGCTTTGTTTAGGCAAGCCATGAACAGGAACCTGAGTGGGAGTGTCTTGTATGACTGAGAAGACCTCAAAGATGATGGTGGGAAGATAGGTGGACCTAAAGGTTGATGTGCTGTGAGCTGTGCTTTATATGAACTTCTTGATGTAAGAAAATTTGAGCTCATAGCACTATAAAATAATGTCATGATGAAAAGAGATGGCGTGTCGGCCCCCTTTTGGTAAGAAGGTGGGCAAATAGAATGGCGTTTAAAGTAGTTCTTAAAATGGAAATCTCAGCTTTGTATCATAATACATGGAAGTAATTTAGGTTCCATAGAAGCGAGCAATCTCATGCAATGCACAAGCTGTTGCATAGATGCATACATTAACTTCCAGATGCATGGTTCATATGTATTTTGGTTATGGGTCATCAGTAAAGTTTTTATGCCCTTTGATTCAAATTGGGCCCAAATGTCATCTTTTTTTTCTTTTTTTTCTTTTTTTTTTTTGAGGGGGGGGGGGGGGGGGG
>NC_056568.1:6146348-6170469 GCF_013358625.1 Macadamia integrifolia | reverse complement strand
GGGGGGCAATTATTCCAAAAGGATATCTGTTTCCCCTGTTTGTGTCACTGGAAAAGTTGATATATATAACCTCATGAAGTATTTTAGCAGTGTCTACATGTTTGAACTTTCTTTTGTAAATAAAGTGCTGTACTAGATCACATCAGTTAAGATATCATGAAGGTCTATTCCTTGACCTAATCTAAAGCTCATTTGACTGATTTAAGTGGGATTAGCTTGTGGAGCATGTTGTAGTTCAATCGTGAATCAGGTGTCTTACTGCATATACATGACTGAATGGTGTGACAGTTACAATTGTATCCTTAACCAAGCCAAGGTCTTGGATTTTGCTTTCTGCAGTGATAGTCTCTAGGTGCTGTGTCTGAAATCTGAATCATCATACAACCTTGGTGCTTTCTGGGCCTTCATGTGAATCCATAAAGTGGACTTTTAACCTTCACCCCACACGACTACTGCATGTGATTCATGATTGCTCTCTTACCAAGGTACTGGTTATTTTCAAGATCTGGCCTTTGAAAGCAACTCAAGATAGAGATCTAATCCACGATAACGATTATGATCTAAGCTTGACTTGGATTCAGTCATGACTTGCTGTAGACAATTCTGGGCTTTCAACAGATTCTTTACTTGAGTCCTTGTATTGTGAGAATAAAGTAAAGGGAGAATAGTACAATGAACTGTTGTGTGTGTTTCTTGTTGTTAGAGTAAAGAAAAGGAGATCTCCAACAACCTTCTGATGAGGTTTGATAAATTAATGGAAACATGAGAGGATAGTCCAAAAGTAGGCTGGTCTTCAGGATCTTTCCTTTCTTTTCTTTCTTTGTTGCTTTCCCTTTTAGTTATTTAAAATATTTAGTGGTTTGTGAAACAGCACTAATTGGGTAACATGGGACTAAATTGAAGAATTAAATATTCATAAATTTATAAACAAATAAAGGTAGGTGTCATGGTTGCAAATTGAGATTTTTCCACTTGTTTAATTGAGACCATTTCCTTGATTCAATTGTTTGTTTATCTTCTAATTAAGTTTGAATGGATCAGCATACTTTTGTTTAGAATGCTCCCTGGTTGCATGGCTACTGCGCCATTGCATGGGCGAAAGGGAGGGCAAGCGGAAGCAAGACGGTCTTTTCACGCCTGACTGTGTTTAGGCATAGAGGACCCGATCTGGGAGTGTTCTCTTTCCCTTTTGTTTATTTCTTTTCGACATCTTTATCTCCTCGAACCTTATACTAAAAAGCATTTCTTTTGTAAATTAAGAATTGGCAAGTGGGATGGAAACCTGTGGTCAAGCTAATCAAGTTGATTTATTTTAAGCAATATCATTGTCAAACAACCTTCTTTGAGAGCAAGTGGGAATCAAGAGTTCATATAAAAATTGACAAGATTTGGTGTTTTACATGAACCTCATTAATGATCAGGCCTCTCTCAGACATAAAACATAAATCATAAATGGGTGTGTTGTCTCAGTTCAATAGGACAGAATTCGTTTACCTGCCATTCTATTCCATTAGTGTCCCAATGCAGAGATAAAGGGAGGAAGTTAATGAATTCAAATGGGTGAAAGAATAACTAAATGGGTAATAAACATGTGATTATAGCCTATAAGTGATCTCTATCGAGGTTTCTCCTCAAATCTCACCAATTGGGTTACCTTTGATTTGGGATTATTTTCCCTAAGGCTATGTTTGGAAGTCAAGAAAATAAAACATTTAAAAAAAAATTGAATTTGAAGAGAGATAAGACAAAAAAATAATTGGGTTCCGTATTATAATTTTTGTCTTATTATGTTTTTTTATATATTTTTTTTCTTAGTTATCAAACATAGCCATATGCTTATAATCAAGGAGAAAACAAAGAAACAAGTAGATCTTGTATGTGCCCGCCCAACAAATATGTCTACACATTGGATGGTTAAAATTGACCAACACGTTCTTCTCATATTGGATGTTTAAGATTGGATTCGTACTCAATTTCAATTTATGTTGATTCTTAGGTAACTTATTTGGAATTGATCATGATTGCTCTTTGATTTCTTATTTCTTTATTTTTTTATAAATTAATAAAAATTTATTTCTTTTATCAAGTTCTACAAGTCTTTCAAATAAAAAACTTCCAAGAACTCTAGAAAATTTTGTTTCTCCAGTTGATTCTATTAGAGTTGGAAAAAAAAATTTCACTCAAAAAACTTGTAATTCTAAGTTTGACCTCTCTTATTTCTTTGAATCATTTATATGAGTGTGTTCAATATTCTTTATTGTCTTTAGCGAAAATTAAATAATCTATGCTACCGTGGGATTAGTGTGAAACCCAAAAAAAAGAGGTACGGATAGGTATTTAAATATTTTACATCATATATGGGGTGGGAGGCAGGTGGGCCATTAATAATCGTATGGGTGGACCTTGAATCTGTCATCATACGTGAAGATATTAGAAAAGGACACAACACACACACTATTAACATTATTCATGAGGAACCCAAAAAGAAAGTTTGACAAAGAGGGACAGATGTGATGGAAAAACTTTCCATGAATGGAGGGGGAGCATCCACGTATCCCACAAGCGTGTAAACCTCGTACCCCTTGCCGACAATATACCTAAAATAGAAAACCCCATCCCCTCTCTCTCCCTCTCGGCCCCTCACCCCCTTTTCTTTTTTTTCTGTGTTAATTATTTTCTGTTTGTTTGCCCCTTTTCTTAAGCTGCTTTCGTGTTTTAATTTCATTCATTCATGGCACCACAACTAATCCCAATTGAAAAAAAAAAAAAAAAAAAGGAAGAAGAAGAAAAAAACGAGTTAATATGACCCAATACGATCAACAAATATCAGTATTAATATCGGTTAATGTCAATTATATATCGATACTGATATTTAAAACCATGGAAGAAATTCACATGAAATTCATTTTAGAGATGCATACATTTTCGAGGACCATTTCGAGTCCTCAATTATGCATGAGCAATTCTGAACGAATTGAGATCCTCTCGACCTCGCGTGTAAGAAAGGCTTTCACCACTATGGGGTTTGAAAAAGATTATAATTTACAGTCTTATTTTTACTTTACGAAACAATTACTTTTCCATCAAACCTATGATTACTTGTGTGAAAATCGTCCGCGGTCACTACATTGGTGCAATGAGCATCCCATGGTTGGGATGCTAATTGCACCTCACCTCACCATTCACTATAGAGGATATGCACTCATGAGTCATGACCATGGTTTCAAGTATCGATCTCGTATTGATCATATTGGATCGATATCGACTGAGACCAATTCTCAATTCCTGATCGATCTGAATTGATTATTTATATCGTTTCAGTGATTAAATAATAAAAAATTAATATTTAAAAAAAAATGGCCAAATTGACCTATATCATCTCCTAAATCTATGATTATAATCAATTAATCATAATAAAATAACCTTATCATCACGCCAAAGTCACGATGAAGCAAATTACAATCTTTTTAAAACCAACAATAAATATTTCGCCGACTTCTCAAGTATTAAAAGTAAAAGGGAAAGAAAAAAAAAAAAGGTCAAGAGATCAAAAGATACACGCAGAGCAGCCAACGTGTAGAGTACCCAAGTACTCCCCTCCAGCCCGAACTTGTCATGTAAGAAAGGGCTAAAAGGAGTCAAATCTCAAAAGATACACACACCAACCTATACGATTGCACTGATGGATGTCACCTCATCTCATGTGTTCTCTGACGCAAAGACTTTCTCAGAAGAATCCAAGGCAATGCTATTAGTATGAATGGGTAGATCATAGATAGCCTTTGCGTTTATTGGTTGGTGAGGCCCTAGCAGTAAAGCTATGGATGAAATTAGCCTATTGACTCTCACTGCTAAGCCTTTAATCCCTTCCCCTGCTTAGTTGACAATCAGTGGTTCTCTCATGTTATTGGTGGTGAATCATTGACAGCCAGTTGCTTGGTTTCTTCCTTTGATATTTGAGGTTACCAAAGTCGATAGCCAAGAGCTCGAAAAGAGGTGCAAAAACATTTTCTATAGTGAGTGGTGATGAGATGAACATTAGATGGCTGAGAGAATCTTAGAATGTGTGTCTAGATGTTCTCAGTCATTCGATGTTCATCATATTACCACACTCACTACAGAGAATAATTACTCAAAAGAGATTGAAAGTGGAACCGTAGGGGTTAGAATAGAGTGGCCAAAAAGTTCCAAATGAGGGGGCAGCGTGGCATGGCATGTTGAACTGTTTAGAGGTAATCTTTGAAATGGATGTGGCAATAAGAGAAATAATGACAGAGAGTTTGCAACAAAATAATAAGAGGCTTCATCTCTTAATCACTAAAAAATAGTACTAAATAGGTTGTCCATGTCATTTAATTTTCTCAAAAGTCCATTAGATTTTAGATCAAAATTTCACTTTTAGACAGGCCAAAATAGACAAAAAAGCTTAAGTGATATGAGAGTGAAACACATATTAGTCGCACAACGATTCTGAGTGAGACAATCCCTTTCCTTATTTACCTATGAACATCTCATCCTTATCAGATAAATTTTTTAAGGCAAAAATTTATAATATGTTCATAAAATATTATTAAATCAATCATGTTTCTGCAGATTCTAGGGCGGGAGCAGAGAAACATTGTAAATTTAAATGTGTTTTTGATGATTCTAACTTGTGTTGGTTTGTGAAAAAGCTCAATTGAATTGGTTTATCAAGTGACTCTCCTCAACATTTGGTGGCATGAAGTGATGAATTTATTAAAAGACTGTAAACCTCTTTAGTAAACCCGTATAAAGTGGTGAATTTATTAGAATATTATAAGCCATCTCAATAAGTCAATTGGCGGTATAAATTATCTACACAAATTGAAGATCAAGACATTAATTGACAAAGTCACCCAAAAGACATTAACTGGCGTGACCTTACAATGACAACTAGACAAATGAATCTTTTTATTTTTTGGTAACTAAGATGTTCGGGTCAGTTTACGTACACCTTGATTAATTATTGAGAAGATTAGCGCAGCAACCCACTATCATTATTTCCACTTAAATCACAAATGCACAGATGGGGAATTAGACAAATGAGCATAAGAAGAATTTCTACTAGACTTTGTGAACCCAATTGGTAGATCATTCTTAAATCTTAAGAGCTTAAATTGTGAGAATCATTCTTTGTGCTTTTCATTTATAAACTTGCCTTAATAGAGTTTTAAAATTATATTTTTTTCATAAATTTGACTTTTTGAGTCACTAATCACAATTTTCATGGGAAGATTGGTTGTAAAAATTGTTGGTGGTGAGCCTTGGAAACTACTAGATTTGTTAGCGGTCCACTACTTTTTGTCAAAGCTATCCTCTTTCAATTGTCAAGTTCATTGCCACAGTTTTAACTTAATTTTAAGGAGCATTTTTCTTGTACCAAGAGTGCGGATTCGGGTTCCATACTTAATAGTATAATTTGCCTATATTACGTTGCTTCTATGAGTCAAAAATTTGAAAATATATTTTCCATGTCATCCTATAGTCAATATGACTTAATTTTAAATCAACATGAATTTTACATATGCCAATATAATGCTCTAAATGTGTTTGAAAAAATCAAATTTGCTTGAAAATTTAAACACAAACACCACTAAATGAAAAGGGTAAAAGACATATACAACAAGATATAAGAATAAAATGAAGCATCAAATTTGACATATGGCTTATCCAACGATCCAAAATATAAAATTATTGGTTCACACATTAAAAAATAAAATAAAAAACTATATATATATATATATATATATATTTTTTTTAGAAAATACATTGTCCTTCCTTCTTCCTATCTCCGGTAATGTTTTTTTGTCTAGGTAAAGATATAAGAGAGGATAAGATACCGGAGGAGATTCATTGTACATAGACGTTGCCTTAAAAAAGGCATATTATATTTAGGATAGAGTTTTCTTCCCTCATGATAAAAAAGCAAACTTCTAAATCCATGGGATCTAAACTTTGATTGGATTAAGAAAAATATTTCAGACATTTGTAAATAATAAATTCCAAAATTCAATCATATCATCGAATCACCTTAGATGAAGAGAGAATCTCTTCCCATTGAGATCTCTTTATATTTAATCCTATGTCCCTCAACTCCCCCAACATCCCCTCCCTTGAGGAAAGGGTAGTAGATCTCATGATCTCTTGGGACCCTGCAACCTACTAGAATGGACACTACCAAACGCTAGCTAGCTAGGAGTTGTTTTCAAACACAATTATACATTTATTTCTCCTTCTATAATGACTTTGATTTGGTGAGGTAGATGTGTTTTGAGCGTTTGTTTACTGTGAACATGATAAAGATTAAAGACCTGTCGCACTTAAGGTTTCTTTAATGGCATCTTCATTTTTCTTTTTATTACCTTTACAAGATCTATTTCTAGTCCTTTCCTTAGAAAGATCAGTCTTGACCAGATCTAATGGAAACTTCCTTGACCTGCCACGTGTTTCATTGTGGAGGCAACTTCTCTTCACTAACTGCGAATGAGGTATTCTTTCACCATGGGCATTAATGGGGCTCGAATGAGGATCAAATTGAGAGTAAAGACATTTTTGACCTTTCACCTTATATGATGAAGGAAAATTTTCTCCTTTGATTATTATGAATATTGGGCATGTGATCTTTCCTTATGGCTCGCATGCCGAGTGTAACAATTATATGAACTTTTCAACCAAGTTAGTTTTAGTTGTTTTGAGTCAATTCTTTACCTGCTTGATCAATTAAGCAACCATGAATAAAATAAAGAAAGGTTACCGTGTTGATAGGTTTAGTAGGACTAATAACTTAATTGGCCAGTTGAATATTGGATTTACGAGTTGTAGCCATGTTGATAGGTTTATATTTGGTTTTGATTGTATGGTTTACTATGTATTTGATTCATTCATCAGTACTTTTAAAGTACTCGCAATGTTAGCTTTTCAAGACTATATGGCTCCCTAAAAAAAAATAAGCATTGAATTTTCCTTCTCCTTCACTCATGGATTCTGACATTTGGATGAGATTCTTAGAATAGAGGAAATGACATTTAGGACCTTTGTGGGTTCGGAACACCTTTGTCAATAGAAACGGGATTAATGATGAGATCATAGTGGGAGGTGAAGAGGTGAAGGAAAATCTCCAGCAAGATGAAAAATTAATGAAAATAATAGAAGACGGGGTTAAGATACAGTGTTTTTGGGTGCAATATAAGCTGCCATTTGACCAAATATACAAAATTCTTAAAAGAAAAAGCGACAAGATTTAGGAGGCATGTGAAGGATAATAGAAGTCACAGTCAAAGGCGTCGAGAGATTTATGTGGTTTACTACATTCTAGTTATGCAAATATAAAAGTACAAATCATTTTGTTAATATTCAATAAAGGTGAAAGGATAGAATAAGAAAAAGGGTTGTCGTTGTAGTGATTTAGACTAATCCACAATGAGCGTCATCAGCTATTCAAAAAAATTTATGTAAGGGATTGTCTGAATGGCACTTATGGATTGTCTCAATGACACCTTTATTTAGAATGTATAATCTTCTTTTGATTGTCAATATCTTATTATCAAAATTTCTTTAAGAGAGTTTTTAAAATTATTTGAAAGTGATTTATTGTTATGTCATTTTCTAGAATTGTAATTATCTTGCAAGTCTTTTAAATACATATGTGAAATAACATCTTTACCCTTGATGGATTGAAAAATGTGTCAAACAAAAAGTTCTAAAAATAAAATTACAATTATTTTTTGGGAGGGGATTTGACACGTTAAGGATTATCAATAAACAAATTCATTTATGTAAATGTCCAAAGCATGGATGTCTTCTTCTTTCTTTTTTTTTTTTTTTTTTTTTTTTTTTTGGGTAAATACCAAAGCATGGATGCCAATTGGCTTCATTGTGATGGTTGAGATTTGAAAAACTTGGTAATACCACACCTATCTCATCTCTTAAACATGGATCTTAATACTTATCCATTAAATAATCTAATTTTGATCTTTTGGTAATGGGAATTAGTATCTAACATACAAAAGAGGGGGAAAAGACAACGGGGGTAAAGGAAAGAAAACAAGAGATATGGACATATATAATGGGTGTTAAAATCGTCTGCAATGAGGCGGTGAGGTTCAGTGAGCATCCAACGGCTGGAAGGGCCATGCACCCTAGTCGTTGGATGCTTACTACACCTTACTGGTCATTACAGGTAATTTGGACTCTTTGGTATATGGTGGGGATAAGATTCTAGCTCAATGTTAGGAGGCTAGACAGTTGGGTCTAACATACATCCAGGGAAGGTCGAGATCAACCTTCCTACACCTTCCCCCCTTGCTAGCCCCCTTGTGGGTCCTTGTTTGGCCCTTGGTGTGGGGCCTAGTCAATGATTGAAAAAGTGAACCTATACACCTTTGAGCATAGGATTGAAGCTAATTATGAGATTTCACAAATGGATGTTCCACATGTACTCTGTCTATCTAAAGGTTAAAACGGCCAAATCAACTATCCACCTACTTGACAACTAATTATACAATAGATAATCCCCAATATGTGGTGGGTTAAGAAGGTTACCCCATATCTGATGTATTTGTGTAGTAGACTTTTGCCAAGCAAGGGTTGGATATACAAGAAATTTGGAGTGCCGTGCAGGGTGTTGACAAACTTATGAATCCTAACAATTTTTTGATGTGGTCATGGTCCACTTTTGCTCTTCATATGGAATTAGAAGATATTTTGTTCAAACTAACTTTTTTGTAGAGGATGTCAATGACTATTCCATAAGCATAGTTAAGAATGTTGCCTATCAGGCTTTAACCAGGAAGACCTTGATTCAAAACACTAATTTTTTGACCAAAGATGTATAAGATATGTAATTTCTGCTTTTTATTCTAATAAAAAAAAAAAAACTTTTGCCTATTAAGAGTTTGTTGAGCTTGTGAACAGGGATGTTTTGCTAAGTGTATCAGACCTTAACATGCCCTAATCCATGCTTATAAAATGGACTAAATCTTTCATTAATACAAATACTAAGTCACTATAACCATGATTTAGAATCCTCTTATTATAATTTAACCAAAAAAGGAAAGAACCCTCTTATTATAAGTATTTAAGTAAGTCCATTTATATCTTAGATAGATAGTATCATTTATATCTTAGATAGATAGTATCACAATGAGAATGTTTATTTCATTAAATATAATATCACAATGATTTCATCTCACAGAAAACTTTATTATTAGTTGAACTAATAGGATGAAGTCAACACTTTATTACCATGATTAAGAATTATCTTGCAAGTACTAATAGGTAAGTGCACTAATATCCTTCATAAAATATCAAAGTAAAATGCACCTATTTTCTATAAAATAGCATAGAGATTCCATCCTACTGAAAACTTAGAGATTTAGTTGATCTCATTTGGTTTAAGATGAGGAAAGAATTGGCTCCTAAGCCAAAGCAACAACTTTATCAATCTAATTAGCCTAAGGTAAAAGATTTCATATATGATCGTGTATGAAACATGGTCAACTCTCAATCATGATTTTAAATGAGACTTTCCCCCCCCCTAATGATAGGTATCCAAGCCTTCGGTCTGACTAGTTCCATGGGCTCATACTGACCCCACAACTGTATGGACAAGATACCGAAGTTAAATGAAAACCATTCAACTTTCACTAAAAGCAGTGAAGAGCACCAAACACCTTGTGTGAGTGACCCCAAGGGGGTAAGAAGAGTCAAATACTCATATCAATATTAATATGTATCAAGCTATATCAGATAGTTTTACCTCACTTTCATTTTAAAAAAAAAATGACTTTTAGACAAATTTACTAATTAAGTACTATTACATCAATACAACCGATATCTGAAATCATGCTTTAAATTCAAAGAAATTGGCGGATGTATCACCGAGTCACACCGAGTTACACTATGACATTGCTTCTTAATGAAATGATTGTGGACTCACACTAACTCACAATGCGTTAACAAGATTTAAGCCAAGTCAAGGATTACTAATGAAAAGAAGAAGAAAAAAAAAAAGTCAAAAAACAACAATAATAATCATTTACATTTATGCTTAAACTAAATAGAGTGGTAAAAGGTGCCATGTCCCATGACCAATTTCATTCACAAAATTTATGCACCCACATGGTAGAGATTTAGGGCAGTACAAAAGAGTCTTATATTAATGAACCGTGAAGGAAAAACTATATAGAACATGAAAATTTTATTGGATCTTTGGATTCAGTGAGGAAAAATATAATTTAAAAAGTAAAGTTGATATATTTTCTTATTATTTTTTAAGAAGTTATCAGTTAAGATTTGTTTAGCCAAAAGAGCCATCGAAGTCATCCATATTGGATTACTAAAAGCTTTA
The DNA here is from genome assembly GCF_013358625.1 of Macadamia integrifolia. Classification (NCBI taxonomy): domain Eukaryota; kingdom Viridiplantae; phylum Streptophyta; class Magnoliopsida; order Proteales; family Proteaceae; genus Macadamia; species Macadamia integrifolia. Next base: position 6,160,100 of record NC_056568.1, on the reverse strand, counting down.
TCCATATTGAATTACTAAAAGCTTTGTTTAATATATGTATATATATTATATTTGATGCAAGTGTCTTATGTTTTAGTATGAGTGAAAACGATGAAAGGGGACCATAAAGTGCATCTATTGTCTTCATGCCCAAGAATCCCATTTCAAGGGTTGGTTCAAACACAAAACCCAATCCCATTGATTTTATTTGATTAATTCTCTCTCTCTCTCTCTCTCTCTCTCTCTCTCTCTCTCTCTCTCTCTCTAGATTGATCCCAAGATAGTTTGGTCAATATATTGAACCAAGTTTTAGGCCATTCTTTAAGAGGGTTTGGTGGGATTGATCAGTATTGAGTGGATTAGTGTTGACTCTGATCTAGGAAATATGGACCAATTTTTCATGACCCGGCCGAGATTCAAAATCTAGGATACCACCAATAAGATAGTCAAGAAGGACCACCTAGTCTCAATAGTCTCTACTCTCCACTTGTGGTTTATTAAATTAGGGATAACGATTTTAGTGGCTAATATATGCCGATGATATTCTCTTGTGTGTTGTCATAGAAATTACTCATTGTTTAGATAGCTTCAGGTTTGTGAAGTAGAATTCGAGACTCTTAAGTGTGTTCAGGGGACATATATTCAAGGCAGATCCATTATCTACCAAGACTAGATAGAAAATTCTTGTTTGGTTTCAAAGGGTACATGCACCCTAATGAGTGCCTTTAGTACAACATTTTGTGGGTGGGTGAAGCTTTCAGTGTCTTCCACACAAAGATGATAGACTGTGTTTCTTTTAGCTACTTCAACATTTCATTCTCTGATTCCAGCTAGTTCTGGGCATTAGTTCGACTCTGTTTCTATCTAGCCAGTTCTATTAGATTTTCCACACTCAATTCCAGGGGAATTGCCAATGTTGTTGCATTTCAAATCTAAATCGACGTATTGAATAATTCAATGTTGTTGTACCCGCTATTTATGAAATTGTTCTACCATTTCATATTAATTTACCCTACTAGTGTATCCTCCATGGCTACTCAAAGATCTCTTACCCTTTATTTAATGAAACAATGAAAAATGACAGGTTGCATAGCATATATTGGCATCTCCTTATGTCGTTTTCCTCTCTCCTATGAATTCAAAGAATCACTATCGCATGCGACATAATTCGACAAAGAACTCAATTCCTTTTTCCTCTTAGTTAGAGCATGAGAGGATTTTTCTTTTCTTTTCTTTTTTTTTTTTTTTTTTTTTTTTTTGTAGGAAGAGCATGAGAGGATATTATATGCACACTTTTGAGGTTGTGGACACGATTGTTGATTTTTCACAGAGCAAGGGATATTCATGTAATATGCAAGGGAACCGTAACAAACTCACATGGAGAGAGAGAGAGAGAGAGAGAGAGAGAGAGAGAGAGAGAGAGAGAGAGAGAGAGAGAGAGAGCACATGTTATTCATTTATTAAGAAACGGTTAGGACACGTTGGGCATTTTAACAAGAAAAAGGACAGATTCCGTATAACATCCGTTATTCCTCGGCTTTCACCTGTTTCTATCCTCTCGTCCGTTTCTTCTTTTCTATTTCTTATTCCTCTCAAAAGGGAAAGACTTGCCCTTTACGAATAAACACTTTCTAAAAAGAAAATTTTGTCTTCAAACGTACGATGGGTTTTACGGGCAGCTTGGGCAGTCATTTATATGCTCGACAGCTGGCAATCCAAAACGATCCTCCACGTGTACGGATCTTAATTCTCCACCTTAATTTCTTTTTTTTATTGGAACAACACCTATGATATTTCACTTTCGTCCTCTTTGGAATTTTTTTTTTCCACGGAAGTCCTTTTTGGTTTGATTTTCTTTGTTAGTCCAAAAATGGCAAATTGCTCGGAATCACATACTCCAAACGCGTATATAAATGATTGGGCTTTCCTTTTCATATATAGTCAATAAATAGGTTTTCATTTCAAACCCCATCTTGTTTTTTTTTTTTTTTGGTAATACAAAATCTTATTGAAAAAATGACCGATTACAAGCCAAGGCATCAGCTTCACAGAGCTGATTCAGCCAAGGAGTGGATTGAGGTCATACTGTCCTACACCGAATGGACAAGCCTCTCCTTGCAAGGGTGTCGGCAATACCGTTAACAGTCCTTGGAACATAAGAAAATGAACACTCTATAGGGTTGACACACATGAACTTGATATCCTCAATGATAGGTCGGATTTGAAAAAGAATACAACTGGAATCATTTTAAAGGGCAGTAATCACCTCTAGGTTGTCTGATTCCACCCATAGGAGAAAATATCATAAACCAATTGCTTCGAAAATACCTTCCTTTATTGCTTCAGCTTCTCCGCTAATGCCTTCCTAAGGCACCAAAAGACATCTTCTTTAACAAATGATGCATCAGCACTGATTTTCATCACATCAAGAGGGGGAGGAATCCAAACTAGATGTTGATATTGCCTTGGTGGAGTAGCAGCAGGATGATCCACAACCTCTTCATGAGACTTGGCTCGATTGAACTCATTAAAGAAAACTTCAGCTTTGAACTAGTTAAAGAAAGCCCACCTTGTTGGATCTTTGTTGATAGTGATCGTTGATTAGTACCATGGTTTTAAATTTTCGGTATTGGTCGATACATATTAGTATCATCTGGACCGATATTCATACTAAGTTTACATGGATAGGTTGAGATTATATCGAACAAGGTATAATTATCAAAATACCCTATGATGTTGGTATCTTTAAGGGTAAAATTATGTGACATAATTGACACAAACCAATAGCATCCCTATATCTAATCTCATTCCAATCCACTGATACCTAATACCTAAATCATGGTTGATACAACCAAAAAGTTAGATATTGACAATTCAAATCATTATTAGTATACAATACCGATACCATGTTTTATAGCGACAAGTAAGATCAATCAATGAGATTTACAAAATTCTAGTTATTGGATTAAGGATTTTAAATTGGGAAGTAGGAGTTGAATTAGTGCTTTCAATTTTAATTCAGTTTAAAATCAGTTGAATCGATCCCCATAAACCCTAAAATCAATTCTTCCTATATGAATATCAACAATTTAATCCAAACAAAAACCTAGAATCAGTTGCTTCGAAATGTTTAGCATCAAGATTGATCACAGTCGATTTCGATCCAAATTGGGAAATTCCATCATTTATTATTTTTATTATTTTATTTTATTATAAAAAAAATATTTTATTTTATTTTATTTAAGAGTGATTTGGATGAATTTGGTTTACTTGGGGACCGACCATGGAAAACAAAAAATTGACAAAATGGTCCCCATATGAGGACAGTGCCATTTATGGCACGTTGAAGTTTTAGGGGCAAAAACCCAAGTATATCTCTGAGTGACTGAGCATGTGGGACCCATCTCCGGATTAGGAAATCTTCCAACCTACCATTTTGCGAGACGTGTCACCACTCACTGACTAGTTATGAATAGAAAAAAGGGCCACCAGTTCCATCAATTTCTTTCTCCTGTTGTGTTCTCTTTTGTTAAAAACATTTTTATACTATGAATCGATGATTCCCTTTTCCTGCCTCCCAATTACTGCCCTTTCTTTCTTATCAATTCTCTAGAATTCCCTTTAGGTCAACCATTAAACCGCTTGACCGAGAAAAAAGGAACTGGATCGGGTCTATACCCGAATCCTCAACGTCTAATCCCTTCTAGATTTTGCCCGACAAAACCCTAAAACCGTTGAGCAGTTACATTTTAACCCGTGGTTTTAGGGCCCGTTTGGTATCGTTCTAAAAAAACGTTTCTAGAGTTTTTTCGTTCTATTGGGACGAAAAAACGGAATCTTCTGTTTGGTGCACTTATGGTCCGTTTCTATTTTTTTGGAACAAAAAGTGAAAAAAAACTGAAAAAACGAGATTTGACGTGGAGTTCCGTCTTCCCAGTTTCGTTCTATTTTACAAAAAAAAAAAAAAAAATTCCCGATAAAAATCTGAAATTTTAAAACACCATTTTTTCGTTTAAAAACTGTGTTTTGACACAGAAACTGAAATTTTCGTTTTTGAAACGAAACGACGTTTCTGGAACAGAAACGATACCAAACAGGCCCTTAGTGTTGGACAAGAAATGGATATAAAGACAAGACAATGGGAAAATATCTCATGATAAAATAATATATAAAATACATGGGATTTTTTTTTCTCTTTTGGGTAAAGAGAGCGATGGAGTAGGTGACCACAATCCAACACTAAAGTATTTTTCTTTGTTAAGGAGATTTTTGCCTAGTCGCGTGGTTCTTATAAAGGTGCATCAACACTGATGAAATTTTTAATATTTCATAGAGATTTGATGATAGTTTCATACAAGAGTCACACAACCAAGCAACATTCATTTTCCCCCTCTCTTTTAAGGTAAAGGAATTCTACATTGGTAATCAAGGTAAAGAAGTGTCACCCGATTACATAAAAAGTCGTATGTTAGAGAGGAGAGAGAGAGTGATTCTCACACTGCCTTTGAAATTATCATCCATATAGAATCTATACATGAGTATCTAGTTCTTTCATATAGTAAATTATATGAGAGTCATGAGACTAGAATTTTATGGAAAGGTTGAACTCAATGTCTGAGTTTGAGCTCTAAAAGAATTGACCATGTGGTAATTCCTACCAAAGAAAAAAAAAAAAAAAAAAAAAAAAAAAAAAAAGACCATGTGCAAACAAAACATCGAAAAATCTATGCCTATGAAATGATGTAATGACTATCAAGAGGTGCATGGCAATGTAGCGTCCGAACTAGCTCCTCATATGTGGAGATTTTATGATAACATTTGTCATTTTTTTTCTATTAATGTCCCTTAAATACTCTTCATGGTACCATAGAGGAGATTTATGGAAACAAAATGACATATATTGTCACAAAATCGTACATGAAACTCACACAAAGGGGAGCTAACCCAAGCTTAAATATATGGAGGTGTTAAAAAAAATGTGAAGGATTGTTGCCAGGTTGTGTGGCCCCTACACTAACGCAGAGGCATGAGAGATATATAAGGAGGAACAGGACCATCATTTCCCGTGTTGGGCATAGGTACTATGCAACCTGACAAAAATCTTTTTCAACGATAAGGGCCAAGGAGCTTGCGGTGATACCTCATTGTGTGACTCTTTGTCTCTCTACAATGGGAGATATAGATGTCATTTCATCGAAGGAAGGAGAGAAGCAAACAGATGAAATTAATAGTGTATTCACCAACCACATCAACGTTTCACTCCGCAAAAGTAAATATGCCCTTCTAAAAATTATTTACCTTATATTACTATCCTATCCTTCTCTCTTTTCCTATTTTTGTTCCAACTCTGTAAAAGGTTGTTCTGTAATGCAAAATGCAAATATATGGAATTCTTTCCCACGTCCCATCCGATCCAATAGACCTCCGCGACTGTTCTTTCCCTCATCTCTCCTCCCCTTCTGCTGCCTTCTTATTCTTTCCCTTTCTTCTTCGTCTCTCTGTCTGTCTCTCTCTCTCTCTCTCTCTCTCTCTTCCTCTTTCGTTCTTTCTCCTAACATCAAATACTAAAGTCAGTAACAGTAACAAACCCATCTCCTTTATGTCCTCGTCACTCTTCTCTTTCTCCCTCTGGAGTCCCCATAGACTCTATAGGTTACTGTAATCCATAATTGCTCTCTGTGTCTTAAAGTGGTATTTAGGTGGGAACTGGGAGGGTGGCGTAGGTTTATCTCCACTTGTCTGGTCTCCTTCTTTTGAACCCGACAGACGGCGGTGATTTTACTTCTTCACGACGAACAACTGAACCCGACACTCGATCACTCTCTTTCCTTTCCTTCTTTCTTTTCCTCTGGAATGCGTATCTGTGGAGGTTTAGGACTAGGGTTCTTCCTCAATCAGCTTGGTTTCTTCCCTGTGAAAGGTCTCGAGCTGTTGGAGTCTGGAACTCTTGTTTCGCTCGATCTTCTTCTTCTCCCTATTGTTGGCTCTTCTTTTCCTCTCCTCTGATACCTGTTTAGCTCCCTTCTTTGTTTTTTCAAATTCTCTCTCTCTCTCTCTCTGTGTTGGGTCGTCCAGTTTTGTGAAGGTCTCTGCTCGATCATCTGTTTTCAGAGTTTGGTCGTCTCTTACTGTTTAAATTTTCCGATTAAATCGACCCATTACTCCCACCTTCTTCTGTAATTTTCTTCGAGGGGGGATCACTTGAAAAAAAGGCTTGTAAAGGGATTGAGGTCTCTGGTTGCCCAAATGCCGATGCTCCATAGGAACCTCTTTGCTTTTTCTTGCTAATACCTTTACCTGCTCTGGTTCTTGTTTCTCAGATAGAACCCACTTTCTGGAATCTTCATAACCTATAAACTGAAAATCAGAAAGATAAAGAGTGAGAAAAAGGGGGGAATTCAACGAATTTGTAGGAGTTATGCTGGATCTTAATTTTGTTTCGGCTGATTTCACATGCGATGAAGATGAGACCATGATTGACGAACTTCCCGATGGTTCCGGAGGCCAAGTGGACGACTCCGGGACTTCAAATTCATTGGTCGTTAATGCTGAAGCCTCCAGCAATGGAGGCGATGACGACTCTTGCTCCACTCACTTCGCCTTCAGCTTTGATATTCTTAAGAAGCGAAGTGACGCCAACGATGCCGTTGCGGTCGAAGACGATGATGATGACGACGGTGATGAAGCAGAGAACGGGAATCCGACTACACGGTCGGGTTTCATTACGAGGCAGCTCTTCCCGGTGAGTGGAGAAACTGGGCCTCCCTGTGATGCTGTGTTTTACTCTGGGTCATCTTCCTCTTCTTCGTCTCGAACACATTGGGTCGATCTCTCGTTCTCCCAGGCTGACCTGGGGAATCAGCCGGAGATGAAGGTTATAACCACGCAGCAACAGCGGGTGAAGAAGAGCCGGCGGGGACCCAGGTCTCGAAGCTCTCAGTATCGGGGTGTGACGTTTTATCGGAGGACTGGGAGATGGGAATCTCATATCTGGTTAGTATTTTCATGTAATGGATTTCATTCATGTACTTGAATGTGATCCATTCTTGGTAGCTTTGGTAGACTTTTTTTCATTAACTTGCTTTTCTATCTCTTTCCTCTTTGTCTGCAGGGATTGTGGAAAGCAAGTTTATTTGGGTGAGGAATTAATCTCCGTTTTGCTTCGTTGCTAATTTCTTTTAACTTATTGTATTTTTTTTTTTTCCTGGTTGTTTATTGGTGGTTTTTCGTTGTGATGGTGTTGGATTGTCAGGTGGATTCGACACTGCTCATGCTGCTGCTAGGTAAGTCCAGCGTTTTTACTGATTGGGTTGTTCTTTGAGATTGATATACCCTTGTGTTTGTTCTTCTTCTGGTTGATTTAAATCTGTGTTTTTTCCTTTCCAGGGCATATGATCGAGCTGCTATTAAGTTCCGGGGTGTTGATGCAGACATCAATTTTAATCTCAGTGATTATGATGATGATCTGAAACAGGTGGAGTGGGGACTTGGGGTAGACAATTGCTTAGTGAATGCTGTGTAGATACGAAATATCATTGGGAACTTATATTCTTTTGTTCTATTGCTTACTTTTCAGATGAAGAACCTGACCAAGGAAGAATTTGTGCACATACTCCGCCGACAAAGCACCGGATTCTCTAGGGGAAGCTCAAAATACAGAGGTGTGACACTGCATAAATGCGGTCGATGGGAAGCTCGAATGGGGCAGTTCCTAGGCAAGAAGTGAGAAGCGCTCAACTTGTAACTGATTTTTTTTATTTTTCTGATGGTTACTTATCTGTTATCTGTTTCTATTTAAAGATAAAAATGATCTCAAAAACTAGTTTTAAGGACATCTCATGTGGAAAATATTTCAATTGTCTGAGATACCTACTTTCAACCAAAAATTGTGGGACGAAAAAGGAGCCCTGTGAACCCTGTTTTCATCAATGAGAAACGATGCTTGCTTGCAGGTATATATATCTTGGGTTATTCGACAGCGAAATTGAAGCAGCAAGGTCCTACTGAACATGAATTTCACTCAACATGATTCTGAATTTCTTACCCTGAATTCTCAACCTCAATTGGGTTCCATCCAACACAAATCTCCATTTTGGTTTTCTGGAACTCAGGGCTTATGACAAGGCAGCTATCAAATGCAATGGAAGGGAGGCAGTCACCAACTTTGAGCCGAGCACATATGAAGGGGAGATTGTCTCTGTGGTGGATGATGGAGGTAGTAGCATCAACAATACTCGTGTTTACTCTCAGGACACTGTGATCATTGTCTACTGTAGAAATCCAATATTTCCTTTTTGTGACTTGATACATGATCAAATTCTAATGCTTATGCTGCAGGCAGTGGCCACAATCTTGATCTTAACTTGGGGATTTCTCCCCCTTCTTTGGCTGATGGCACAAACATGAATGAGAGTATGGGCGGTTTCCTGTTCGATTGTGGCCTTCGTGACACGCCTGATGCTAGGGGAGCTAGGGTAACGATTAGAATTAAGCATTTGAATTCTATTCTCTGTGACCATCAATCCTATTTAAATATTCAGTTGATAATTCCTCTTGTCAAATTTCTTTTGTTCGCTTTGTGGTTTAGAAATTTAGATTAGCTTAATTAGTAGCTCAGTTCATGTTTGTTGTGTGAACTCTTTGCTGTGCCTCTACAGATGGAGAACCATGCTTCAGCCTCAGTGGGTGATCAAATGAATCATGGCCCACAGATGGCATCTGTGCACCCTCCGATCTGGCCTGGCATATATCCCAGGCTCTTTCCCAATTTTGAGGTAATTTCTTCTCTTCATCTCCATCTGGTTGCAAGTAAAAGGAAAGTGGGGGAAAAAAAAAATCAGTTAAAAACAAATGGAAATTTTTGTGATCATGATTATGTAACTACCTTAAACTTTGACCAAGTAGTACTTAAACTTTACTGAACGGAATCTTCATTTTCCTTCCTAAATCTAAGGAATTTGGTTGCAAAATATGATGACATTTAATAACCAGATTTAGAAGTTTTGGAGTTAGTCACACAATCATGTTAAGTAATGATTTTGAAAGTTTTCATTTTACAACAACAAAAAACTCAACCTTATCCCAATTTAATGGGGTCGGCTACATGGATCCAAACAAAACAACGTAGGGAAAACTGAGGACTAAACAAAGAAGGAGAATGAAGAGATGAGGAATGGGAAATGAATGTTTTCATTTTAGTTTTGATTTGATTTCACTTCTCTTCCCTTCCCTTTATTTCCCTTGCACTCAGAGGAAGCCTTCGATGATCATTTTTTAAAGTTCTTCTGGGTGAAGGAATGTGCCCCGTAGCACTTGGCTATTACTTGCGGAACACCTTATATTTCACAAGTTATCATTGCCGCAACAGTCTGAAATTGCTCCATTTCCTACCCTCAACCCCAGCAAAAAAAAAAAAAGACTCTTCGGCATTCTGTTTGAAAACATAATTAAACTGTTTTTACAACTCTTTTTTTTATGTCATTTTAACCCAATGGTTAAGCTGGTCTTCTTTTCTAGTTTGTTACCAAAATAGGATCTATTCCACTTCCATCGCAGTTCCTAATTACATTCTATCAATGTGTCTTGATTTTCGTGTGGAATGCTGAAAAAAAATTCATTCTGAAGAGAGCCCAATTTCTATGACTAGCTTGATCTGTGGAGGTTAACTTTTAATTTACATAAAAATTTATTTGCTAGTTTAGTCTTTCCAACCGAGTACGATGAGAGGAAAGTTCTCTATAGATAAGTATTTTATTCCATTCCTGTGGCTCGACCAATAACCATTGGTGAAAACTCAAAAATCCATGGTTTTTCAGTAGAGCCCCATTTCACCCAATGTGCAGTTAGTTTGAGGGCATTAGGATGAGTATTATTGGTGCTTATTAGTATGACAAGATGAATTCTGTTGCCGATAACAATACATCTTGTGTTAACAGGAAAGAGCAATGGAGAAGAGGGTCGAAGCAGGTTCACCAGGACTCTCAAACTGGGCATGGCCAATGCACAGCCATGGCAGTGGCGGTGCCAACCCAATGCCACTGTTTTCTACTGCAGCATCATCAGGATTCTCTTCTTTTGCCACTTCATCAGCTGTTCTTCTTCAGCCACGCACTGGTACAGCTCAACAATGCCATTATCCTCCATCCACAACCTACCCCACCAATGCTCCTCACGATTATTACAGAAACTGATACCAGCACCAACCAAAGACCAACCAAAAATCCCCTTAATATGTGGAGAAGGTTAATGGGAATCCAACCTTTTCCAAGGTGGTTTTTTAATTCGTCTCTTAGATGGAATCATAGTATTATATAATAATTCAAACATTCAGAGACATTGTGCCCTATATATCGGTGGCACACATTTGCTACACGAGTGCTGCACGGCCGCAGCTATAGAGTATTTGTAACTGGAGATAATGAACCAGGTACCTACGTCACTTTGGGACATAATATTGGCATTGCTCGAGTAGATTTGGCCTCTTTCTCTAATTGTATATCGTCATGGGTTTTTCACCAGAGTTCTAATCAGCTATATGAAAAAATTGTCATGCACATGAAATATGCACACAGGGAAGGTGTTACTAAGATTTTTATTTTTATTTTTTGGACGGGGAAGGATTTAATATTAAGGGAATTTTTTGTTTACTGTAACCATTGTGTTTTGTGCCATGTGGAAGAGTGGTGTGGCAATCCAATCTTGGATATCTAGGGAATGATCTGAATTGCATATTACAGTGTCAAATTCTATCATTTATCATTCCCTGTAATGGAATTTCTTTCTCATGAATGTTATGCTTTTTGTATTCTGTGGCTTTGTGCACTTGAAGTTTTTCAATGGTTCATTTTTCTCATATGGCAAGCTTAGATTGAACTGAAACTTGACATGTGAACTGGGGACCTTGGGCGACCTTGGGCTCTAGTTCATAAAATTTTGTTTAAACCCATCACCTCACGACAAAGTGAGTAAATATCCCTCTATTTCTTCCCCGCTGTCTCTTTCAGCCTCTGTCTTGTGCATGATGACCTTGCTTATTTTTGTCATTGTTTCTTGCTTCCTGGACGATATTTGGGCTCATGTGACCATTGGCACATCTATCGTGTTCTACTATTTATGTTATGTCCTATGATATTCTATAATTGGTGGTTTGAGTTGGTGTGGGTTTGAGTATGGAAGTTTGGAGGGTAAGAAATTCCATTACAGGTAGGTGGTGCTCTTGTCACCCATGGAGGTGGATTCTTTCCCCATTCATTATTGTTCAAATGTGTTTATGGGCATGTACAGTCAATTCATTTGAACTCAGGACAAGTTACAGGCTAAATGCAACTTAAATGCCTCCTTGTTTGCATCAATTGAGTTAGCTTATGAACTCACGAGTCATGACAAGTTGTAGACTAAAATAAAGAAAATTCTGAAGGGTTTGTTATTTAAATTTGAAAAATAGAAAGTAAAGCTTTTCTGTGTTATCTCCTACTAAGAACTATCTTGTTATTAATCTGTGTTGTTACCACAAGAGATGAGTGAGAAGTGAGGGTCTGATAATTATTGAAGACACTGTTAGTACTTTCTTCTTTTCAGACTTTGGGTCTCAAATCTGAAGTATATAAATAGCCACATGTCCTATGAGCCATTTCCTGATCAATTCACCTATAAATAACAAAGAAATAATTTATGAACAGATTATATATTTGGATTTAGTTTTCCTAAACGACCATAAGCACACTGTCGTGTGACAAATAAGATGGGGGAATGTAAGCAGCTGGTTACTTGACTCTCACAGGGAACAAAAGAAAATTAGCCTTGGGATATCTTTAATCTTCTTTGAGAGAGAGTTCTGTTTTGTTTAAAGATTTTGAGTCTGTTCATATAGTTAAACAGGGCAGGGAAATAATTTCTGTGGCTCATGTTTGTGAAAGAGAGCTCGTTTGAGTAACCTGTCCGTGACTGTAGTAGATAATGTATGTGATTTCCTTTTCAATTAATGAAGTTTTTTATTAGAACTTTGAGAGAGTGCACGGTAGATATCGGGCTCTCTCTGAAATTAGGATGTAGTGAACTAATGACAAAACATAGTGAACACTAATAAACACAAACAAGGAATTAAATCCTCACAACTTGAACAATTGCACCAAGGTCTTTCTTTCTTTCTATTTTTTAAACTTGGGACAATGTTCTCTGTCCAGACTCCAGAGACACCTCTACTAAGGGTGTTAATGGTTTGGTTCCAGTGTCAACAATTTGATTCAGTTTGGTGTAAAAAATTTTTAGGTAAAATCAAAATCGATTCGTTGAAATTAAAACTGTTTTAAACGGTTTTATTGGGTTTTTTCTTTTTATTCAAATGGAATTTTTTCCTTTTATTCTTTTATTGAAATTAGTGTAAACTTCACATTGAATTGAAATTTTTTTTTTTTTATGAAAACATTGACTTGTTTATTGTTATATGTTTTCTTTTAATAATTATTTAATTTAATCATATTTGTTTTATTGAAATGGATATAAAATTAACATTGAATGACTTAACTTACTCGTTTTCTTAAACGGTTTACCACTTGTTTAATGATTCTGTTCGGTTTAATCCGATCAATTAAACATTCTTAATTTTTTTTTTAAAGACCAATTAATAAATGGCTTCATGATTTTAGTGTAAATAGTTCGATTCAATCATTCTCAAGAAAGTGGTTGGGTGTTTTCTACCAGCATCGGCAACATTTTTTTTTTTAACTCGAAATATTATCTAGGACATGAAGAAACCCCTAGAATTTTATTAAATAAAAGATAAAACATGGGCAGCACTCTCAACAAGAGGCACCTCATTTTAAACCTTTTTTTCGTGCAAGATTCACATCAGGCCAATAGGGGATTTATTGGATCACACTTGTTACTACTAACTTACTACTATATTTCGAAAAGGTGAGAAGTAGATGAGTTAAACCAGTAATTTTTCCTAAACTTACCCTGTAACTCAAGAGCCTAACTGCTGCCACTGAGAAGGCATCCCCCATTCCTTTTAAACTGAGTTCCTTTTAACAATTTTAATTTATCAAGTGGCCGGCATGCATGCAATGTGCCATGAATCAATATAAGGTGGACCTGCACTCCCCTCCCTCTACAGTCCACACCTTTCAAGTAGTTGGCACAAGCTTTGTCTGTCTTGGAGCACAGAGGTGACTGTAAGACTTACACTTACCCCATTTAATTTAACTTCTAATAAATAGTATACTTGTACCCTATGGAAAAAGACAACAATTATAGGACGTACTACGTACAGTACCTACTCAGGAACAGTTAGGAGCTAATTCCATAATGCGTGTGTGGTGGCCGTGGCTCACTGGCTTTATGGTGTGGCCCTGTGCCCTGTGGGTACCCTTCTCCACCCCCAATATTCCCATGTGCATTGTTGTATCGCATGTGCAATGCATATAGCCAAATAGGGAGAGGTGATAGTTGGTACTTGCCACTCCCCATTAAAGTCTTTAGGCATAGATAATAAAGTAAGGTCAGACCACTTGCATTGGATAATCAGAGAGGACCAGAGGGGTGAGAGGTGAGGTAAGGTCGTATAGGCCCAATAGGTTGTACCAAGAAAAAAAATAAAAGGTCCAAGAGGAGAAAAGAATACGAATGAATGAAGGAGGTTAAGGAAAAAAAGGGTAGACAAGCCCTGCCTGCCCAATCATATCTCTCTCTCTCTCTCTCTCTTATATAATTGGGTGTCCTTTGAGGTAGGGGTCTTGAGAATAGTGGCATAGTGCATAATGATTTTTTTTTTTT
>NC_056568.1:6143161-6146270 GCF_013358625.1 Macadamia integrifolia | reverse complement strand
AAAAAAAAAAAAAAATTGGGCACATAGCTAGTTTTCTTAGAGCTAGTGGCGGCAAGATGCAAGGGACATGGGGGTCGTTTTAAGAGGGAGGGAGAGAGACTGACACATGTTGGGCACTCCTACAGTAGCCCTAACCTTTTCCCTTGAAAAAAAAATTATTATATATATATAAAAAAAGGAAAAAGTTTTTTTTTTTTAGCCTATGGTGAAGAAAGCACCCAGCCATTTGGGATCATTATTACTTCTCTCTATTTGTTTGAGGTCCCAAATGCCTTTCACTTAGGGATGCAAGTTTAGCCCTAATAGCTCGAGCCTACCCTGAGCCCGAAAAGGGCTTGGGCTGAGATACCCTAGCTCTGAGGGTAGGTTAGGGTTAGGAATTTCTGGTCTTAAGTCAGGTCCGAGATGGACCAAGGTTGAGGCTTCAGGTTGAGCCCGACCTTGTCTTCTTCTTCTTCCTTTTGGTCCAGCTCAACCCCTGCATATTCCTTCCCCCTCCCCATGGTCAAGGCCAATCAAGGTCAGCCTGGCATGGCCATGAGGGTGGGTTAGAGTTGGATTTTTTAGGCTTTGAGTCAAGGTCGGGTCAAGTAAGGCCAATTAAGGGGACTCAAGATTGGACTAGGGTTTTCAAAAGCCCAGTCCTACCCGACCCTGTTGCAACCTTACATGCCTCATTGTTTCCTAAGACCCATGTAAGGCTCCTTCACAATGGCTTAAGGAAAACTCAGTCCAAGAAAAATTGGGGGAATTGAGTTATTAAAAATTGTAAGATTGGAGATATGAATCCATGACATAGCAAAATAAGTAAATCATAAACCATCAAAGTAATTAAAAGCTCCAGAGCAAGGTTGCGAAAAAATCATGCTGCCCCTATCTTGTGCGCTGAAGATACTCTCACACACTAGTATTGCCTACACTAGACTAGTAAGATTTCTTCCTAAATTAATATTGGTTGCCCAAAGAAAAAGTGATCGAATTTGCTTTTGGGAGTAGCAGAATTATTCTCCGATTCTCACTTTTGTGTGCACTTGTTAATTAGAAGGATGAGAAAAGGTATCTTACTCTTTTCCATGCAACAGTGAACAGAATGGGATGTATTCTATTAGGGAAAAGTTTGTTTAGGAAAACCCAATTGGAGATTCCAAGCATTGAATAGCAAAAACACTCCTTGGATAGTTTACTTGTCAACTATCTCAATGTATGCCCTTCGATCTTATGCATGTTTCATAACCTAGTTTCAGAGAGAAAGCCCAGCCATCTCAATGTGTGGAACGTACAAGAAGGGATTCAAGAAGGCATCGTTCTTCACATATGAATTCAGGTTGCCTATTGGCCTTTTGTCCATAATTATCTGATCTCCGTGCGATGTATTGCATATATATTTTCTATCATATTTCGGTTAAGTGCTCTTCACTGCTTTCAATGGAAGTTGAATGGTTCTCATTCAACCTCGGTATGATCCAGTTCATGTGATTGTGGGGTCAGTATGGACCCGCAGGACTAGTCAGGCCGAAGGCCTGGATACCCGTCATTAACAAAAAAAAAAACCAGAATGGCAGGATAACTTATTAAGTTTCTTATAATTTCGAATTTAATGTGACAAAGTTATGATTGTTTCTCAAAAATATTTAATTAAGAGATACTATGGTGTTATTTATTTATTTTTTTTTCATTGTCAAGTTCTAAACGTATTCGATTGTCTTAGTTCCTCATTTAGAAAAATTCTATTATATTATTTTAAGAAAATATTTAATTTTTGGTAATTAAAGAAAATATTTAATTACAACATCCTTTGCTGTAATTTGGTCTTTCACAATATTAACGTTTAAATGCATTCGGTCATATCTTATTACGTAAATGTGAAATCGAACATTTACGTAGTTTTATTATTTTTTTAATAAGTAGTTGAGGGGATTGGTTATCCATTATGAAAAGTTTAAGTCATCTTTACGCATTATATATATAAATACTTTCAGAAAGGGTTTGTCAGTTTATATGAAATGCCTAGATTACCACTAAGCTAATGGTATAAGTACATCTATTATAGGAAAATATGTTTAATAATACCCTTTTAGGTCATTTTATCTATTGCATAAATAGAGATATATTCAGCATGTACATTTCTCTCTCTCCCTTCTATTAATTCTAAGGAGAAGGTTCTCAAGCAAGTAGCATAGGTGAGCGTACTGTTAGCAAAAACGCATTTAATACTCTGTTTTAAACACGTTCTTGTTTTTTACCGTTTAAATACGTTTTCCCGTATAGTTCTCAAAGATACTTAAAAAAAACAGTAAACGAAAAGCATTTTCGTTCTAAACACGTTTAAAACATGTTTATTTTTTTGGCATTTTTTAAGATTTAACTTGTTGAACATAATGTCTACTTAATTGATCATATCTCTCTCTCCCAAACTCTAATCCACCTAATTCTTTCTCCGACTTGAAGCTAACTAAATGACCTATATTTCTCATAATATCACCTTTAACTCAATATTAATGTATGGATCCCAAAATTGAAATACAAATTGATGCATTTACTGAAAAATGTTTCTAAAATGATGACTCCTAATTCAAACTGATATTACTCCAAGAGTGAGTTGACAACAATGAACAACATCATAGTTAAGCCACACTGCTCAATAAAACTTGGACATGTGTGGTGTATGAATTTAGAATTGGTAGTGGGTGATGTTCAATTATGTGTCATAAAACTTATAATAAGACATGAGATATATATGCATTAGTGTTGGATACAGAAGTTATTTTGAACATAGATACAAGTATTCATGTAATAATTCTTTAATTTATACGAGTATAGTACCCTTTTTTTTATTCCATTTGTTTAAAATCTACACGTTTAAAACCCGTACAGTCCGTTTTCCCTTTTTTGTCGTTTCAGTTTTTGCTAACAGTGGGTGAACATACCAATGAAGTATAACAAAACAATATCATACATAGAAGGGCATGCACATGCATGGAGGTCATTCAAATGAAGAAGAAAGAGATATACACAGAGGTGCTAGTGTACCCTACCCCAACAACTCAGAGAACTCTTTCCCTTAATGTTTCTCTGTAATATTAATCTAAAAAAAAAAAAAAAAGCACAG
>NC_056568.1:6075135-6143115 GCF_013358625.1 Macadamia integrifolia | reverse complement strand
TTTTTTTTTTTTTTTTTTTTTTTTTTTTAGGCGCAAGGAGAGCTTATAACTTCTTATTTTGAAGTGTTGGTATTTGCGAAACCCTCTTTAAATTTAGGTTGATGGGTCTTTGTCATTCACCCTAAGGCTATGTTAATTTTGTTGATTACAATGTATACTTTGTCCAATAGACAATAATCTTATAGTATTTGGCAATGCGCTTATGTTGTCAGCAACTTTTCTTCAATTGTTGGGGGATAAAAATCCTCAGTTATCACTCCTCAGTGACATTATCTGCTCTTCCTAGCCAATCAATGACTGACTTACTCTCCAGCTTCCCAGCTTCCTTCACTGACTTTATGACTGACATGAATGAATTCATGAATCTATCTGAACAAATGACTGTCAACATGAATGAATGCTGTGCTGCCTGTGCAGGCTTCCAGCTGTGGATGGAGAAGATGGCAATGACCTTCCAAGTAAACCAAACGGCTATGCTTTTTCAAAGGGTTTGCACACGTTCAAATATGTACATGAAGTGGGGAAAAACAAACACATGAGTTGGCTGCAGTCCTTGGATTTTCAAAGATTCCATTTCATTTAAGAACCTTTTCTAAAGTGCATTAGATGTGGTCTGAGACCTCCAGGGTACAAGTGCCCTACTGCACTATGTGCCCTACTGCACTATGTGCCAACCAACTCGACTAAGCAGCTGACCACAAAAGAACATAGTCTAATAGTGAACTTATTTTCCTCAAATATTTATACCTCTCTCTCTCTCTCTCTCTCTCTCTCTCTCTCTGATGCATATGATGTAGATTGACCAATTTTATAGTACATCCTCTTATACAGCCTCGGTATTTTCGTTTAATGTATACAGTCTTGGTTTTCTTCTTCTGACCGTAGGAGACTTAGGATTTTCAGTCTCATACTGACCTTGAAGAGGCAAGGCATAGAAGAGGAAGCAAGCAGAATTATAGAAGTGAAGAGAGTCGATGATCAAGACAAAAGCAGACGAAGTGAAAACTGAAATTTTCTGTAAAAATATGTCATAAATAATAACTATTTTCTGTAAAATATTTTACAGTGAAAACAAACAGTATAAGATAAGTTTATCTAAACTGAACTCAAGAATGAGTAATACCCATAGAAAATGGAGCTGATATAGAGGCCAGTGTAGTGAACGATGAAACAGAGAAACAAATGAAGCAGTGTCATCAATGGATTCTTTAACATTTCATGAGTAGCCTGATATCAATGGTGCAAAAAATTTCAAAACATAAATTTACAACTAACCTGTGTAAACTCCCAATTCAGGGTTAAAGTTTCTTTGTTTATTGAAACAAACCTTCTTGAGTGTTTTTGGCTGTCCCTATTTTGTTCTTCAACGACAAAATCCAATCTGGGTCATGACTTGAATCTACAATCATGTGGTACTGAATTCTCGGCTAGTAAACAAAAACTTGAACCCAACACATCAAATCATCAACTCAATCTAACATCCTCTTCTGATAGCCGGAATTTTGACTGACATTCAATGGCTGATCCAGAATTCCAGATTCGAGATTTGTTTCCAATGGCTGCCCGCTTAGCCATCCAAACCTGGCATAATCACGTGGCCCCTGCAACTAGACGCAGTAGGCGACAAAATGACACCCTCTCCCATGTAAAACCCAAAAATTCCACCCCTTATTTGAGAGCTCTTTTCCCTAACAAAAAACGGGCTCTTATATAAAATGGGCTGGGTTCAAGCATGGGCTGTAACTCTCAAAGACTATTTTTCTCGCTCAAATCCCAGCCCAAATGATTAAAATAAAGATTAAATTTTTAATAGGGAAAAAGTTCTGAGCCTGAGACGTACTGCTCACCCTCTCACATGGGATTATTATTTATTTTCTAACATAAAAAATTATTAAAAAATCATTATGAGAAAATGGAGAATATGCTACTTGTTCAGAGAACCCTCACACTTCTTATACTATATTCATAAATGGGATGTGGGCAGCGCACCTTCCACCCGCAACAACGGACAGCGGGGTAGGCGTACTCCCCCACAGAAGACGGGGTGTGGGCATAAAGCCTCGTATAGGAAGCTCAACTAGCCAAGGCTGCCGCGTTCGGAGCTTCACACCATACCATGACCTCCCGAACCAAGTTAACACCCACACTTCACTAAAGCTCTGCCTGATTGCAAAATAAACCAAGGGAAGTCAATTTTATCGGCGTTCAGAACCAAAATTTTCAAGTCTGAAATATAAAGTAGAAAGGAGACCGACACCAGATTTGTACATATCAAATGGAGCCAACACCAATAAAATAGAAAGTACAGGGACTGAAGATGGGATAAAATAGTCCAAAAATCAAAAAAAAAAAATCCAATTTCTGAAGAAAAACAAGAGGTAGATCCATCCAATCTGGACTGATACAGATGGATCAGTATCAAATCCGGACTGATTTGGATGAACCATATTCAAGTATTGTTCAGACCACCCATATCCACTGGGTAGTCAACACACAGCTTACCTGGCTTATCAGTATCAAATCCGGACTGATTTGGATCAACCATATCCAAGTATTGTTCAGACCACCCATATCCACTAGGTAGTCAACACACAGCTTACCTGGCTTATCAGTATCAAATCCGGACTGATTTGGATCAACCATATCCAAGTATTGTTCAGACCACCCATATCCACTGGGTAGTCCACACACAGCTTAACTGGCTTATCCAAACTTCTTTATGGATGGATATCGGACTAACTGGTAGTTAACACAATCCTATTACCATGCGTGATTGGCCATTTTACTCCCCAGCGCACCTGCCGCTGAGCCCAAAACTAAAAGCAATTGATCGGATCCCAACAGAGCTGGAGGTCCAGCAGGACGGGCTAACCATCTCCCTAAAGACAAGTGCAGCAGATACAACAAATGTAGGAAATGAAAAAGGAAAATCCTGGCCTAACAACATATACAAGTGTACACAACATCCAGGTATATGAGAAATAAGGTATGGTATGCACATTTTAGCTAAATTCTTCCCAACTCAAATATTCAATCCAAACAAATCTTTCAAGCACTATGAACAAATTAACAGTTTTTTCAGGATTCGGTTCTTCAGTTACGAAACTGCAATAGCCCAGCTTTTCACTCTTCTTTCCAAAATGTGACCATAACAATCCCCTCTGGAGGCCCCTCTGGAGGGAGAATCGGAACACCAGTTTGTTCCATATGAATACATTCAGGCTGACGGTTCTCCTTACAGCTGCTTACCTGTTCATCAGGGATACCACAGTCGCATAAAATAATATGAAACGCATCCATCGGGGGAAGTCTGACATTCATATACAATTCAGCACGACAAAACCACTGCCTGCCTGTCTGGGCAAAACCCCTAAGAGATCAACTATGCCAATAACCAACAAAATCAGTTGATTCTGTCATCTGAAAGGTAGATTCATGCAATGACACTTTGCAATATAAATGAACAAAGTAAAAACAAAGAGTAGCATTCATCCAAGCCTTTCTGATTTTTGGCCCAGTAGATCTCTCAAAAAACAGTGTCCTGATCCCATGCATGCCCCACATTTCATATGAATGAAGATACTATGTAAAAGATATAAAAGTGTTACTCACCTTCCAAAATCTAGAAACACAAGTGATCAACGTTTTGTAACCAAGAAGTAGTAGAGCTCAATCAATTTTCTTCAAGCTTCCTAACAGAGAACTATCTGCCCAATGTAACCAGGTACAATCAACAACTCTCAGAGCACAGATTGTTCTTACGCACATGGTCACCTCTGCTCCATCTAAAGGAACGTCAAGCCAGCGAAAGGAATGTTCCACCTCAAATAATGATTACATCCCAAAAGCTCTGTTGTACAAGTCACCACTAGGCATTCTGTACTTCAAATCCTCATAACCAGGAATAAACTTGTTATATCCTAGTCTCTCATTTCTCAGTATCTCTGCCATACCCAGGTCATTACCAGCCTGTACCTCATTCCAACCATCCCAATGACCATTTTGAAAGTGTGCATTTCTGGATTGTTGGAGCGACAACTGTGCAAAAGGGGTCAGGTTGCTAGCTTGTGACTGTTCTAAAAGCCTAGAAGGAATACTGTAGGGATCATTGAAGGAGTATCTATCACCAATATGTTCAGCAAATCTGAGGTTCTGGTGAGCGGAGATGGATTGTTGCATCAACAACTGAAGCCTTGCATCATTTCCAGGAGTAAGCTGTGGAGCGAAACCTGATCTTATATCTAATCCTGAATTATTTATCCCATTCGGCAGCCTGCCCTTGCCAACAGCCAATATTGCAGGATCAATAAACTCAACATCCCCAATGCTGCTAATGTTTCCAGTTGGTGGTGCCTGATACTGATTTCTGAGAGAGGAACTTTCGAGCAAATGATTCCCTGCATTGGAATTAGAAAATGTGAAAATAAAATGGTAAAACTAGATACCTGAAAGTGTGATAACATAAAACACAATAATAGAAATACCAGTAGGAACTTCAAAATATTGGTCCATTCTCTCTTGAGAAGAGAAACCAGGAGGTGGGGCCCTGCTTGGAACTGTAAATCCTGGTGGTACTGAAATTTGAGCTCTAGGAACTGTCCAACACACCAGCCATGGAGAACAAGTTAAATTCACATAGTACACTTTTTCTAATTCAAATAGTACAATTCTTCTTTTTCTTTTATTATTTTTTGGGGGGTGTTTGTAAATATATGGGTTGACATCTGATGATAAATTGATAATCCAGTTATTGAACATGAATGAACTGGCTTAAAGGTGTCAATCTCCCACAATCAAAAGGGGGAAAATTTCCCCCTTCCCAAAATAGCATAATTAAAATCGTCAAGAACTGCCAAGCACTTAATGAGTTAATTCCCCGTCATGAAACGAAAAGAAACAGAAGCTGGTGAAAATTATATGATATGCAACATTAAATTGGGTTATCCACTAGTCCTGCCAATACATCTACTTTAATGGTTTATGTTTTCAAACTAGCATTCTGAATTAGCTTATAACCAGCCTCTCACAATTAATACTATAAAAAACGACCAGAAAGGAAATTAATTCAATGGTTCAGAACTAGCATCATTGTACAACATAGAGACCCCTTTTCCATCACCATGTGGCCTCTTCCATGAACTCCCCTACTAAGTTCAGTGTTTTTAGCAATCACCATCACTTAATTTATAGAAGTCCAAATGACCGACTGATGCAAGAACATTCTTAGCTGCCAAAAGGATGGCCAGGATTTGCTCAACATATCAATAAGTTTGATTTTTGTAACCAAGGTACATAACTGTCTTTTTCTACCTTTTCGGCTGGTTTTTTTTTTTTTTTTTTTTTTTTTAGGGGGGGGGGGGGGGTGGGGAGAGGGTTCACTTGATTTATTTGGGGATTGTGCCCATATCAGCAGGCTAAACTGATTGTCCTGCATCAGTGGCCCAACTGAAAACAGAATTCATGTAACTCCTTTTTTGTTCCAGAAATCATGAGAGTATGGTAGGTTGGAGGATGGAAATGGTTTCCACTTAAAAGAATTCCATTCAAATATTTCACTTCCAACAATTCTGCTAATATAGTTTTGCTTTAAAGGGCTACTTCCAACAGATTCCGAAACAGAAATAGCGGCAGAATTAGTGACAATAATAATGATGATCACCAAAGCATAAAATTGTTGGTACTTCTTATATCTTAATGGATACCTACATGAAAAGCTGATTCTTCCTCCTCCCCAACAAAGCATCTCTTACATATCCAGAAACTTCTTGTGAATTGATCCCAACCACTTCTCAACTCTCGGAAACTCCAAACTTCTGGTATGCAAGGATCTCTGCTAGACACAATGAATAAGTTATAACTTCTGCCATCCCACTATCCCCATCTTTCCCCAAGTGTTTAATCTTCAAATGTAAAATCCATATGTTGGTTGCAAAGCCCCTCAAACTATCTCATTCCAGGTTTCATCTGAGCAAACAATTCCATACCAGCCTTACATCATCATACATGAGACAACAATCAACCTGCAATCTCATCTGTTGCACCCACCCAACCCCACCACCACCACCAAGTATTTTTCTTATATTATCTTTTGCACCCCCCCCCCCGGTGGTATACCACAACATACAAAATCAAATCACGCATATTTTCGCATATTTTTCTTCAACTACCCTTCTCACAAATGATAGTATCCCAGTTGAATCTCCAATAACTACTTTGAAATCCAATCCTAGTTCACCAAAGTAACTGATAAGATAACCAGACATCCAAGCTTCTTTGGCCTGCAAAAACACAGTGACCATTTGCATGGTGAAACTACTCCCTGTCACCTATTCCCAATGCGGTTCCACATGCAGAAACAATGCAATCAGTGTTGAAACCACATAAAAACCCCAAGAGACAATCAATGTCAAGCACAAATAGAAATTTCAAGCCACATTTTGAGAGTGGATGGCGAGTTGGAGACATGAACTGTAAACCAACTATACTCTATCCAGTTTTCAAGGTCAGACCATCAGGATACTACACCCAGATGTTCAAAATGGCAGCTGAAGCTCCTTCAGAAAAAGAACTAAAGGTGAACAAACGATCGTTGTAAAACTCAAACCACAACCTCTCATACTGAAACTTCACTAAATAATAGCTTAACACCACTTCTAGAACATCTTGCCCCTACATGGATTTCTACCATTTGGACAAACAAGAAAACCTAAGAAAGTTGTAACTGTAAGGAATGATAACCCATTCAGTAACCAATCCTCAATGGGATATGGATAATGGTAGATGAAGAATACACAAAAAAGTCTATTCAAGCTTCAAAAGCACTTGTTACACTGCTACCAGAAGTCCAAAACAAAGTACACAAACATAAACATGGATCATTAGCCAATCGAGAAAATAGAAATAGTTGTTGCCCACCTTTCCAAAATCAACTAAAACACTATCACATTCCTTTTCAGTCAATCCAACAATGCCTAAATCGAGATGTCAGAGAACTTAAGGAAGGCCTCAATGTAAAATCGGGTTCACCAACATGCATCCTAGCCTTTCTCTAGTAAATAAGCTCATACCAACTGGTGGTAAAGACCTGCCAAAGAGAAGCATCGCATGGAACAAGATGTTGCCCATGAAAATAAATAGCAGATACTTGCGTCCAAGGTTGGGGCCCAGTTTTGGGCCAAGAGAGAGATAAATACAAGAGAATTTTCAGAAGGAACAATAAACAAGGCGAAAACCATACTCACCAGATAGCTTATTAGAAGAGACAGGTGAATGGTTGCTGAAATAACTATCTGATTCCTCGAAAATGCCAGGTGAAAAACCACTCCGATTCTTGTCAAAGTATTGATCCCTGTTTTCAAAAGAATCTTGGGGGACAGAATGAAGCTTGTCAAAGAAATGATCCCTGTTTTCAAAAGAATCTTGGTGGACAGAATGAAGCTTGTCAAAGAAATGATCCCTATTTTCAAAAGAATCTTGGGGGACAGAATATTTCTTTGTCATATACCCAATTGTATTGAAAGAGGGCTCCAAGCCAGCTCCTTCATACGCAAAACCATCGTGTCTTGCGAATGAGAACCTTGATTGATTGCTGTTTTGTGCTTTCCATGAACTTGATATTTTATGAGAACCATGTTGTTTATCAGTTTCATTCAACAATTTAGCAAAATTGTGTGAGGTCAATGAGTCATCTGAGGAATCAAAGTCCATTGACAAGATATTTGAGATGATGCTGCTCTCTCCCATATCCAAAGCTACATTCTTTTCAACACCGACTACACCATTGTTGTTTCTGCCCAAAAATTTTCCTTTCTCTACACTTGATAACACATCGGAATATTCATAAGTCGCATTAACTTCACTGGGGCCGCCAATTTCATTCACATTATATCCATTTAATGATACTGAATCACCAGATTTATATGGGAAAAAGGAGTCATCAACTTTTGTATTTACAGTTTTTGTATTTGCATTATCAGGATTGCTACTTCTGCATGTTTCGCTCTGTTGCCAAGTTCTGCTATAATGATTTGTGACCTTGGGTGTATTATACAAAGACGACGGATATGATGAACTGATGGTTTCGGAAATTGTATCTACATAATCTGGATTGCTATTTCTGAATGTTTCGCTCCGTTGCCAAGAAGTTCTACTATCATGGTTTGTGATATTGGGTGAAGTATGCGAAGGCAGATATGAACAATTGATCTCTTCAGAAACTTTCAGTCTTTGACTATCAAAAGTTTTTAAGTCCTCCACTTTACTGCCTACATCTTGCAAAACTTGTGCAGGTGAATTAGATCCCCAATCAGGTTGTTCAACCGAACCAGACTGACCATCAAACAATGCAGAAACTTTCCTTGAGGGCTGCAAGCCTAAAGGTTCTCTATATTGATCAGAATGAGGTTGTGAACCTTGACTTCCAGATGATCTGAAATCAACATGATTTGAAACCGAGCTATTAGATCTTATGGAGTCGGGAAGCTCAAAACCAGGTTGGTGACTTCCAGATGATCTGAATTCAACATGGTTTGAAAAGGAGCCATTAGATCTTAAGGAGTCGGGAAGCTCAAAACCAGGTTGGCTTTCTACGTTCATAGACGACAACCTCAAGCATAAACTCTGGATGTTTGCACTTCTGGAAATATTTCCGTCCTTAGCTGGAGTAGAGTTACAAGAATGTCTGTCAATGTCTACCGAATTTGGCACAGTAACGACCCTGTCTTTATCCTTAAATGCAGAAGGAGACAAATGGTTGCTGTAAATAGATGAAGCTGTCTCTAGGCAATCTGCAGGTGTATCTGATACAGGCCTACAACTATCTGTAAGAACATATTGTTTTGAAGAGTCCAATGATCCTGATCTACCAATAGGATGTTTCGAATGACTTTCTTCTGTTACCATGGATTTCTTTCCTAGATCATTATGCAATGTAGAAGACTGAGTTGTGTTTGTAACCACTGAGGGAAGCACCAATGAATCATTAAATGCATCAAGTTCTTTTTCTTGTTTAACAGGCCCATTAGAAGAGACCAAACTTGGAGCTGGAGACCGACAATTTGAAGCTCGCATACCCCTGGAAAGCATAATAGCTACCTTTAGCAGTAGTATTTCACATAACAATGGAAGAGGCCAAACAAAATTAAATGGCCTACCATGATGCTGCAGCAGGAAGCGCTATAGATCTTCCAGAGCAACCATTAGGAGGAGAACCTTTAACCTGGCTTACAGGATTCTGGCAGAAAACACAAACAATTTACAATCAGAAACAAGACGATACATCAAGTACCCTAACCAGTTTACTTAAACAATATGTAAAGTAGAAAATCATCTGATTATATCTCTTCAGCTTCCAGTCAGAAATAGCCAGTAGGAAAACATTTATTTCTGCAAAAAAAAAAAAGGCTAACATCAAATGGCTTACACTGGGGGCACTTTTAATGATAGGTTTGCCAGAAGTAGCAGCGCTGCTGTTACAGTAGTCATCTGCTGGGGGAGGCAACACATTCCCTGAACGCCTTTGCAAATTATATGTAGCACCAGTAATTTGTTGAACTCTACTCCTTTAAAACCACTATGTGCGTCAATAAGCCATACCACGAAGCTACCACTGAAGAAAATGCAATTTACAAGTAGAAGTGCATAGCAGGAGCAAAAATGAACCAAGAAAAGAGTTTGAAACAGGAAGCAGGGCAGCAGAACCCTTACAGTACAAAAAAAAATCCGAATTGGCCATAATGTGAAACTATGGTAAAGAGGCATTTATATGTACACAACCGTGAAAAGAAAGTACAAGTGTTTAAGATGAACAAATAGAAGGGAAAAATATTAAATAGCAGAAGACAAACAAATGTAATAGAATGACTGATTTCAGCCCAATGGAAACAGTGACAGTTACAAACAAGAACCCCCCTCCCACCTAAGCAATGAGATGGTGAAATTTTCCCATTATAGATTTTAAGCTACTATTTATTTAGCAGAGGGACTCCGATATGAAGTTTTATTTCAAGCCTTGATGTCAAAAGCTCTTCAAGGATTTTTTTTCCTGGGGAAAAAAAGCTTGGTACAAGGTAGGGAAGGAATTGCTTCTTGCTTTTTGCTTAATTCTCTGTTTATTGTGGTCAAGGACTAGTTTCCTTTCCAACAGATTTGCATTTGTTTTTTACCCTCCAACCCCCTGCAGACTAGCAGGAATTCCTCCAGTAGATAAAATTATTATATGGTTTGGACAACAGTTATAAATTAGAGACCACTACACTGAATAGTAGTGCAATAACTCACACTAATACCAGACCCCCAAAAAAATTTGTGCCAAAGCTTTTTGGTTGCAAGCTGGATTCCTTTCCAGCTTTTACACAGATGCGATGGTTAAAGCATAGGTTAAAGATTACACAGATGCAACTATTAAAGCATCATATTCTTTAATGCCATAAAAAGTAGTTACAAGCCGAATACACAATTCTAAATGCTTACACAGATGCAATGGAATAAAGCATTATTCTTAATTACCATTTAAGAAGTGATGATGATAACAAAAAAAAAAATCGTAAGTAATGATATTCAGGACGACAAGCATTTTCATGAACCATGTCAATATATCATTGGGAAGGAGATAAAAGCACTTGAATTCAGTTGCAAGAATATACCTTGTATAGGCTGAAATTATCTCATCCTTTGTGAAACTATCCTCTTGTGTACCAATGTCATGCAAATATAAACAATCTGGATTGGTGCAAGGCTGTAAAAATAAAATAGTGTTCTCAGCGAAAAATAAAACAAGCTCCTTTGCAGCTTCTACGTAAGGGAAATATTGACTGAACAAGATTATGCTTTGCCAGATTAAAAAAAATAAAGTTCATACCACATTTCTCAACCATGCATGACAGTATTTTGTGGTTCCAAAGCATGCTCTGCAGGAACAAGCTCCAATAGTGACTCAAATATGATAACGCCATGTACAACTCTGTAATCATTGGAACAGAAAATTTTGTGCTTACCTCAACGGTCTACCTTCCAAGACAAAACCATGTACTGATTGAATACATCGAACAGCTTCCTCCTCTTTTGAGTAAGTAATATATCTGAGCCAAAAGTGACAAAATGGAACTAAAACAATTGTCAACAAAAGATAAATAAATATATAGGTACACCAATGCCTAAACCATAAGCCTAATCAATACCCAATTCTATGGAAAACAGGGAAACTTCGTACAAAAATGCTAATGATGATAAACTGTGAAAATAAGGAGCAAACAAATAGTTGAAACACTTTCTGGGAATTGACAACAGCAACAAGAAAAGAAAATAAGTGTCAAGCGAATCGAATATTATTTTGAAACATGATTTGTAAGTTAAACAATTCAATGACTCAAATTCATTGACCAGAAAATCACAATAGTTAGCATCACTCGACTTAAAAGTTTGACTCAACATAGTTCCAAAAAAAAAAAGGTGAAAACAGAGCACCACCCAAATTGTGTAAAAGCTTAACGCAATGACAAGAACTAAAACTTACACACTACAAGTGTTGTTCGCAGAATGCTGAATAACACCCCCAGCTGTTCGAGAAATAGACACCTTCAAAACCTTGCCATATTGCCCAAAATATTCCTTGCGTTGAAGGAGCTGCTCAGTAAAAAGAAAACCAGTTCAGGTGCCATAAAAAGAATCCAAAAATCAAACTGCAGATTCTTCTTTTTCAGTCTGTCAAATATTTAAATTAGACTAAAGGATCAGACATGAAGAAACTACCCACATCTTCATCTGCTAAATTATAAGGTATCCCAATTATGTAAACCAGGTTCCGCTGAATTACTCTAACACTGCTAAGGTGCTTCCTTCCCTCAGAAGTTTTTGGCTTTGCCTTATGTGACTTCAATTTCCTCTCCGAACTGATTTCAGCCACCAACCTGACCAAAAGATAACACTGTGAGAATTCCAGCTTCTTTCCCCCTCCCCACCACATACACTTCAATTTTTTTTTAAAGAAAGAAATAATATACATATATATAACACAAGAAGATGATTAGAAAGGAACCAAACCTTTCACAGTTGGCAGCCATTCCTACAATTTTTTCTTTGTCATAAGCTGTGCGGCATGCCGGGCACTTTCCTTCTGCCTCGTCTTTCTCAGCCATGTCCATTATGTGATGCCAGCACCATACACAAATCTGCAAATATATAATGGATTATAGAAAAAGTAAAATGAGTAAATGTGAAAACACTAGAAGAAAGCAAACAATACGGCTCCCAAGGCAAAACCACCATAAAAATTAACTCCCCATCATCACAAAATAAGTTTTACAACATTCATTTAAAGATAGCAGGCAGTAAATCAAAGAAAATACTCGCAATTAGAAACCACTTTAATAAAATGAACAAGAAATTGTGTTTCACACCTCATAACCACATTTGCAAGGCTTCAACTGCTGATCTGTCAAGTCCATCTCTTCAGCGCAGAGAGGACACGTCTTCTCAGCCTCGTCACTCATGGTTCTCCGGAAACAAAAAGAGGGAAGGGAATTCCAACCAATATAAGAATCTGCACCTCCTGTTTACACATAAGTTTCACAGACGCAACGCCAAAATGGCATCAAACAAAAAGCTTGTCCTAAAACGTTGTGAGTAAAACCCTTTGAATGCGTACATATATAGCAAGCACTCTAACATGAAGATCATGAAATGTAGAAACATATTACTCAAAATAATAAAAAAATACTTCAACATGCAGAGCCTTGAGTATAACAACACTAGTCACAGAGTGCGGTTTACATACTACAGATTTTCTGTGTGCAAGACCATCATATATAATACTCTACATTTAACTCTAATCCGCAGTACAGTCGATGGCAAAACAAAACTAAACACTTCCTCTACAAATCACAAATCAAACCCTAGGATTCAAAATTCAATAAAAAAATCCCAATTAGTTTAGAAATATATTACAACAGAACCAGCAGAGCATAGAAGTAGCATAATCTAACCAAAAGGAAAACCCCGAGGGAAATCTATGGCGATAACATCATAGATCATGATAAAACTCAAAACATAGCAAATCTCCTCGAATCGAGATTCGTACATTAAACAAAGAATTTCAAAACCTAAACGGGAAAAATAAAAAACGTTGAAGGATGCAGATGAGAAGAGAGAAATAAAAACAAGTAAACATGCATAGCAACAAAATAAACAACTTCAACAGAATCGAAAATCCCAAAAGCGATTCCCAAAGTGAAAAGACTTCGATCCTTTATTTTTCACACAAACGACGATCGAAATGTCGAAAAAACAGAAATAGGGTTAGGGCTTTGGAATTCGAGCTCGAAGCCTTACAGTGGCGGATCGATGAGCAGAGGAATCTGTAAATGAGGAGAAAAAGGCGATGGAGGAAACTGATAGCCCGGTGCTGTATCGAAAACCACAGGTCCGAGACGCTCACTCTTTCTGGATGGATTTGTTGATCTGCTGTTTCCTGCGTCCCTGTCGTTATAAATAATGACGTATTGTTTCAATACCCTCCGACTTTCATATAACTACGGTATTGCCCTTCCAATTGTTGTCGAAGCTTCGGTGATTTTGTTACCAACTATACAAAATTACTGAGTTGCCCTTTGTGTTATTGCTCGGAGCATTATAATATTCCCTTCTCTATGTTTCTTCTCTCCATCGTCGACCAAACAAAAAAAAAAAGAAATCTCCATCGTCCAACCCATGGTTTGAGAAGTCGGTATCGGGAATGGGATCGGTGTATGCCGATATCAATCCAATAATGATTTGGATCGTCCTGGATTGATTAGAAATGTCTTATTTATTTATTTTATTAATCAAGGTGTCCAATCCATTTTTCGCACACCTCGACTAATCCTTGGGGAGACTAACACAGCAACGCATCGCCACGGTTAGAAGTGTCTTTACATTTATGTTTGAAGTCACTTTTTGACCATTTTACCTCTTGTCTACACCGATCCACCAATACGTATCAACTAAGAATTGGAATCAAAGAAGACCAACACCAATCCGATTCATTTTCTCAAACCATGCCAACCATTTGTGTGACTAATGAGCGGTGTCAATATCAATAGGTCGGGCTGATTCGTTTCAGTCTGAGTCTAATCGGTCTCCACTAATTTAAGGTTTTATACCATTTCACCCATTTAGGTAAAATGGCTTCTTTGGCCATGGTTTGGACATGTTTATGTTCAGTTAAACATTAACTGGCTCATAATCAAATGCACTATGATCGGATTAATCGGGCTATAAGCGATCAATCACATTATTATTTTGATCTCATTTTGACAGTAGTGGGGCCATTACCTTGCACAATGAACACCTAATTTTAATCAATTGGTGTTTGAATTCGACATGTTTAGTAATTAGTCGGACTAGTCTCATGCTTCAACTGACTGGTTCAGGTATAACCTACCCCTATGCAAACTTACTTTTGACATCCCTGAGTAGGGGTGTCAATCGGTCGGTCCAACTCAGTTTCGATTCAGGTTGAGTCAGTTTCGATTTCGGTCCGGGTTGAGTCAGTCGGGTTGGAACCTTATTGGTTCGGTTTCGATTTTGGTGCGGTTTGGTTTCGGTTTGTCTTCGATTTCTTAAATCGATTTGTAACCGGTTTGGTTTTGGTTCTTGGTATAGTTTGGATTCGACTTTCCATACAAATGTATACAAAACTATGCAAATTTTGATTTTTTTTAATGAATTTTGGAGTGTTTCGGTTTCTTACCGGTTTGGTTTCGGTTTCGGTCCGGGTTTTGAGCCGGTTTTGGTTTGGTTTCGGGTTCATCCGATTTTCGGTGCGGTTCGGTTTGGTTTTGGGGTTGCAATACTCGAAACCGAATCGAACCAATAAGGCTTCGGTTCTGTTCGGTCCGTGTTGTTATCGGTTCGGTCTGGCCGGTTTTACCGGTTCGGTTTAGGAATTGACACCCCTATCCTTGAGTTAAGGATGTGAATTTGAAATCGAAATCGTTTATCGAAATCGAACCGAGCCGTTTACATCGAAATCGCAAAACTGTTTAGTAAATGGTTCGGTTATGGTTTCAAGTTTCAGGCCGATTAGCTAAACGGGTTGAAATCAAACTAAGCCGTTTAACCCGTGATTTCAAACATAATTGAAACCGTGAAAAACCGAACCATTTAAACGGTCAAAATCGATCCTATTAACCAGTTTAAATATTATATAAGGTGGTTGCAAAATATCAATAGTATCTCATTTGATTCAAATACTGAGTGCTACAAGTCTGCAAGTAATTATAGAGGTAGCTTGCTCATTGTTTGGAATGTTGATTAAATTAATCCAACGCACTAAGTAGAATGTATACTGATAAAAATGCAAATTTTGCTTATACCATAGCATATTAAATATATGTTTTATAATATTATAACACATTATTTAGAGGGGGAGAAGGAGAAAATCACTGCTGTAAGCATTACTTATTGATTTGTTAGATGCACTTGAAACTATTTTATATCAAAATATTTTATTTTGCTTAGTTGTTTGGTTGTTTTAACGAAACATAATAGTTTGCATTTCACATTCTCAACATTGAATCATTTATTACTAAAAGGAAAATTTAACAAACATGTGAATAAACTAACAAACCGATTGCTAATCTTTTATAAACTATATGGAATAAATCAAAACCGAAACTGTTTAAAACTGTGAAATCGAAACCGTTTACTAAATTGTTGTGATTTCAGAAAGTGCAACCATTTAGTAAATGATGCGGTTATATTTCAGCCAAAACATTTGTAAACCGAATCAAACCAAACCATTTAAATCAAAACCGAATCGATTAACACCATTGGGCTTGAGTATTGTCAGTGAATTAGCTTGGGTCCAACAATTTTATATCCAAACAATCCAATGTAACCAAAACAGTTTCCTAAGTCAATATTTACACAAATCTTCTTTAACAGGACCAAGTTTCCTTCACTACATGGTGAGGAAATAACCTTTCAATCCATGTGATTTGACTCTACTGAGAAAGGATATTTCATACAACATAAGATAATTAGTATTCAATTAGACTGAGAAAGTAAATAAGGACGATGGCATTCATGGATCGTTATTCACATAATCCAATCATAGCATCAATTTTATTTTATTTTTTATTTGTAGTCAAGCAAAGTAAAGTAGTATCAAACAAGAGTATGTACAGCTTCTAAGTCTATATTATCCTCCCTATTTAGCACCAAATCACGTTGGATGATTGGGGTGGTGGCGAAAACTCTCTTAGTGGTAACAAGGACATACACCCCAATATTTCACATGTCTTAACATTACCCAAACCAATGAAGGAAGTCCTACCCAATGCACGAAGGGATCCGACAACACTCCAACGACTACACTCTCCAACGATCTTCCAAGGGCTACCAACACTTGGGGATGTGTGTCCAAATCCTCCCAACCATTGGATTGATCATTGCATAATCAATGGAGTTGGAGAGGATATTTTTCCATGCATGAGGCTCCCACCATTGCGAGGTATGAGGATGGTCATAATATACCCATCCTTACTCTTGATTCACACTAGATCGCAATTGAGCAACTTACCATTACGTTGATGTTTGCCCTCATGAAAATCAATGCAACGATGGATGCTAATCTTAGATGTATTTGAATTAAGAGGAAACTTCCACACTTTGTAAGAGTGCATATTTCCTCTATTACCAATTACCGAAAAAACAATGCAATTCTCTCTCAAATGTTTTTTTTTTTTTTTTAATTACTTTTTCTATCATACTCTAAATATATGGGTCCTATGTGGATTATACATTAATTAAAACAACCATTAGTGTGATATGTAGATTACTTCCCACACTATGATCGTGAGAAATTCTCGCCCCTGATATAGTTAAAAACTATTTGATTGCATATATGAGAATTCTGATTGGACCAGTGAAACAATCCAATGCCTCATGGGAGAATGTGTAGTATGGGAGAATAGAGCACTCCATTTGGCTATACACACTTGACTTAAGACAACAGTGATATACTAATTCCACTAGGAAAAGTTAATGTGTTAAAATGTAAATGGTAGTGGAACAACCTATTTACGATGAAACTGAACTAGATGGTGGTTTAAAGTATTTCTGATACGATACGATATCACTCCGATATGTATATTAAATTTAATCGATCGATATGGCGATCGATATCGATACTTTAATCATTGATCTTTAGCATATCTTCGATATGATACAATACCCTCATATACGAATCTTAAATTGATCCGACCGATATGACAGCTAATACCAGTACTTTAATCCTCAGTAGACCACATAGAAAGAACTTGATTTTGATTTCATAGGTTTTCTCTTAAATTATTTTCAAGTTTTCCCATCATTCGCAACATGGACGCCATGTTTCTTATAATCTACAATATCATTGAAATAGACTAATGTTATGGGGGTGGGGGAAGGGGGACCAAAATGGATATTCTCGATGGAACGAAATAGTATTTAAACAAAAAAAAAAAGTGAGAGGTGAGTAGAGATTATGTTTAGATATCCAAAAAAACTTTGCAAACATTTTTTTTTTTTGTTGGTAATGAACTTTGCCAACATTTTGTGGTCTAATAAATAGTATATGTCATACAACATTGAGTTGGTTGAATTATTATCAATTATATACATAATGGTTGCATTTGATATGCATGGTTCATTCCCCCCCCCCTCGTATGTATGCGTGGTACATTATGAAGCGATACCAATAGAGAAGAGGTGGGTTTCGTGATGTGTTATAGGCCTAAAATCTATGATGAGAATGCATGTCAAACACAACCATAGTAAAATGTTATGTATAACCTGGGACAAAGATTGCATCATTCTTTTGCATCAAATCTTCAAAATATGCAAAAGCATGTTTTAAAACGTAGTTATTTGTTCCTCAATAAGTTCCCTTCACTAATGAAAGTATGTTGCATACCTTAGTTGCTTTATATGAGATTTTATTTATTATAATTTTATAAGGCATTATAGATGGATGGCAATGCAATTCAAGTGAATTAATGTCTTAATAAGATTTCAAAGGTGTCCAAATTACATAAAAATGTGAATCATTATGGATTGGTATAGAGAAAATGAAAATATAGGAAATTACGCAATTGGCTTGTGTGCCTGAATAACTATCATTTTACTTATTACTCTTTAAATCTTAAGTTACATAAAAATATGAAGTAGGTTTCCATCTGAAGATTTGCTTTTTCACATTTTCTAACCTCTAAGACCGAAATATATAATCATCAAATGTTGTGGTCCCCCCCCTCCCTCCTTTTTCTATGAAATCTATCAAAATGATTTAAAAGCGACAGGGTCAACCTAATAAGTTTATCAAGACAAGAGGTACAACCATAACAAAAATACTAACCTCATAGACCATGTGAGCTTCATCAGCATAACAATCTAATTAGTTGTCTATTTTAGTTTCCCCATTCCACATATATATGTTTTGCGGGTTTGTCAATGCCAATGGATTATGAATGTTGTTTTCATATTGGGGTGTGAGATTAGTAAAATCCCCATCACATCATGGCTATGTAAACTAGCATGGTCAATGTTGAACAATCAACACTACCTTGGACTCTTGTTATGGTTAATGATACCCTTGAAAACACCTATAAAATGTCTCAAGGAGTGTTCTCGGAGTGAGAAGACACCAAAAACTAGTTGTTATTCACACCTGATGCAATATGGATGACATATAACAAAATATTGGTGACGTTGGTGATTCATTGGACGACTCTCAACAAACAAAAATCATATGACATTGGCGAAAGATTTTCCAACATTAATTTTGGTTACCGAAAAAAAAAAAAAAAAAAACACACACACACACACACATATAAACGCATTATATCACCTTGCGTGCGGATGAGAAAACAAACCCCCTAAACAATAGAGTACAATGAGCATTTTATTTCCTAAAAACCTATACTTATAATTCTCATTAGATTATTTTAACCCACTTGACTCTTTTCCACAACAAATGCAGGTCTAAATACTTGTCACTACTTTTATTTACTAGAAATAATAATGGGAATATATTAAGTTCAAAACTTATGGGAGAAAAATAAAACCTTTTGAAAAAAGTAATTTGAATTTTGCTTTAAATATATCAGAAAGTCTCTTTAATCACGAAACTTGGAGAGCAGATCAGGTTCACGTACGAGAATGTATGAGAACGACCCCTGGTATGTGAATTTAGAATAAATTTTCTCTCTCTTAATTTAATAGATTCTAAATTCACGAACCAAAGACGTACGAGAACATTTTCATATGTGAACCTGATTTGTTCATCAAAACTTATTCCTATGATTTGAATTAGGAAAGGCACTTTAGATATTCGCTGATAAGGGGTAAAATTAATGATAAATCTGGTTATGAGAGTTCAATCATCAACATAGTCCAAGATGTTCTCCCTCTTAACCATGGGTGACAAAACTCTGAACTAATATTTTTTAATAAAAGTTTCGTTATATTTCCTAAGATATAAGAAAAAAAAAAAAAAGGAAGGTCAACCAGCAAGTGGGGTGTTCATTTTCCCAATTCCTGATCGGCGAATTAAAGAAGCGAGGCAACTCCCGAGGTTGGTTCTTCACTCAATTTTAATACTATTCTGACTATCTGGGCATTCTCTCTCTCATGTATTGACCGAAATGACATCGCTACCCTTAACTCAGGGTCTCAGAGCTTCCTCTCTCTTTCAATATTCCACACCCTTGTTCTTTTTGCCTCGCAAGTTCAGAAAATCTCAGCTGTTCTAATACCGACAGCAGTAGCAAAGAAGAGGTGAAGCTAAAATATGTTAAAATGAAAATGTGGCGAAACCGTTCGATCTACAACCATTTGAGCACGACGATGCTTCGATTATCTCCTCCTCTTTACTCATCAACGGTTTCGGCTCTTGTTAGACAATTCTCCCGCGCAAACCCTTGTCTCGTGTCTCCAGGCTTTCTTCATCGTCTTTCCACTACAAAAACCCTAAATCTCCAGAGAAATGTTATTCCCTTGATACTAAACCCTAGAAATTACAGTTTCAGTTATAACCATGCTGTTTTCTTTACTGTTCGATGCCTCTCATCAACTCCTTCCGCAAGCACATTGGACTGGAACGAACCAGTTTCGTGCTCTGAGATTGGCGATGGATATAACAGCAAAGTAAATGAGGTTGTAAACGTGGGGGAGACGACGCCATCCATTCCTGTTAGAGCTTATTTTTTCTCCACTAGGTTTCGATCTTTTACCTTATCTTGATGTTAATCTTTTACAATGTTATGTTTTTCGTAATAATTTATGGTGCTTTTGATGCAGTGTTGATTTGAGAAGCTTAATTGATCAGAATAAAGCCAATTTTATTCCACCTACTTCTCGTATGACCAATTATGTGGTCCTAAGATTTGGAGTCACTAAATTTGATGCAGATGTGAGTCTTTCGCAACCCCTTAGAAATGTTTTTGTCATTTGAGAACAGTTACCTAAGGAATTACCATTGATTCATGTTGATTCTCTATGAAAATGTCAAAGAGATTTGAATATTGTATTTGACCCTTTTTTATTAACTCAAAATGTCCTGTGCATAAGAAGGACCAGGAAAGATATCGTAATTTCATTACATGGGAGGATGACATACGAATGGTGTTAATGGTATATATGATATCTATAGAGAAAAGAGTTTGATGCATAAAGGAGCAAATTTAGAAGCAAAATTTAGATATGTTGCTGCCTGGTTTGGGAGAAGGAATAGCAAAGAGAGGGCGTGGGGGGTGGGGGTTCAAATGCTAGTGTGTGCTGAAATTTTCAACTGTGGTCATGTTAACATCCCTAACAACACTTTATACCTTAAGCAGCCTTATGAACATTCCAGTAAGCTTTCACGGTTTGCTGGACATATATGTCGCTTATTCATTACCACCATTCACATGTCATCCTCCTTTATTGTGAAAGAAAAGAGCGTGATACTGAATGATGCAAAGGACAGATGTAACACTCTCTGGTTTGGAAAAAGAATATAACAAAGAAAGAGAGGGGGGGGGGATGATCAAACAGTAGTGGTTAGTGGGTGCTCCTTCTGGTTCAAGACCTGGTTTGTGAGAGATCACTTCTATCAGTTAAAGCTTGAAATTTCAATTTTAATCAGAGTTTATTATTGGAATTTTAACCAGTGATTATTTACCCCAATAATAGAAATTTTTATACCTTAAGCAGTTCACTGAACATTTCAATAAGCTAAGAAGAGTTTTTTTCCTTAGACAAACTTAATTCTTCAATTTTCATGACTCTTTCATGTTCAATGCCTCCTCAATTACGTGTATTGGTATTAAAAGCTTATGTCGTGTTGGGCTTTGTTGAAAGTTTTTTCTTAATTTATTGACAAATAGCTGATATATTGGTGTTAAAAGCAGAAAAATGTAAGAAATAAAGATCCACATGCTACTATTTCTTACAAAATTTCATGCTTTCTTTGGCTTGTTGTTATCCGTGTACAGATATCATATCTATGTATTTTTTCCATTACTTTCTGATAGGATTGCTGAATGCTACATTTATGCACGTAATTTCGTTTCACTATTACCTAAAAGTGTATAATATTACAAATTGGCTTCTCATTAATATCCTTGTTCAGAAACAAGATAATAATTTAAGTACAATTTACTTGACTGTGTACCCTGAACCTGCTGATTTTTCCCGTTTCTTCTGAAATGCCTAATTTATTTGCATGCACGTCTTGCTGAACTGAATGTTGAGTACCTATTTCAGGGATCAGAGGCTAGCTTAAGTGGGAGTGACTGCTGTTATATGGTAGTTTTTCAATATGGGTCTATAGTGTTGTTTAATGTACGTGATCATGAGGTTGATGGCTATTTGAAGATTGTAGAAAGACATGCTTCAGGATTGCTTCCAGAAATGAGAAAGGACGGTGAGCTCTTATATTAGATGGTTTAATTAGGTGTGACATTTGAATTTACTTTACATTTATGTTTCTAAGGGCAAGGGAGTGAAGTTCTCTGTGTGATTTTGCATGTCGTCACAGTAGATTAAGTGTGGG
Organism: Macadamia integrifolia; assembly: GCF_013358625.1. NCBI lineage: Eukaryota > Viridiplantae > Streptophyta > Magnoliopsida > Proteales > Proteaceae > Macadamia > Macadamia integrifolia. Next base: position 6,121,064 of record NC_056568.1, on the reverse strand, counting down.
GTAACTTGGGTTACAGCTCCTTATGGCATATGTTTTTTTCCTTATACTGCTTTTAGGTTATATCTGGTTATATGTGAAGTAAAATAAAAATTTCAATGGTAAAGTGAAGTAAAATAAAATGTAAAGAAGTTAAAAAAGGGATTTACAATTGGGGTGTTTAGTCGGAATTAGAGTAGATGTAAAGTGATACGAAACCATTGGTCTACAACATAGAGAAGGAAAGACCATAGGAGGTGAATATCATCTTTATAAAAAAAAAAGAAAAAAAGAAGGTGATATTCAAAGCTGTAATGACAATAAAGGAATAAACTTATGAGCCATACTATGAAATTATGGGAGAGAGTAATTGAAACTTGCTTGAGACAAGAACTAATATTTCAGATAACTAAATCAGTTTTGTGCCAGGAAGATCAACAACATAAGCTATTTATTTGCTTAGAAGGTTATGAAAGATTTAGAGAATGTAAGAAGAATTTCCATTTGATCTTTATTGACTAAGAAAAAACTGATGATAGTCTCTATTGAGTTAATTTGGTAAGTGTTGCGAGAAGAAAAGTCTTTCAAGTAAATATGTGGATATAGTTAAATGTATTTATAATAGTTTCATGTCTAGTGTAAGAATTGTGGGGGAGAGGCATGGTAGTGGATTCCTAATTACATCAAGGATTAGCTTTGAGCCTATATTGCAACCTGTTAGTTGTGGGTTCAAAACTTGGAAACAACCTCTTGATTCAGATAAGTCACTAAAAGGTCTTATTTTATGAGAAATAAGCATTGGGTTGGGTTATGTAGGTGTTGGGTTTTCGATCCCATGAGTTTTCTTTGTAATATGTCATTTTGATGGGCCTAAAATATGGGTACAAGGTAGGCATACGGGATTTAGTAAAGTGAGTGTCTTTATTTCTTTATTTTAATTGTTATTAATTGTTTTAACTAGGCTGGATTAGGATTCTATAAGTCCAGTCCTATTTTGAGTTTGTTTCTTTCATTATTTAGTTTCCTAGTCAATTTATGTTACCTTATTAGTTAAAGATTGGGTTAGAAATTTCCTTTTTAGTGTTTGAGTATGTTTTTGACTCTTTTATAAAAGTCTGTAAGGGGCTACGAACTTGTACACGAATTTCATTAATGAGAATTTGGCTGCTGCCTTTTGCTGCTGAGAAAATATGCATGCTATTAGACTCGGTGAGGAGTGAGAAGCTCTGGGATTGGAGGGATTCCAATCAACACCTTTCAATGGGAAACCCGGGTTAATTGTTTACTGTTCTTGTGCACGTTCTCTTGCTGATTTACTGGTTTGGAATTATTGATCTTCTAGTTCTGCCATTATCAAGTAAATCTTGTTCTTAAATTTCTGCAACTAAAATCCTCCTTTCTAGTCATTCATATGCAAGGAGATTGTTGAGATTAAGCAAACCAGCCATTTGATCAAACTGAAATTTTGAGTATACATTTTGGAACCCTAAATTGGAATCCAATTCAAATGTGGGCTTATTCCAATGGTTGCATCTGGAGATAATTTGGTTATTGATTTATTCTCTTTATTAGATATCAACCACTGTTCTGAAACCTGTGATTAGTGAGGGAACAACTTACCTAATTTCTGAACCGTATTTTTATCTGGAAATTAACATTTACCCCTATCGGTTACTCTTCCTGATTTCCCATTTATCTGCTATTTTAATATCTCAGATCCTACACTGTTTATATCTGAATCATCTCTAGAATACTGAATTATTCTTTGTTGATCGATCCTACTCCTATCCTGGTTCTGTTTTGAGTCTTTCATTTACAGTACTACATAACCTCTTGTACGGAGCAGGGGGTAAGGCTGCGTACATTTGCCCTCCAGACCCTACAGTAGCAGGAGCCTTGTGGACTGAGACACTCTTTTATATATTAGTTGACTAGAGACCTTCAAGATCAGAACCCTTGGTAATGTAGATTTAGGGTTGAGTAATCAACCTAGCCCCAAATTTGCAGGATACTTTACTAGAAAAAACCAAATCAAAGCACAAAGGAACTCAACAAACAGATCAGCAAATAAGGACCGAGAATAGAAAAGAAATTAAGCAAATCAATCTCAAATTTTAGGGTTTTCTGTAACCGAATTGAAGACAGGAATCAAGGAGCTGATGAAATAAAGGAACAAGACTGATTTGATGAGGAAAACTATACTAAGATCAGTTGTCAAACATTCAGACCAACTAATGTTAATTGAGTCCAAAAATTATACATAAATCTGGGCAAAACTGAGATCGAGGAGAATAGGGAGATTTCTCATTACAGACCAACCATTGGTCTGATGGAATAAAATTTGGATCAAACCTCACTTTATTTGGGGGTAACACTCGACCAAAAATTTGAGGTCATCAGGTGGCCGGTTAGGTCAAGGGAATGGTAGATTGGGGAACAAGAAACTTTGAAAACACCCAGATAAGAAATAGAAAGTAACAACCTAAAACTGACCTGTGTATCTGAGATTGATTGGAGCTTCAACTGAGACCTTTGAATGGATGAAGAACTATGTAACAAGAAGAATAGAAGATAGAAGGAACCTCTCGGGCTTCTCACCGTAGTGAGTTGATAAGATCACACGCCAATCTCATAATCTTCTCGATGATAAGACATGACCAATTCAGCAGCAACAAGTTTTTTGTTCATCAAAATCGTGGCTCTGCTCCAAGGGAGCCTTGTGTATTGTATTTATTGGTGAAACAAAGAGAGTGGCAAGCCCTCCAATCAGAAAGTCTCAAAATAGAAACTCCCAATCGTTTGCCCAGTCCAAGAGAATCTAAAGATTAGAAACAACTTAAAAGGAAACTAATGACAAAAAGGGAAATTAACTAGTTGCTTATCTTCTAAGAATAAGACAACTATTACAACTTAAATTGACCCATTGGTTCACCCAATTGAAATCGAACCAAACCAAATAAAATAACTAAGACATAAGAATCCAAAACTGTGGGCTAGCTCAGCCCCCTACTCGATAGGCCTTTTCTAGGCATTTTGTTCCTCTTGCCGTATGTCTTCAATTCTGCATCACTTGGTCTTGGTGTATGCTTTTTGCGGATGATATTGTTTTAGTAGATCAAACAAAAGTAGAGATAGATGCAAAGTTGGAATTATGGAGATTTGTCTTGGAATCAAAAGGTTTTAAGATAAGTAGAATAAAAATAAAGTATATAGTGTGTAACTTTAGTAACAATAGCACTGAAAGTGGGATGGTGAAAATTGATGATGAGGAGATACTGTGTAATGTAGAAGTAGGTTACACAAGGCAACAAACTCCCAATATATTACAGCCCAAACCAAATCAAATCTAACCCTCAAATAGACTTGACAGATTACAGAAATAGAAGTAGGAAATAAAAGATCAAGAACCAGAAAATAACACAGATAATTACTTAGAACAACAAAGAACAAATCAGCAGCAAAACCCAATAGCAGAAATCGATCCCCCAGACAGAACTAGACCTACGGCTAGGGTAGAACAAGGGGTACCTGCCATTGGAGATAGGAAGGTCAGGATGGAGTCCAACCTGGATCGCTTAGGGGAGTTAGGGTGCTGAATAAAACCCCAAAAGATCTCTGACAATTGCTGGCTGGCTGTTGGGAAGATCTGCACTTACTTGATTTCAGGTCCTCAAATATGGAAACTGGAAGATTCTTCAAGAAAACAGCAGTAGAACACCTTGAAGGGCCAAGTTTGGATCGAGTGATCCTCTTGGGGTTTAGAACAAAACCCTAGAAGGGTTTCTTGAACAGATTTCAGAACTAGGAGATAGGGCCAATTCGATGGAGCTTGAGAACCCTACCTTCTTGCTGGAACTGATTCCGCTTTATGCCCGCAACAGGTCTGAATAATTCACTCTTAAATCCTCACAGCAATCAATAGCAAAGAACAGAAAATAAAGTAGAAAAGAAGAGAACAATCAAGAGAGATTTGGGTGGGAATGGCTATCTCAGCCTGGGCATCTTACCCACAGCTATCCCAGGTGTTTAGTAGCAAGTAAACTGCAACAATCTTTATTCATTCAAATCTGTCTTGTGTCTACAGCAGCCCCTCTTTAAATAGAGGACTGAAGTTACAATAGTAGCAGTTGGAATCAAATTAGGAGTTGTACTCCCATTAGGAATACTAATAATAGCAGCTAAGACAAATTAGGCAACTAAATAAATATCTACTAGGACTTATTTAGGCTGATTCGATGGCTGCTTGGGCTGGGCTCTCCTCCTGCGATAGTGCAGCCCATGATGTCGATCTACATCACTGTGAAGTTAAGAATTTAGTTACTTAGGTTCAATCATAAGTAAAGAAAGAGAAATAGAGGATGATGTTGCACGATGGGTTAGGTAGGATGGATGAAGTGGAGGGGTGCGTCCAAAATGTTGTGTGGTTGACGTATTCCTTTAAAAATGAACGGAAATTTTTATTAGAGTATAAGACAATTATACCAACAATAATATATGGAGCTAAATGTTGGGCAATGAAGAAACATCATCTAAACAAAGTTAGTGTAGATGAAATGAGGATGTGGAGATGGACGAGTGTTAAAACTAGAAAGGATAAACTAAGGACTGACAAATTAGAGCTAATTTAGGAGTAGCTCCAATGCATGATAAGTTGTGAGAAAGTCATTTGAGGTGGCGTGGACATGGGCAATGGTCCATGGAGGCCTTTGAATGTTCCAGTACAGAGGGGTGATTTGATTCAGATTGAATGAGCTAAAAGAGCCAGGATAGGCCAAGTAATCAATATGGCTTTTTATAGGACTCTAGTACGACTAACTATGATGTATGGGGCAAAAAGTGGTTTGCTTGCTAAAACCTCAAATTTGGCCGTGCGCTTGGTTAGGAGCTTGCTCCCCTACTAATCAAAGGCATCAACCTCAGGAATGGATGCGTAACAACTATAGTTGAAAAAGACTGGTAAAGTTGCTCATCTTTGCCCGTGTTCATATATAGACCATCTATCCAGCTAAATGGCGTAGAGTTTCTTAAAGTTGCTTGCGAGTTGACTAGACCAAATTGTTGGCATTCGTATGAGCAGTAAAGTGGTGTCATATAGATAAGTTATGTGTAGCAGAGATGAGGATGTTAAGATGGATATGTGGCAAAACTAGGAAAGATAAAGTAAGGAATGAACATACTAGAGCTGATTTGGGAGTTGCCCCAATTAGTGATAAGCTTCGAAAGCCATTTGAGGTGGTATGGCTATGTCCAACAGAAGCCTGAGGATGCTTCTGATAAAAAGGAGTGATTTGATTCAGATTGAAGAAGCTAAAAGAACTAGGGGCAGGCCTAAAATTACCATAGAAGAAGTAATGGACATGCTTGTCCCAAGTATGACCTCAGATAGAACTGTTTGGAGGGCAAGGATCCATGTAGCGACCCCATTTAGCTGAGATTTTCCTGATTGCTGGTGTTGTGCTATTTTCCTTTTACTCAGCCTTTTCTTTTTGTGTTTTTGCACGGATCGATTAAGCCGACCCCATTAAGTTGGGAGTCTTGGTACAAGGCTGAGCTTCTTCTTGTTGTTGATTAGAAAAAAAAGGATCCATGTAGCCGAACCCTTTGGTTGAGCTAAGACCTAGTTGAGTTGAGTTAAGTGTGTGTGTGAGTTTGTTACACAATGACTTGCACGATGATTTATGGTAATGATTACAGAGTTTTCCGTTCCATTATTGTTTTTAAGGGGTAAAGATCCCCACGACACTAGGTGAAATCCGAAACTGCAACGCGGGCATCCTCCTCCCCACCCAGATTACTATAGCACACACTTTAAAATTTTTAAATACGCCCTTATTTACAGGTCTCCTGTAATATCCCCCTCTAATGCCTGAAACTGCACACGGGCATTGGAGGGCACTCCCCCTTGTTTTAATTTTACTTTACTTCTGACTAAACAGGGCCTTAATGTTTGGATCTAACAATTAGTCATTCCAACTGATTGTGGCGGCATTCTTTTCTCTATATATCTATATTACCCCCATCATGTGTTGTCATTCATGATCTTAACTAGGAGAAAAACCTGGTATCTGTATTCTTTGCATGTATTTTTAGAACAGTAGTATTATGTATTTATAACTTCTGAGTGAGTTGATCAGCGCATCTTTATGATTTTTTTATCAAGCATTAAAAACTATAATAAATCCTGTTGACTTGTTTTCCAAGAGATCTAGATCTTTTGGATGCTCATGATGTGGATTCTGTGGACCATGATGTAGTTTATATAATATTATCATACTATGGATTTGTTTGAGTTTCTTTCCATTATTATATAACAAGCATGAAGCCCACAGTTTCTGCATTTTGTAAGTGACTATGGGCTTATATTTAATTTGATTTTTATTCTTGAAATTGCAGAGTATGAGGTGAGGGAGAAGCCAACTTTAAACACATGGATGCATGGTGGTTTGGATTATATAATGTTGCAGCATTTGAACATTGATGGAATTCGTACCATTGGTAGTGTGCTTGGTCAAAGTATTGCTCTTGATTACTATGTTCGCCAGGTATTATCCCCTTTTTTTTTTAGTAAACTGGACAAGGCTTTATTCAATTGTTTAAACCTCCCTGTAACCTTGTTCACTCTTTCAGGTTGATGGAATGGTTGCTGAATTTACCGACATTAATCGTGGGATGGAAAAAACTGGCACCTTTACCATGGAGAGGAAAAAACTTTTTCAACTAGTGGGAAAGGCAAATTCAAACCTAGCTGATGTGATTCTTAAACTTGGGCTTTTCGAGAGGTACACTCTGTGGTTCTCTCTGTGGTTCTGGTGTTTTCTAAAAACTTATTATGTGGTGTTTCCGGCTATAGCTGAACTGATCTTGGGGATATTGTTTAAAATTCAAAGGCTATACTGAAGTGTCACTATATGTCATTTTATTGCAAATTCAGAATTTGCTTCGTTACAGACCTCCAACTTTGAATTCCATTTTTCTTGCTTGATGTAGCTTCTCCATAAATATTGGTTGAGTTAGAATCTCTCTTTCTTTTTATATTTTTGGGTTTAGCCTTTTTTTGGATGGATTCTCTATTAATTTCTTAAAAATTGTTGGCTTTCTAGCTATTCTCGCAGATGGTTGTTATCTTTTAATTTGAAAATAATGTTTAATGACATAGAGGCATCTTCACCCCTCTGCAGTCGTATTCTAATATCAAATCAGCAACTTAGATCAGTGAATAACCCAGCAGTAATAATAGAGGGTAACTAATGTAGTTCTGATTTAAAGGTTAATCCAGTACTAAAAACAGAATCAAATCAGAGACATAAAATTCTAGAATTGGGAGAACAACAGATATAACAACATCAGCAGGTCAGATCAGACATGGTGGATGCTCAAAGATCAGCTTCATGAAATCTGTCGAATATAGACAGATTGATCCATCTTGGCCAAGCTTTTCCATGTGAGATGGAGGGGCACAGAAAAAAGGATTGATGCTCGTCAGACCTCTCTTTCTCTTGCCAGGGGCATACTTGGCTCAATGTAACATGAGGAGGGAAATCCTTCATGTCCTATTCATTAATTCATCTATAATGCTGGGGCAAGATGATGTAGTTGAAAAGAACAAGAAGGCCAGCAGCAAACCAGACCATCAACTGGGCCAATAATTAATCATTACGTTTAATTTTGAATGTTCAATGGGTTATATAGGCCATGTTACAATCCACTCATAGTTTCTATTTTTGTAATGTTCTAGATAGTTTCTATTAGTAGAGAGACTTAGGTTGTAAGAGATTCCTCCTACCATACATAAGGTTTCCTATTTTTGTGATTGTTATGGAAGTCATAAAAAAAGAGAGGGGCCCTAAACCTCCCCTATGAATTGACTTGTTGAGAAATTGTTTTTTCCCCTCTTTGGGTCAATTGAAGCTGTACTTGGACTGTGGTAATGTAGTTCGGACCCTGTTGTGGTGATTCAACAGATAGGGATTGGTGGTGATGATATTCCTGCAGGCCTTTGGTGGTGATTCCAGGGTCATATCCCTTCCCTCTTATCTTCTTTCTTCTCTTCTTCTAACTTTTTCTTTGTTTAGATATCTTATTTCCTCCATGCAAATACAAGTTTCCAGTTTCTGTTTTATCTCTTGAGTAGCTATTCTTATCTCTAACCATTATCAATTTTCTCCTCAGTTTCGGATCTGGTTTTGCTGTTGATACTTGATACACCATGCAGTTTAGTCCATCGGCTCCACGTTTTGCTGGCAATTTACTGGCTTGTCTAAGTGCTGTTACAGCATCACTTTCATTCATACTTTCTAGGGAAAGTTACAGCACACCGCCCCTAGAGAATGTCACTATTAGAGAGACACCCCCTGCATAATACCAAATTATGCTCGCACCCCCTACCGTCAGTCTCTGTTAAGTGAAGCTTTGAAATGACGATTTTACCCAAATCCTTTATGCATGCACTCTGTCCACTTGTGCGGGCCACTGCAATTCTGTTGGTGGCGGAGGGGGCATGTTCCTCCTCAAATGGACCAAAGACTTGCTGTGCATCCTCAAAGCAGCAAGACCTTTGCAAGTGATCTTCAAACAGTAACTGATATCCAATAACACCACTTTTGAAAGCGACTCAGCGTGTTTCTCCACTATTCTGTTGGTCACCTCGCTCATTGGAATCTTCAATACCTTCAATTATTTCCCACTGCATTTGCAGAACCCCAAAGGGAAACCCAGAAATAGAAAGAAATCTCAAAAAACAGAAACCGTGATTCCCATCGCATGCTACTTATCTTTCAATTGAATAAATATGAGAGACGATGATGAAAATGATTGGAATACTATCCAGGTGGAATAAGTAAAGACAAGAAAATGAGAAGGAAAGTAGATAATCACCAGTTGGCGACGTAAGAGAAACCGGAGTCGCCAAGCTTGTAATCAGAGAGGAGTCGAACAGTTTCTCTACCACAACAAATGAGGCGGCGAACTAAACAATCGCTAACATCGGCGTTGCTGCACCTGCGGCACCACTGCTCAATATCAATGTCGGTCCAACAGTAAGGACCGGTGATAGCTTCTCGCCATGATTGGCAGACGAGTTGGACCTCCCCAGCCAATTGCTCTGCTGGGATTCGAACGAAAATCAAAGCCAATATCTCCGTGTCCAATCCTTCCCACCATCCCGATCTTCCACAACCATTGTCTTAGAGAGAAAAGGATTTGGGGATGAATGAGATCTTTTTCGATTTGGGGTTAAGGGGTTAAGAGAGGTTATATTAGGTACTTTACTTTTTGGAAGGGTAATTTGGTATTTAGAAAAAAAATATACGAGCTGATATCAGCAGTTAAGGTATATTCTGTAATAGAGATTGACAGTAGTTGGTGCAAGCTTATTAGTATTATGCGGGGGGTGTCTCTCTAGTAGTGGCATTCTCTAGGGGTTGGCACTGTAAATTTCCCTACTTTCTTTAATATTTTTTTTTTTTTTGGGTGAACTAAAAAATGCATTAAAAGAAGGGGGAGGGAGAACATATCCCAAAGGGAGATTACAAACCAATAAGGGTAATCAAATCCCAGAAAGGACAACATCCAAGGCCCGATGGGCTAGAAGACCAAAAAACATGTCACAAATGACATGTCCAATACATCACAAAAGCCCCACATGGGCTGAAGACAAGAGCCAAGAAGCCCAAACAACTCAAACTCCAAAGCCCACATGGGCTGAAAGACGAAAACCAAGGAGCCCAGAACAAAGATGAAGGGCAACTCGGTCAACAGGTAGGGTTCCACTAAGCTCTAATCAACAATCTCAACACATCAACTTCCAAGCCACCAGGACGAGAATCAGAGCACCGCCAGCGAGAGGCAGCCACGGCGGAGGGGGCTGGCCTTGCAGAGGGCCACGGCCTAGCGGAGGAGACAGCGGCGGTGGAGAGGCGACAGCCTTGCAGAGGGCAACGACGAGGCGATTGTCGGCTGAGCATAGATGGCAGCCTTGTGGACTGCTGTCCCTGCAGGTGGCTGGCCAAGTGGGGCAAACTGTCGAACAGCTGGATCCATTCAGATTTTATGATTTATGATTTTACACAAGATCGTCATGTAGTGCTAGCTGATCAGAGGGATCCCCTCATAGGAGGTGGCCATTCTGCTTCAACGCCATCACATGAAAGAGGAAAATGATGACACAAGAGAAAGAAAAGGAAAGTGTAAAGAATGAAAGTGTAAGCAGGGAAAAAAAAACTAGAGCAAGATAATGTGGTTGGTGGTTCTATGGGCATATCTTCCCTTTACCTCATAAGTTCTATTTAGTGGCTTCATGCCTTTTCAAGGCACTTGGCATCAGCGAAGTTGCTGGACTATCAGGGACACATCCCTTGCAATGAAATGGTGCATCATTTCCCTTTGTTTTATAGGTGCATCCTTTTCCTGCTGTTTAAATTTTGAAATTTTTTATAGCGTTGAACGGTGGAAAACATAAATGTCTGACGATATGTTCTAAATTTCCTAATTCCAGACGTGATATTGTTCCAGCTAAGTTAATCAAACATTCGTTTAGTTTCAATATTTTATTGGTTTATGAGTCTTTTTAGCTAATGGATAAACTCTACGGCTTTTGCAGATCAGACATTGCTTGGAAGGATGCTAAGTTTGCTCAAATATGGGAGTTTCTTCGGGATGAGTTTGAATTGACTCAGAGATTTGCAAGCCTTGATTTTAAATTGAAATTTGTGGAGGTATCTTGTGATTTAAGACAATTTTATGCATGCTTCTATTTGATTAGACAGTTCACTATACAAAATATTTTCAAATCACATGGTCATTCTGTTGAAATGATTTGATCTTTCTCTGCAGCATAATATTCGTTTTCTACAAGAAATTCTTCAGAACAGGAAATCGGATTTTCTGGAGTGGCTTATCATCATATTAATAGGTGCTGAGATTCTCATCTCGGTTTATGATATTGCACATAAATCGCTTTAGCCTTTCAAGATGCTTAAATCAAATTGAGTGAGATTCAGATTGAAGGTGAGACTGCTGCATTTTCACCGTGTATTGAAATTTTGCTGCTTTTTGCAGCTTACTGTGCATGTTGTTTTAGGCTTTGGTCAATTATCAGTATCCACTTGTAGACTTTAATGCAGAGAATCTGTTGGTGCTCATGTTTCATTTTTTATCATTGATTCTAAATTTGTAAAAATTTGAGATTTTGTAGAAATTTCCCACCCCTCTAAAGGAGAGGGTCAAAAAGCACTTGTTCTTTACATGAAATTTGCATCGTTTTATCTAAGGAATTCCTTGTTTTTTCTTGTAATTTTTTTTAAAATCTTTTTGGATATTAAAGAAAATGCTCGTGTTACGTAGACTTGGATGTGAGATCATTTCCGTGTAATAAAAATGACTTGACAGATTCCCTCCTCCCACAATCCCCCCCCCCCCAATAGAAAAATAAACTGAACACGTGTCATCCAATTACCCGTCAATATGCATGAATAAAGTTGCAAGTTGTCAAGTTTGGTATTTTTAAAGTGTATCGTGAGGGGGAAGTTTCCCCTTGCTGAGGGGGGGGGGTGTCATCTTGAGTTATAGTGGATTTCTTTTATCTTGTTATTTACTGTTTCTGTAATTAGACATAGATTACCATGAGTCAACTACTTGATATAATAAAGGTGTGAGACTTGACCATGATAGACTATTCTGAATCTATCGTGGTCCTTGTTCTCATTCTCTCTTCTCCATCGTATTGCTCTTCTTCTTCCTCCTCTCTTTTTCTTGTAGGAGCTGGTTTATAGATTTGGTATATTGTCACATAGTATCAAAGATTTTTTAACCAGTTCCTATTTTTCTTTTAATGCTTTTCTTTATGGTGATCTAGAGGAGGTATATATGGAGAGAATGCATCAAAGGTTTGCCGGCTTCACAAGGCTATTTATGGATTGAAATAGTCACCTTGTGCTTGGTTTGACAAATTTAGTGCAGTCATTGGTAGTTATGGGTTCACATATTTCTTTGATCATTCTGTATTTGTTCGTCGACGTTGGTTCAAGGTGGTTATCATGGTTGTATATGTGGATGATATCATTATTTATGGTAATGACTCTTCTGGGATTGAGGATGTCAAGGTGTATTTGCGTCGACATTTTTAGATGAGTGGGTTTGATTGATCAGTTCATGGAAACTCCTAATTAAGCCCACTTAGAGGCTGCTTTTCATATATTGAGGTATCTCAAAGGTGCTCCCGTGAAAGGTTTTGTTTATGAGTTTATCGTGTCATGGTCATACTGATATTATGGATTACTCTAATGTTGACGGGGTTGGTGTTGATGATGATCATAGATTTACTACTGGATATTGTACATTTGTTGGTAGACATCTTGTTACTTGGATGAGTAAGAGCAGACCACAATGGCTTGGTCATGTGTGAAGCCAAGTACAAAGCTTGACTCACATGACAATTGAGATGGTGCGACTAAAATCTCTCATTTAGGAGTTGAGGTTCTTGGCCCATGGAGATGTATTGTGATAATTAAGTTGTGATTTATATTGCCAGTAGTCCAATTTTCTATGAAAGGACTAAATATATTGAGGTTGACTGTCATTTTGTGAGAAATGTTGTTATGCAAATAATGATCTTTACTCCTTTTGTCAACTTAGGCGGTCAACTTGGCGATGTGTTCACTAAGTTGTTGTTTAGGCCTGGATTTCTTAGTGGTTGTTCCAAGCTGGGTATGATAGATATATATATATATATATATATATATTCCAACATGAGAGGGAGTGTTGAAGTGTATTGTGGGGGGAAGTTTCCCCTTGCTGAGTTGTGGGGTAATGTTGGGTTATAGTAGGTTTGCTCTTTACAGTTTTTGTAATTAAACTTTAGAGTTTATACTACTTTGTAATTAGACTTGGACTCTTACAACTATTCAATACTATTAAGGTGTGAGACTTGACCACGATAGATGAATCTGAATCTATCGTGGTCCTTGTTCTTACTCCCTTTTCTCCACCATATTCTTATTCTTCCTGCTCTTTCTTGTTCTCTTGTAGGAGTTGGTTTACAAATTTGGTATATTGTCACATGTACAACAACCTCAACTTATCCCAACTTAATGGGGTTAGTGACATGGATCCGAGCGAAAGGGGGGGGGGAATGAAAGTAAAAGGAAAAGAAGCCCAACACCAACGAATCAAGAGAATCTCAGCTAAATGGGGTTGGCTGCATTGATCCTTGTCCTTCAATCGGCTCTATCTGAGGTGAGGTCATACTGGGGACAAGAACTAGACTATGCATGCCATTTTTCACTACTTCTCCTATGGTCATTTTAGGCCTGCTCCTAGCTTTTTTAGCTCCTTCTATCAGAATCAGATCACTTCTTACCGGGGGCATCCCAAGGCCTCCTTGGATATGGCCATACCACCTCAAACGACTTTCTCACATGAAAATTATCAGTGCTCGTTTTAAATGACCTGATTATCAATCTATCTATATCTATATCTATATATATTAAATTAGATAATATTCCTCAGTTGCAATTGCTCAGTCTATTTGTTTATTTGTCTTTGGAATCCATCGTTAGAATCTATTACTGGCCCAGAAACTGTTCTGAGTTCTAAAATTGTTGTTTTGTATCATTTCTAGACCCCTATATCTCTTCATGACAATGGGTCATAAGAACAGGCTTTTAGCTCCTTTCGGAAATGCTGAGAAACTCACTGTTGGCGGTGGCCAGCAACACCCATCGCTGCTCTCTCTCTCTCTCACTACTGGCTACCACCAGTGATGGCTGGTGCTGCTTTCTCTCCCCCTCCCTCCCTTGGTTCCTGTTGTGATCTCACTCTCCGTCTCACCTCGTTCTCTGCAACTCTCTTCCTACCCCCCATCACCATCAGATTAAACTTTCTTAGGTGAACAAGAACCTTCGGATTAGAATTTCTTATATTTTTGTTTGCTCGTTTTTTCTTTCTTGAGAATCACTTCTCTTTTATCTGAAAATTTGCAGCCAAACCATTTCTCTTTCTGGTTGAGAAACCATTCTAAAACCTCAATCTTAGAAAGAGCAGTGGGTTTCAGAGAATCCATTCCAAAGAGACTAAGTGTAGTAGAAATGGAGTGGTTAAATAGAAATGAGTTCGAAGGGGCAATCCAATTCAAAGTGGCCAGTTTCAATGATTACTTTGTGAGCCTTATGCCCTGTGTTGGGGTGTCCATGGTGGCTGTTGGCTCTTTCGTTATTTTTGAGTTTGTCATACAGTGTTCCATCTCTTTTGGCTGTGTTTTTGTGTGTTGATATATATATTATATTAATTAACAGCTCGAGCTTTTGGGATAAGCGGTTGTAACATGGTAGTGGAGCTAAGAGGTCAGATGCTTAATCCCTAGTAAATGCAATGTGTTGAAGTGACCCTACGGTTTGTGCCCCTTGGTGCCACATAATGGTGTCACGTGCAGAGCCATGTGTGAGAGCCTGCACGTGGGGGGTTGGTGTTGTGTTGAGATACATTGTTACGATTATTTAACAACTTGAGCTTCTGGGATAAGCAGTTGTAACAGGTTTAATGAAGCTCCTTGTTTAACCTTATTTTCCATTTTTACAGATCTCAGTTCTTTCTGTTAATAAAACTTTTTGTTGCTTCCTGTTGAAAAATACTACAAAAATTTACCTCCATAGACAAATGGAGGATGTTGTGCACGGAATTTCAGCTGGGTGGTTGAACTGGAGAGGAGCTTTTCGAGTATTTTGTGATCAATGTATTCCACTAGTGTTAAAAAGAAATTCCATTTTGATAATAATGCTAAAAGGTAAATTTGGTGAGTCAGTTCTCAGACCAGATATGCTTTGTGTAGGTATGATGGGCAAAGAGAGAAACAATATATAATGCAAAAAGAAATAGCTGAGATGAAGATGTTGAGATTGATGAATTTTGGCTATGTGCAATCGAGGTGTTAAAAAGACAGCGAAAGCTTACTGAATTGAGTAGAAGTTTTTAATTATATATTATGTGTAGTATAAGCAGTTTTTTCAAATTTTCAAATTTTATAAGCTTAATTTCATGATAGTAAGAACCTGTTAATGTAGATTAATATGTTTGCTTTTCGTTGTTGTATTAGAATTTTAGTATGGTCACAAGTTGAATTTACATGTAGGATGCCAGTATTTCAAATGACATATACCTTGGATATTCTTTTTATGAGTATGATACTTCGAATAGATTAATCATAATGGGAAAAGGATAAAGATACAACAACACAACAACAACAAAGCCTTATCCCAATTTAATGAGGTCGGCTACATGGAGCCAAGCAAAGAAAAGGATAAAGATACGAACTTATTATTGGTGAAGCATAGTTGTCAATATGCGGAACTTATTATTGGTGAAACAGTAGTAGTCTATAGGAAAACCCCATGGGGATTGACAAATGTGATTGATTGGTTTAGGGAGTTGGTAGTGGAGTGGACTGTTATTTTTCCCTCGAGTACACTGAAATTGTGCACAACTTCAGAAATTAGAGGGAGGAAGAAATTACTGATAAAATCTCATAACCTGAAGAAAAAAGAAGGAAATTACTGGTGAATTCTAGAGTTGGAGTTGAGTTTCCACTGTTTAATGGGAGTTCACTTTCTGGATACTAAAAGAAGTAAAAGAGAATAGTTGTGTATGATGCTTTTAAATGTTCAAAAAGTGAAGTTGCTTGATAGTGAAAGAATGGTTTGTCTTACGAAGTAGTGGCTGATGGACAAGTTTTGGGAATTAATTTGGCACAAGCTACTTATATTGAAGAATGGCTCTGGAGACACAGTTCAAGAGCCATCTGAATTAACGATAGAGATACTAATAAAAGGTTCTTATTTCATTTTGCTGTTGGAAATTAGAAGAGGACCAATTGTGCTATGCAACTTGGGGTGGATGATGAATTCTTCTTGGAGGCCAAGGAGAAGACCTAGTAACACATACTTCTATGATAATCTTAATCTACTCCGATGGTATTCAGTTGGATCTGCTGAGGTTCTTTATCTTTTGATGAGTAATGGGAACCACAAGATCACCTTTCAAATATAAGGCTCTGATGAAGAGTTTCTTGTAATTTGCATGAAAGGGATGAATCTCCAGGTCTAGATGGGTTTGATATTGCATTTTATAGAGAGGGTTGGAATGTTGTCCAAAGTCGTCTTACTGGAATGGTTTCATGGCTTTCATGAGAGGGCTGATGGATCTTGATAAAACAAACCTTTTTTCCATAGGCTTTATTTGTTTAGATGGAAAGAGAATAATGAAACAGGGCAGGCCTCGGCACAATGGTAAGGTTGTTCCATTGTAACCTAGTGGTTGTGGGTTTAAGTTGGGAAACAACCTCTCCACGAAGCGTGGTAAAGCCGTACAGTATGATTCTTCCCTGACCTCCAGTGGTGGGAGTCTTGTGCACTGGGTACACCCTTTTAATGGAAAAGAAAGTGATGAATTCCCCCCTCTTTGTGTTTTTCCAAGAAGTCCATTACTTTACCTATTTTCCTACTGAAATGAGATGAAACTATAAAATTCCCCATTTTTTTTTTTTCAGGATTTTCTGTCCAGCCAAATGACCCATGGAAAGTAAAGTTTCCTTTGTTTTATATACATCACTTACCCTCACTTTATATGCATTTCCTTTTCCATCTTCTCCATCATTTTTTTTGGGGGGGGGGGGTTTGTGATGATGATTCTAAAGAAGGTAGACTTGGCAGTCTAATTGCTGATTTGTACAAGATACCTACTAATTTGCTCTCAAAGGCTTAAACAGTTTATGAATGATGGCAGTTTGTTTTTGTTCTTTTTCTTCTTTTTTTTTGGGACCTCTGTGTATTGTAGACACATTTTTTATGCTGTATTGGTAACTGCAGGTGTATGGACCCAGATAGTTGAACCAAGAGGTGCATGCAAAATATGCAAGCTGGACTTAGAGAAGGCACACAACCATGATTTTAGGTATCGGTGTCTGGTCGGCCATATCGTACCAGTAAGGCTGAGACTAATCCTGATACCTGACCGATCTGGGATTGTATCAGTATCAGGGGTAAAATCATCAAAATAGCCTAATTTTTATGAAAAAGAGGGGTGATATTGACTTATCCAGACCGATACAGCCGATCCCGGATTGGGATTGTATCGGTATCAGCCAAGGCCGACACCAAGAACTAAATCCTCGCGTACATCTAACTGGAATGGGGTGTTTCGAATGAGGAGATGAGGGTGGGCTTTGGTGATAATGGAGGAAATGGATGGAATGAGGTGTTTCCCTCTCCCCACAGAGTATTTCCTTGTCCACCCTGTGTTCAATCTTCTTGTTTCTGGTGCTGGTGGTGGTCACTAACATATAGTTATGCAAGGCTTAAGCTGGGTTTGTATAGAGGTTCTGGGCCTGATGGAGTGTTTTTTTTCTCTCTCCATTTTCCAGATATTTATACTGAATTGGTCTAACCAAAGACTTGCTTATAGCAAAACTCGATTAGTTGATAGACAATTGTGAATTATAAAATCTTGGGAAATTTTCTTGGACACTATGGCCAGGTTGCTCGACAACCACAAAGTTTGAAAAGTTATTTGAACTACCCTTGCATATTAGATTTACTGCAATTAGCTCTTGTCCGTGAATCAGTCACCGTTTAGTGATGATGTCATGAATAGAAAAAATCCTAAATATCCAAACTAAACTACCTTTTAAAGGAATAGAGCTTTATATATTTTTCCCCTCCTTTACAACCAAACACCTTTAATAAAGTTGTGTTTTTTGGTAAAACAACCTTAATAAAAGCAAAAGAGAGAAAAGAGTAACATCATTGAGACTCCATTAACAACCCTGCGATCAATTTCTCTAAGAAGTAGAGACAAAGAGGGTCCCTTCAATTCCCTTTGATAACTCATCATTGCATTGCGGCAATTCTAGAAAATTTTTGAGAAATCTAATTCCAGGCTTAGGGGCAGTTCCAAGGCGGGTTCAGGTTGTCAGGGGCAAATTTACGCCCCTGCTCCTAGGTATTGGTATGGTTCTCCACATATGCTCGTGAACACCTACAATTCTCTAATAAGACTGAAAATTGACACATGAGCAAGTCACCTAGGAATCTACCTGTCCACAGAATATAAGCCCTATTTGATTTACGACATTGCAATTGTGAGCAGTTAAATTGGGGTTGTAAGAAAGATAAGCCCCATTTGATCTACACAACATTGCAATTGTGAGCTGTTAAATTGGGGTTGTAAGAAGGATTCCTAACGCAGAATTGATCATAACTCCTTTATCTTTAGGCGTGTGGTTTAAGTTTTATTGAGAGTAGATCCTAGCTCTTAATACTTCAAGGAGGGGGGGGATTGAGATTCACCATATAACTCTCAACCATCTTAGCCCTCCATCAGCCTCAGCTCCACAATTGGTGGATCAATTGGAGCACAAATTTTTCTTGTAAGTTGATCGTGTTCTAATATCCTACCGTACTCAGATATCGAGTTATAGACCAAAAAGGCATGTTGTGGGTTATTATAAAGGTTAAAAATTTCGTTGCAAATTATAAGAATTCTGTTGACTAATTCTAGATTATTGCAAACCTAGGGAGCTGGGAATAACCAGATATTGACTTTCAAGCAGCATGCCCTCTTGTAACCATCATATGGCAGCTCAGACGAGGCTGAAAATTAGAACTTGTGAGTCTGACTCATAGTTATCAATTGGGCCGAATAATTCGAATTATTCGGCCGAACCGAATTTTTTCGAATTTTATCAAAAATTCGGACCGAATCCGAATTAAAAATAAAGTTCTTTCAAATTCGCGACTTTTTCAAAAATGAATATAAATCGCGAATAATTCGGACGGAATCCGAATTAAACCGAATTATTCGGTCCATTTAAACATTATTTAAAGAAAAAAACCAAAAAACAAAAATATAAAAATATAAAAACAATAAATAAAAAAAAACCCAATAAGATTTTTTGACCGCTTTTTTGACCGAATCCTTAAATTAATCGTCCGAATTATTCCGAATAATTCTCCGTCCGAATAATTCCCGAATCCGAATTTGCTAACTATGGTCTAACTATCAAAATGGCGCATGGAATTGTAATAGGGGTGCATGGACATACATGGGAGGTTATACATGCATATGAGAGAGTAGGGTCAATCCGCATCTTGCATTAGATAATCGACAATCAAGATTGCCACATAACTTTTCTATGTGGCAAAAATATAAGGCATGCTCATGGAAACAACACTCGACGTGACTTTTCTTGTTAGAATAAAAACCCACCCTTATTGAAGCCCATGTGCCCTCTTTCATTGGCCCCTATACTGATGTAAGGGCCGTTTGACCAGGTAGCATTCTTTTCCCCTATAAAAATTACAGTCTAGAGGATATGAACAGCTTGGGAATTGCCGTTCTGCTGATTAATCAAAATTATAGGCTCTTGCTTCCTCTATTGAACAATGAGAAGAAGAGGGTATTTATAGAAAAGCTTGGGAACTGCCGTTAACTGCTTAATCAAAATTATTGGCTCTTGCTTCCTTTATTGAACAATGAGAAGAAGAGGTTATTTATAGAAAAGCTTGGGAACTGCCATTAACTGCTTAATCAAAATTATAGGCTCTTGCTTCCTCTATTGAACAACGAGAAGAAGGTTATGGTAAATTTAGAAGTTCAAATTGTCGAAACCTTAATGCGGTGGAGAGAGCTCAAATATATGAAAGCAACAAGGACTTAAACTAGCCAATGATAAACTATTCTCTATAATTTTTAATATCTCAACACTCTCCTTCATGTGTAGCTTTGACACCCTACAAAGTGTACAAACAACTTAAAGAGAGCAACAAAGAGATCTAGATTGTAATACCATCTGAGAGGGTTTTACCTAAATTCTCCAGACATTAGGTGGAGAGATTTCCTCAAATAAATGAAGACACAAGGATCTGAAGTAACCAATGTGGGAGGCGATGTGGCCTCTATGACTCCCCTCACTACTACAATGTATATTCCCATGATTATAATTAAAATTATTGTGTTTCTCTAGAGTAAAATTTCCAACAGTTTTGATGGAGGATTGATTTCCCATAGATCGGAGAATCCAAACAGTGCCTTATGGTTTTAAAAATTCTATTTGTAGGTCGGTATTCAATTAGTTAGGCCTAAGCCCAACTTTTTTTTTTTTTTGGGATAAATGCCCAACTTATATCCACCTTATCAAAGGGACTTGCGAATCTTATGTAATAAGTTCAAGGCAACAAAACCATGTTTATACTTTTGTGAAAAAAGCTCTTTGAGCCAGAGGGTATACTAACACATTCTTTCTTTCTCTATCTCTATTTCTTTTCTCATTACATGAAAAAAAGTATAACCCCCATCCTTCTATGTACAAAACTGTATTTTATTGATGTATTCCTCTATACCTTTTGCTCAGAGAATCCTTTCCATTATACTTTATATTATGTCTTGTCATTAGAAAACCATACTAGGCTTGGCACCTCAAGGAGTGGAGTGAAACATGAGAAGTCTTGTTTCAACTATGGAGAAGAATTGTATGATTGTAGCCTCTATTTTTTAATGATAATGGGTGCTGTCCACATTCTAATTAATGATCCACTACCTAGTAAGCCTTTTCTCCATTGTGCATCTTTTAAATAGAATGGAAGGATGAATCTATTTTTATATAATATGTAGATTCTAGAATTGTAATACTAGGGGCAATTTTGAGGTTTTATGAATTCTTTTATATCTTTTAATTTAACATTTGTTTCTAGAATCATCACCACTCCTTCAGCCTCTCTATTTTTTTTTTGTTTAAATTGATTACTTTTTATTACAAATTTACCTCCAAATCGGTGAGGGGAGGTTTTTTAGACAGTTGCTGGCAAGTCTTTTTCACATAGTATATATATATATATATATATATATACTAGTAAACTCTCACGTGCAAATGCACGTGTGGGCAATTGCTAAATGATGTAACGATAAATAATTTTTTACGAAAAAAAAAAAATGATAGGAACAAATGATATGTAGGAGCATTTCAATGGCTCCTTGATATGCAGTACCATATGTCTTTTTTCATTTTCTGTTATGTAAATTGTTACCCTCTTTTGATAAAATCAAAGGCAAAAAAGGTCTACAATTCCCTACTAAACAAATGCTTAAGTGTTTTCTGTCCCTTCAAGGGAAGATAGATAATTTGATCAGGGACACATTTTACCAAAAAAAAAAAAAGAATAGGGACAAAGTAACATTAGATATGTTTTTGAATTCGATGCAATTCATGGTTGCTTTCAATGAGTTCTGCAGATAGTTTGAACAATGTTCTAATCCAAAGTAGAGGATCTATAGATAGTACAAACTTAGAATACTGTTACACTCTTGGCAAGGGATTGACCAAGGTCATGCTTAATGTTGTCCCAAGACCACAAGAAGGAGGAGTTTCAAGTCCTATAACTAAGGTTTTTTTGTTCACATCCTTTAAAGTGTCAAATAAAATTATTTTTTTCCCTCTAATCAATCACTTTTCTTTTTATTTAGATATTGCTTGTCATTTGTTATTTCACATGTCTGCCAAAAATGTGGCACAATAACAACTATTAAAAATGACATAATGATAAAACACTTTTAAAAATGAAATTCATAATGGCTTAAAAGTAGATTGGAGAAAAAGTTAGTATAAAAGTTATAAATATTCCTACGAATGTTTGAACAACATGAATACAGTATCAACATCAACTTCCTGCTCTATTTTTTGTTCTTTAGAACTTTCTTTCAAGAGACTTTATTTCCTAAGACTCTCCCTTGGGTACACATACAAATAATTGTGCTTATTCCACAACTAAACAAATCGTTCATATATATCAATTACAATATTGAAATTACTCTAGCCAACCCTAACCTAAAAGCTTGAGGCTAATTTATACAACATGAATTTAATCTTATCTAATTTGGTTATTATTTATCCCATTATTGAAATCCAATCAGCACTTAATATTCACGTTCCAATGTAAGGATCTCGTCGGCATCACATTGTGTTGGGGTTCACCATCGCTTGTCATATTTTATTTTTCATTTTTATTTATTTATTTATTTTTTTGGGTTGGGATTGGAGTAACACCACTAGCTTGCCTGTCCATCTATGAGAAGAACAGAGCACGTTCATGTACGCCCCACATTTTTTGTTTATTAAAATGTACGCCCCACATAGAGCTTAGTTTCTGATCACCATTCAATCATCATTTAGTCATGTTAGTCTCTATGTTAGCCATGGATCCCACATTAATATTAAAATAAAAACTAAAAATTACACAAGTACCACCATGTGGATCATCAATCAACCCTGCATCCCTTCGCTTGTCATTGGTGGAGGAGTTTATACCAATCCAAGGTTTTTTTTTTTGGTGAAAATTAATCCAACGAATTTACTGACAGGGTTGTAACCATAATAAACGGCAATGTAAGCGGTAGACTACCTGAGGGACGGAAATTCAACGTTACGCTTTGTTCATAACTAAAGGAAAGATCTAGTAGCAAGAGAGGGAAATTACCGGTAGTAAGAAATGACTTGATGTTGATGATGGTAGGAGGAGAAAGGTGTACCCATCGGGTAGCAGCATTGCACTTGACTCGTTCTAGCAAGAAGAAAACCAAATCTTCTTAAGCATAGTCATAGAAGAGTAGAGGATTTGTTCGACCCATTCTATAAGGTTTAAGAGTTCAGCGGAGGAGATTAATGAATCCATAATTGGATTGACCAGATGATGACGGCCTTTAAGATCTGGCCTTATATTCGAAGTGCTCTCTCATTTTCTCTTTCTGCATCTCCGATCCAGTCTTCTACAAAAAAAAAAAAAAAAAGCATTGCTTCTAAAAACTGTCCCTGCGAAACCATATAAAAAAATGATTGGTTACAACTTTTCTAAATACCAATATAACAATTTAGGGCGAAAGTAGTAGCAACAAAAACTTCACTGGCTCCCCAATTGACAGAAGTTTGAATCAACTGAAGAGATCATGCGGGAAATCACTGGGTTATTTGGTGGTGACCAGAGACAACGAGGCGCTATGTTTTAAAGAGAAGAGTCTCTCTGATCTGTTCCTACTCCTTCCGTGTGGGAGATGTGGGAAGGAGGTGTCCAGTTTCACTTAAGGTAGAGTGATTATTTGAGAGAGAAACGTTTCGCAAATGGCCAATTGAAAAGGGTAAGCAACAGTTATAGAGAGAGAGACGTTTAGCAAATTTTTTTTTTGAATTCTCCCCCACGTTTGGGGAAGGGAGAGTGAGAGAGAGAGAGAGAGGTAGAGGGGGATAATTATGGTAGTGTATAATTATGAATTATAGTGGGTTTTTTTTTTTTTTTTTTTTTTTTTTTTTTTTTTTTTAATTCTCCCCCACGTTTAGAGGGAAGAGAGAGTGAGAGAGAGAGGGAGAGGTGGATAATTATGGTAGTGTCTAAATTCTCCCCCACGTTTAGAGGGAAGAAAGAGTGAGTGAGAGAGGGAGAGGGGGATAATTATGAATTGTGGAGGTTTTTTTTTTTATAAATTCTCCGCCATGTAAAGGGAAGAGAAAGTGAGAGGGAGAGGGAGGTAATTATGGTAGTGAATAATTATGAGTTATAGAGGTTTTATTTTTTAAATTCTCCCCCACGTTTAGGGAAGAGAGAGTGAGAGAGAGAGAGAGAGGGAGATAATTATGGTAGTGATCTATTTTTTCATTACAGTTAGTTGTTTTTAAATAATTATGGTACCTTCTTCATATTATTTGGTGCATTTTTTTTTTTTAAGAATTTTTAGTCGTAATCTTAGTTGTAAATGGGAGCATAGGTTTATACTTCATGGGAGCATTTAGGTCAGGTTTATACTTCACTTTTTTTTTTTTTTTTTTTTAATAAAGATAAGCAATGGTGTAATTAGTGAGGTTTAATATTTAATTACTTCCCCTTTTCTACTCCACATTTTATTTATTTATTTTTATTTTTTTCTCTTTCATTTGGAGGGGTTTTTTTTGTCATTTGGAAAGTTTTTTTGGCAGATGTCAATGGTCAAAGAAGTAATGGTGTAATTAGTGAGGTTTAATATTTAATTACTTCCCCCTTTCTACTCCACATTTTTTTATTTATTTTTATTTTTTTCTCTTTCATTTGGAGGGTTTTTTTTTTTTTTTTTATCATTTGGAAAGTTTTTTTGGCATATGTCAATGATCAGAGAAGTAATGGTGTAATTAGTGAGGTTTAATATTTAATTACTTCCCCCTTTCTACTCCACATTTTTTTATTTTTTTCTCTTTCATTTGGAGGGTTTTTTTGTCATTTGGAAAGTTTTTTTGGCAGATGTCAATGGTCTTTTTTGTCTTTTTGAAAAAGTATACCAAAAGGGGAGTACGTACTTTTAATAGTAGTATGATATAGTCTAGAAAATCAAATGAAATTGCACGAACTTGTTTATAAGGTCTATTGGCGAAAGATTTTCTACGATATGAGACGTATCATTACTTGAGCAATGATGCCCGAATGTCAAATTTTGTGAATCATCTCAATCATTTGGCTCATTATATATTCTTTCTTTCTTTCATATATATATTTTTTTAATTGTTAAGCCAATAAACCTATGAAAGGCTAATTGAACTATTCTGACCGATGAGTTCATGGGGAACATGTGGCTTTTCCAGTTTATCAAATATTGTAGCCAAATTAAATCACCTGTCATTGTATATTGGATCTCTTAGTCATCCATATAAAATTTCACTTTAAATTGAAGTTTATTTCAATTAAAATAATTGAACAATTAAATTGATTAAATTTTTTTTAACAAGTTACACATGCAAAATTTTTAATAAATGGTGAACTACATGATTGAGATGGTTAAAACCTGACAAGTGGGTAATTGAAAGGAATCCTTATTCCTACCAAAAAATAAAAAAAATAAAAAAAATCTTATTAATCCAACGTCAAAGTGACCAACTCATTCCTTTATTACTCAAATCAAAGTGGTATGCACCATGTTTGGATGCATGTCCTACTAACAATAACTTTATACAATTGTTTAATAACATTTTTTGGGTAAAGCTTTTGTTTAGTAATTTACAAGTATCTTATTATAAACTTCCAAATAAAATGAAAAATTCCTCACCTGAAATAAATAAATAAAATGGATTTTTTTTTTCTAGTTTCTTAAAAGTTTCATTGATTTTTTTATATAAATTCAAAAACCCCAATTCATAATGAAATACAAATTATCTTATTTTATTTTACATAAATTCAAATTTATATTTTATTAAATTTAAAAACCACTTCATAGTTAGGGTATCCTTTTCAAAAGAATCCATTTATTTAAAAATCACTATTAAACAAATATTGTGGCTATTCTAATCATGGTACGGATGAGCTACTTGTCAAATTTTAGTTTTTAATTTAATCAAATATTTTTCCATATATTGATATGCATTCTATATAAGTCCATGTATACTTATGATACTCTGAGTCTCTGACAACTACTCTTGCCTATTATGTATTTACAAAACTATATTCTGCCATGTGGCAATGTTCAATATATCTATAATTTGAAATGTGAGTACCATGACCCAAACCATGACCTAATAAATAGTTTATAAAGTAGGTTTATAATGTTTTAAAGGGAGGGTTCCTTTGTGTTTTTTGGTAAGGGAGAGGGTTCCTTCCGCAGCTAGTGTGGAGGGAATCTTCAACATCACACCAATAGGAGTGCCTCGAACAGTATCATTTATTTGGACCACATGATCTGAAGAGGACAGAGAGAAAATAATAAATTAGAAAACCAATAAGGAAAACTTTTTACCTAATTTTAATGAGTCAACGTGGAACGCAGTACTTCCTGGACAAATAAATGAGCGGAAGCTGCTGCCATTGAAAGTGACACTCTGGCCCACGACATTGACGTGGAGTATCAACGACTCCAGTCACGCCGTCAAGTCATTCCCTCTGTAGACCAATATTCATATCCCACGTGTCCATTCTTTGGCTCCAAGAATGGAAGGAATCATTCCCACATTGACGCGTTCACACTAAAGTCAAATACTACGGTTGATTAAATATAAAAAGACATAAAAGCACTTCATGGGAAGCACAAGGAATCCGGGCAGTTTCGTAATTGAACTAGGTCACTTGATGCTGTTCCTCTTCTGGTGATTTGCCCAATAGGGGTTTCCCTCCAGTGTATACCGTTTGATATTTTTCGTTTCCCGATACGGAAACATAGTAATTCAGTTTTTAACAACTTACCGACCCAAGGTATGCCAATCACACATCTTACCGTAAAGTAAGATCCTAGCCATCCAGTGGTTCATAGATCCAACGGTGCTTATTTCAGTTATTAGAAACTTCAAAAACTGGAACCCTTTAAATAGGAGTGACTTGCCTTCTGTTCTGGTCTTGTCTCCTTCTTTGCTTCATTTTCGCTGTCCTGTTCTTCAAGTTTCGCAGGTCTGCAATTCTCGATCATCTTCTCCACATTTTCGAATTTCGTAGCTTGTTAATCGTTTGTTATTGATTTCGATCGGTGAATTCAGACTTCTGGATCTTGTTTTTTGATTAATTGAAACTTCATTTGAATTGATTTGTTCTAGGTTTTAAGGAAATCGAAGCCATGGTAAAGGTCTACCCTACCGTGAGTCAGGAATACCTCAAGGCTGTTGAGAAATGCAAGAGGAAGCTCAGAGGACTCATCGCTGAGAAGAACTGCGCTCCGATTGTTGTCCGATTGGCGTAAGTAACCACGATTTGATCCGTTTCTTCTTCTTCTTCTTCATCGTCATCAACAGTATTGAGTAGTTGTTGATTATGTTGGTGATGTTTTCAGATGGCATTCGGCTGGGACTTACGATGTGAACACTAAGACTGGAGGTCCCTTTGGAACTATGAGGCACCCTGAAGAGCAAGGTCATGGATCAAACAGGGGTCTCGACATTGCTGTCAGGCTTCTTCAACCTATCAAGGATCAGTTCCCAATCTTATCTTACGCAGATTTCGTTCAGGTATTGCTGCTATAGTCGATGGCGATTATCGTTTAATTTTTGTTCTTTATATTCGATTTGGTCTTCTTATTTCGCACTTTTATACTCTTAGTTGGCTGGAGTTGTTGGCGTGGAAGTGACCGGAGGACCTGAAATTCCTTTCCATCCCGGTAGAGAGGTGAGAGATGATCGATCCCTTCACAAAAGGTTTACTAAAACGGCTTTGGATTGTGAAATTGAGAGTCTGGGACCCACTCCTCTGTAGTGGTGTCGAAGTCGAACTCCCAACTGGTGAAATTGGATCGAACTGATCCAAACCAGTTCGAATTAAACCGAAGCTTATTAGAACGGCTTTGGATTGTGGTACTGTGAACACGAACCCAAACCGGACTCCATTGAAACCAAATCAAACATGAAAACGGAACCAAAACCGATACTAAACTATACAGAACAATAAAAAATTAATACCAATCCGAAAATCATAAAAACACTTTTTTTTTCTTTCATAATGTATATATTTACTATTACATAGTAAATAGAATTAAAACTGAACCAACCCTAACATCGAACCGATAAGAAATAAGAGTCTGAAATTGAATCTTTCCTTATTATTTTGGTTTTGGATTCATCTATTCTCTCAATAAATCGAACAAATCAAACCAAACCAAATTAAACTCACAGATTGACACCCTTAGCTTTATGTCTTTATTAAAGGGGGTTTTTTTTTTGGGGGGGGGGTGATTGGGGTAATACTTTATGCTTTTATTAAGCATGCGGTATTGTTGCACGTCGTACTAGCACTCTAGTGTTTGTGGAATCTTTCTAGCCCCCACAGAGAAGAAAAAAAAAGCCTTTAAAACTTTTCTTTTTAAGAATTAACGTACATGACTTGGTAATTGATAAAAAAATTAAGGGGGAAAAAAATTCTGCCTGTTAGTGCAGATACATGTTAGTGTGCGTAGAAGCATATTTAATTTAAGGTAATACAATATTTTCGCACTTGCTGTGTCTAAAGGTGTACCTACGCCAGTGTACATGATTCTTTTTTTCCAAAAATGAATTAATAGGTGCCCGTGATATTGGTGTGATCATTCTGATGACTTAGGGGCAGGGAAGTAACCACATCGCCCCTCCCCTTAAATGGCTATGTTGTGCGCACCCCTCCATTGGCCTTGTGCTAGTGGCATGAGCTCCCACCCGGGCAACAAACCCTCTCTTTTGAAAAATTGAATTTATTAGATGCCTACCCCTTTTTTTTGGGGGGGGGGGGGAAGGGTTTGTTAAGATGTGTTAATCTCTTTATATTTGGTTAGTTTTTTTTTTTTTTTGATAAAAAATTATTTAGTATTTGTGTTGTAGGAAAACAATTTGTATTAGACTTGCATGGTGTCTGCATCCACACATAGGAAGGGGGTGAAATGATGCCCTTCCTATGAAATATGAAAATTCCACCAATATTGATTTCCCCGCACAATGGGTCATGCAGCTTGGCAGCAACCCCGGCACCCTTATATGTTTGTTATACTAAGCGTGTTGTATGTATTTTCCAAATTCCAGGACAAGCCTGAGCCACCCCCAGAAGGCCGTCTGCCTGATGCCACCAAGGGTGAGTTTGGTTTGTTAACGTAATCCAGTCATGAATTATGTGAAGGATGTTTATTTCTAAATTCTTAAACTTCTGCAATAATTTCATCAGGTTCGGACCATTTGAGGGATGTCTTCGGACACATGGGTCTTAGCGACAAGGAAATTGTTGTTCTTTCCGGGGCCCACACCCTGGTTAGTTAGTTCAGAAATCAATCTTGGGTTTTCTTTGATCTTCTTTGCTTTTGTGTCTTTTTGGATCGATCGCTAAATGGTTTTTGCCTCTTCCCCTGTTATATTTTAATTGCTGGTCTTGTGTAATGTAGGGAAGATGCCACAATGAGCGCTCTGGGTTCGAAGGACTCTGGACCTCAAACCCGCTCATCTTTGACAACTCCTACTTCACGTAAGGCGCCAGTCCTTTTATTTATCTCCATCCCTTGATTGATTTCGGAGGTGTTTCTCCTTTGTTTTTTTTTTTTTTGATTAGTTGATCTTACAGTTTTGTTCTCTATTTGGTTGGTCAGGGAACTGATTACTGGAGAGAAGGAAGGCCTTCTACAGCTGCCAACTGATAAGGTCCTTGTAGAAGACCCATCCTTCCGCCCTTGGGTTGAGAAATATGCTGCGGTACGTCATCTAATATATTGTCTATTGATTCTGTTTTCTTGAACCTTCGGTTTAACGATGAAACTGATCCTTGAGGAGTCCAATCATGAAGCCACATACATGGTGGATCCTTGGTGGCCATAAACTTTCTCCTGTACGTAGTAATGTACTCATTTGTCTCATTCACTTGGTTGATGGCAGGATGAGGATGCATTCTTTGAGGACTACGTTGAAGCCCATCTGGCTCTTTCTGAGCTTGGGTGAGACACAGATACAGTATTTATTTATTTATTGTAAGAATGCAATCCTAAAACTATATAGAATAGATGGAGAAAACAAGAATAAACAGTTACACAATGCACATAAATTTACGAGGTTCAACAAGATTGTCTATATTCTAGGTGAGATGAGTTCTTACTTCATTATCAATGGAGAATATGGTTGCAACATTCGTCCTCACACCTCTCAACTTGCTTACAAAGAAAGAAAATTTTGCTACAAATATATAGTGAAACTCTATATGAAAAATTTATAAAAATACCTGTAAAACTTATGACCCTCTGGAATTCAAACATTTTTGCTGCAGATGGAATTTAAGACATCATATCCTGTTACATGACAATTTATGTTATTTTATGCTTCATCTATTGATGTTATTAATAGTTTTATCTAATTGTTGTGCATGTCAATGTTGCCAGGTTTGCTGATGCTGAGTGAGATGCTAAAAGCAATATTGGGCCAGTCACCAGTGGACTTGTGCGTCTTTTTCTTCTTTTTATTTTTTGATATTGGATACACTAGTTTAGGTGGTTGGGCAAATATTGTTGGGGGATTTTGGTTAATACCGATTTGGTATTATCCATTTTTCTGGGCCTGCAAATGAAGATGTACTGTGTTTTTTGCATTATGGTCGCCACTATGAGGTTAAATAAGAAAGAAGTGGCAGAAATATATATAATCATTGAAAGTTTGGTTTGGTGACATACTATGAATCTTGGTATCGATTCTCTTCTGATGCTCTTTTCTCATTTGATCCAACTACATGGAGCACTCTTTTTTTATCACTGCAAAAAAAAATTTAATTGGTAATTAACTAATTGGAGAGGTTTCCCACGCGTTGGAAAATGGCGATATGTGGAACCTGAATTTGAAATTGATTGGTAATTAACTAATGGGAGAGGTTTCCCACGGCATTAGTGCACGGAGTAATCTGCAAGTCACGTTAATTCAGTGCAGAGAATGGTTTCTATCACTCCCATGGGCCCACATCGGTGAAAGAGAAAAAAAGATGGGAAAAGTGAGCAGATTACTCTAAATCAGGTTTTTGTTTATAAAATTACTCATCTAATGTTTGTGTTAACGAAATTACATAAATTTGAGTTTTGTACCACAAAATTTGGTGATAGAATGGCCCTTGATCGTGTGGCTAGTATATCAACACGTGGGACAATGGGAGAGTAGGGGGAGACATCGACCATGAGGCATGGTTCAAGGGGTAAATTGTCTTTTCCCTCATAACTCTGTCTAAGTGTAGGGGACGCAACCATGAATCGTTCTTTATCTGTATAAAAATACCCAATATAATGAATCTCCCTCATTTTATATTTTATTTTTATTTTTATTTATTTACATTTTTGCCTCTAATTCCCTCTTCCACTCTTCTAAACATGAGTCCGGTTCGGTCTTTGAGACTCCACACTCGGGCATCCTGGGCCTTTATCTCCATTTAGTAATAAAGTTTTTGTTTCATACTAACCTCCATTTCTATACATTCAAAGCATGATGAAATCTGTACTCCAATGTGGTGGTCTTTTATTTCCCTTAGGCTATGTTTCGTTATAAGGGGAATTAAAGAGAAGAGAAGTGAAATTTTCATACTTAAAAAAGAAATATATGCAATCATTGCCCATGTAACTTTAACATTAAATTCAAATCATTCTATATTTGGTTATAAAATATCACTTTACTTTGCATCCAAAATCCTTTGTTATACAATATGTAAAATAAAAATTACATGTAAAATATATCATTACTAAGGGAAAATGATAGAAATGCTAGTGAGTTACACAGGAATTGGATATGCTAGCAAATGTAGACCTTTGGATTAAATAGATTAAATCAATACCATTTGTACTTGTCTTAAATAACCTACCTAGCCCCGATGCTCTACAGTCAATCTTCTTCTCCCTCACTATCTCCGGCTTCCCCTCTTTCTTCCACAAATTTCGTCGCCCCCAATGTCTCCGGCAACAATCGATCAAATCTGATAAAAAATTACAACAACCTTCCCCCGCCTAAGCACTCATGTGTTCCTTGCAACACCCCTCCCCCTTCACCCCACCATTCCCTACTACTAGCTTCAAAACAGAAGGCGACCACTGAATGAGGCCCCCTAGCTTCGGATGCTACGTTACCGCCGCAACACCAGTCATTTCCCATCTCATTGTGCATCACCAAAACCATCCACTCATGCGTATCATTGTCAACACCTGCACTTTTTCTACTTCTTCTTCCTCTTCCTACACCCACACCTTAGCTTCTCCTAACCCCTGTTGCAATCAAACCCACCCCAAGAAACCCCACCCGCACCTCCTCCTCCTCTACCTCCACCTCCACCTCCACCTCCACCTCCACCTTCTTTTTCCTGTATCCACACCCTAGCCGCCCCTATTCAGTTACCGGGGGGGGGGGGGAAGCTGAACTTCTATCATGCTCATGCTCTAATCAAAGAGGTTAAATTGAAAATTATTAATTTTTGTAGCAATGCCTTATAAAAGGAAAATTATGATGATTCAATTAAATCCCCATTCACCTTGAGAATTTCGCAAGCATCACCAAAAAGAGGCAAACGTTAAAGAAGAATCAATACAGAAAGTAGACTCCATTAGTTTTGCTAGTTTGAGCTCAGAATTTTGGATATGTCGCCGGAAATTGATCCAAGCTTCTTGAAACTTCGAAGACGAGTGGGAAAGAAATGAAGAAACGGATATCGAAATAATTTCACCTAGAAAAATTAAAGAAGAATCTATCCAGAAACCAGAAACCAGAAACCAGAATCGACAAGTACATGCGAGCTCAAAATCTTGGAGATCGTCGCTGAAAATCGTCAACTTCTTGAAAATTCGAAGACGAGTTGGGAAAAGATATGAATTGAGAGATTACTGGTAGTGTGTTGTCCATAGATTCACCGAAACCATTTAATGATTTGAGTTCATCGTCAAAGTTTTGTGTATAGAATCCGTTGAAACAATTGCATAAAATTTCTACTTTTTAGTGGGGGCTAGATTTTAAGGATGGAGATGTGGAATCCTAGAAACCCTTCTACTTCTTCAGGCTCTGCTTTGCAACATCTAATACAAATAGAAATCCATTGACGATGGTCCGGTTTGTAGACTTAGATTGATAGGAGAGTTTGGAGACCGCTTTGTAGAGTTTGGAGCCGTTTGCAGGCTAGACAGTCAGGTTTCTAGTCAAACAACGTCATCGGTCACCGGTCACCGATCAATTGCAAGAGGTAATGGGAAGAGGAGAGAGAAAAGGTGTAGTAGGTTTGTATATCTTCTCTGCATCCAACAATTTAATTCAAGTTGATCAAATCCTACGATCAAAATCTTGTTAATATTCCTAATTCCTAGATAATGCGCTAGTATGCCTATCCCTCTCCCCATTACTAAATATAGTTAAAAAAAATTAAGTAGTTTTTGCAATCACGTGGGGTAATGATTATAAACATTTCTTTTCAAAGTATAAAAATTTTATTGTCCTTTTATTTAAATTCCCATTGCAACCAAACGGAGCCTTAATGATTAAAGCATTTTTTTTCCCATTAAGCTCCACTTTTGTACATCCACCTCTTTCATTACATAAGGCTAAGTTTGATTGTCAAGAATGAACAAAAGGGAAAAAAAAAAAAATTAAAATTTATAGAGAGAGATAAACACATAAATCAATCATTGTATATCTAATTTAAAAAAAAAATATATATTTTGTTCTAAAAATAAAATAGGAAAAAAGCTGGCACATTGAATATGGAAAGATTAGTATTAGGGTTGAATTTGATTGGAATCAGCCGAATCCCACTTGAACAGAGAAACCCTGGCTGGATCACCTGCTTCGGAATGGCAGAATTTGAGATTAGACAAAGTTGATTTTGATTCTGATCTGATTCCAATTTTTAGATCCATGATCTAAACCCAACCAATTTGTGACTATGTAGTTTCAATAAATTTGCGGCCAACTTAAAGCCAGCCACAAACAGATTTAGTAGGGATACATTTGGAATCAAATCCTCTCCAATGTGCCAGTGCGTCCAATGGGTATCCGATGACTAAGGTTGCATGCCCAGATGCTGTCAACTAGGGGTGTCAATTCGTGGCCCGACCCGACTAAACCGATCGAGACCGACCGTTTAAAGACCGGCCCGGCCCGGATCGTTTATTAAACGTGTCGGCTTGAGCCCGGCCCGTTTATAAATGGTCGGTCTCTGTTTTGCTACTTGGACCGTCAGGCGCCCGATCGAGACCGATCGAATAATGCCCGACCGAGACCGGCCTATTGTGCACCGACTTGGCCCGACCCTTTAATAATTGTAGAATACATATTTTACCCCCCAAATTAAAGAATAAAAACTAAAAAGTAAAGACATGTTCATATTTTAAATAATGGTTATATTTGGTATTATTTATTGATTTATTTTTATTTTTTTGGGCTTGCATGAGTGGGCCGGAAAATAAGAGCACATTTTAAAGAGGGCCCGTTTAAAAACCGGTTAAAGCCCGTTTAATATTAAACATGTCCGTAGCCCGGTTAAGGCCCGACTAAAGCCCGATTAAGGTAGCCTGATTATAGCCCGAGGCCGACCGACCGAATATAAAGTGTACCATGCCCTCAATAACTAAGCCCGATTAGTTAAATGGGCGGATACGGTGTAGTCTTTGAAAGTCTTCAAGCCCGATTAAGCCCGACCGAAATCAGACCGACCCGACCGGTTGACACCCCTACTGTCAACCATCCAATGCACGTTAGATATGCTGAATTGGATACTGACCCAATATATTTACCTGCTAAGTCCGAGTGCTTTATCCAACCAATATGATATGGTAGCATTATCATGTATTGTAATCTTAAATCAAATTGTTGTTTGCATATATATCTTGTCTTTCATGGTTAGTTATTTAGGAAATTAGGGTAAAAGATTCGCACGCTGCCTATGTGTGCGGATTCTTTCACACGCTAAGACAAAATCGTGCCCCCCACATACTCTCTCTTAAAGACCTCCTTAGTCTACAATTCATAGTGGGTACCCTCCATTCATATGAATTAGTACTCAATCATCGGAGGAAACCCTATCCCATGAAATTAATTATTTGTAATAACATTGAATATTGATTCTTGAAAGAGAATAATGGCATGAGAAAGGCCTTCCAAGGTGGAGCGGGTGAAGGACCTTTTGCCAATGGGAGTATGCTTCTAAGTTTCTTATTCTTAAAACTTTTTATTAACGTCAAACCCATGAGGTAGTGAGATTGATTACTAAGAATTAATGGTTAGTTTGATATTATAAACACTAACTCGAAAGAAAGAGAAATAATTAAACCTCTGATAATCAACACCACATATTTATCAAAAACATCTTCTGTAGTGAGTGCAATGATGCAATGAGCATCGGATGGCCGAGAGGACCTCGAGGCGTGTGTCTAGATGCTCTCAGCCATCTGATATTTACTATGCCATCGCACTCACTGCAGAGAATAATCACTCCATATCTACAATCTCATAGCTATAGCTCAATTACTTGGGGTTCAAAGAGATAGGTGAGAATAATGGTCATCAATTGTAGTGTCTATAAAATCCACAAATCTCTACTAGCTATCTATTGTCCCACTCATCACATGTGGAATTGAGTTTCTTGTTGGGTTGCATAATGTATGTTCACACCTCCTTGTGTCTATGTGTCATTTCATAGGAGGAGAGAGAGAGAGAGAGACCGTGGTGGTGGGTTGCTACGCTAGTCTTCCCCCAAGGATTAGCCGGGGTGCGTGTAAGCTGGCCCGAACACCTTGGTTAACAAAAAAAAAAAAAAAGAGAGAGATACAGGGAGGTGCTACCGTACACAATGTAGCTTGGCAACATTATTTCTCCCATCATATATGCATTTTAGGAAGAAAAACCCTGAAAGGCAATGTGGCCCTGGGCACAGGGACGCGAGGCGAAAATTCTACCCTTGTTGATGCCTCTGTGCTTATTTTTAACGGCCTCCACACTGCCTTTTAGGGAACCTTCTCTCATATATATTTATTTTTAAAAAAAATACCTCTGAACTGTTGGGTATCTACACCCTCTCACAACAGATTTTTTTATATTTTTTTTCTCTTTTAAAAAATGAATATAAAATTCATAGTGAGAGGTGTAGGATATCTTGGTGGCTCAAAGATCCCTTGCCGGTTTTTCATTCATCTTTTCTTTTTTGGATATACTACGTTTTCTGTTTCATTAATAAGTGTATAATAATGATCAAACTGGTCCATTGTCTTTTGTAATCTTTCTCAAGGTTAAATTTCTTTATCTGATTCATAATTTATTTAAAATTAAGAACCAAGGATTGGATCTTTTCCATGATCAAGTACTTTAAGCATAAAATTATTCACAATAATTATGATTGTATATATAACCCAATTGATTCGTTATTTCCACTTAAATTTTGAATTATTGAGATTGTATATAAATCGAATAAGAATCAAATAAAATCTAATCAATTCAATTGAATTTATTTTTTAAAGTTATGAAAATTTTTCAATTTTGATTTTGATATATATAAATAAAAAAGGTTTTCTAAGGCTACAGTGAATGAACATCAGCTCACCATGCCTCATCAACACTGCACAATAAATAGAGACATATATAGGGAGAGAGGGTGTCAGTTTAAGACCCTCTCTTCCTACTTGTTCTATACATGCATGTTGAATTCAACAAAAAACAAAAAACAAAAAACAAAAAACAAAAAACAAAAAACAAAAAAAACAAAAAAAACAAAAAGCAAAAGACAAAACTGACACCCTTGTTTTCAAAAGAGACGATAACACAAACAATGTTTTAAGCATCATGGTGACGGAGTGCCATGCTTATAGCTCACTACGTCACAAAAAGATCAGCAATAATTGACCTGATTGGAAGTTCGAAAATTTTCTTTTCTTTTTAATTTTTTTTAGATTTTCATTTTTTTTGGACGATCGCTAGACTTGACCATTTGTTCCGTTGACTGTTGACTGTTAGGTGCAATCAATAGACAAAAAACACACTCCCCATTGGTCCACATTTTTATTCATCTGGTATGCTTTTATATCTATTTTCAATAAAAAGCAAGAGAGATTTGTTTTTTCTGTTCTTATATTAGAATCTGACACATTACACTAATAGATGACAATGAAACAGTCTATCTAATATTTAATTAAAAAAATATATTTAATAAACAAATTTATAAGAGAAAATGAATTCTCCATGATCATGCAGTATCTCTGCTCAATGACAAGGAGGACAGTGAAATGATGTCCCCAACTTAGGGAAATCAAAAAATTCACTCTATTTATACCCATGTGGGTCCATTCATTGGTTTCCTTGCATTAGTGTAAGGGTTGTGTGACGAGGCTTTTACCCCTATATTTAATAAAGAGATAGAGAAGAGAGGAGAGAAACTATAGGGATGTTAATTAGTTGGTACAATCCAATTTTGATTGGGTTAAATTGATTTCAAGATGAACATGGGTGAATCCAAAACCAACCCAATAGGAGAGTGTTTGGTTCATTTTGATTTTTTCTTATCGGATTGTCGTCAATTTGATATCGATTTGAGTACAACATTTGCTTTGATTTAATTTTCTCATAATTATGAGAAGTTTTGCATTTTTGTTTTAATAGTTTTCAAGTTGGTAGTGCTATGGTTTAGGTCTGGTTTCCTTGTTTGACGTGGTTTTTAATTTTGATTTTCAACAGGTTCCATAATACCCAAAACTAAAACCGATCTAATAAAGAATCAATTCAATTCAATTTAAGTTTTTTGATCAATTTTGTTCAACTGAACTGATTCGATTTAGGATTTGACATGCCTAGTGAGAAGGAAGTATATACCCAAGATCCATCACACATCTTTCCTTTTTTAATTGATTGAAAATCATTCTTTAACATCAATTATAATTATTATTTTATCATATTTTATAGCTCATCAGATGGTGTTATTTTCATTTTTACCCTTCACAAGTGGAAAGAGAAGAAGGGAGGAAAGATTTTTTTATTTTTTTTGGCTGAGCACCTAGTGGATAAGTTGGTCACTGATTGAGTTGATCTTTCTAAATTATGTAACATTGACTATTTCTCAGAAAAAAAAACCAACAAAATTGACTATTAATAGTGTGAAAGGCCATTTTCATAGTTTTTTTTAAGGGTGACTTGTGAATCAATCATATCCAACACATGTTTGGACTATTTATAATATACATAAGGTAAAAGGGTTTACATATTAGGTATATACTCTCATTTTAATGAAACCTACATGGTCGTCTTGCATCCTCTTATCATAAATAAAGATATTAGTATTGTATCAGTTGATATGTATCAATATTATTAGAGATCGATACTAATTAGTGATATCAACTTGTCAAAAACTAGACTAGATCAATACCTACGTGTAAATATTGGTATCAATTCGTTTGGCATGGGGAAGAATCTTTCTTTGCTTATATTCATTATTCATTGCGTTTTCAATAAAACAATATTATTGTTATTGATAGAAGACAATGTTATTATTGTTGTATTCATTATAAAATGGAGAAATCACTTTATTTGAGATGATTTGATATTATGATTCAACTATTAAAACAATGAAATATCATTATTTAAAAGTACCAGCTTTATATCAATCAAAAGGTTAGATCCTATAGATTAAGAGATTATTATTATTTTATTTATAATCCTAGTGGATTAAAAGATTCTTTCTTATTTTTTTTGGTGAGTAAATACTACCTGATCAAATAATGTTCTTAACTAACGGAAAAATACGTGCACACAACGTGGTCTTTTCGCATCCACTATATGTGGGTTTTTTATATAATCATTTTTTTTTGGGGTGAAGGATGTTAAGCGTAACAAATGTGTGATTTGATTTGATAAATAGAAGGGGAAAATGCAAAAATTCCAAAAACCGTTGACAAAGAGGACCGTCAGATCAGAGGCGGCTGTATTTCAACCGCCCAATTTCTTTTACTACACGGTTATCTCTTCTCCTTGGTTCTTTCCT
This sequence comes from Macadamia integrifolia, assembly GCF_013358625.1. Taxonomy (NCBI): domain Eukaryota; kingdom Viridiplantae; phylum Streptophyta; class Magnoliopsida; order Proteales; family Proteaceae; genus Macadamia; species Macadamia integrifolia. Next base: position 6,082,650 of record NC_056568.1, on the reverse strand, counting down.
ATTCGCTTCGGAGCAGCTGCTTGGAACTTCTCCTGAAAAGTGAAAACAGTCTTCGTTTCTTTCAACTTTCTTCCATATAAAAGCAGAGACAACCACCACAAAATCTCTTATTCTCTGAATTATCAGAACTCATCGGATTCAAAGAGAGAGAGAGAGAAGAGAGAGAAAATGCAAGAAGGAGCTGCGACTGATACTGATTCGGCAATGGTTGATGCTTCTCGGAACACGAACGGCGGTCAGGTTGCCGATTTTCCGGCGATTCCCACACACGGTGGACGCTTTGTCGAATACAAAATCTTTGGTAATCTGTTTGAGATCACCTCAAAGTATCGCCCTCCTATAATGCCTATCGGACGTGGCGCTTACGGAATAGTTTGGTACTTTGATGCCTTTCTTCAGTTTATCTGAACTTTTTCTATAGAATTGGTTAAATAAGATCTTCGCTTTCAATTAGGGGGAGAACTTTACTTATTGATCTGCTTTTGTTTATTCTAGTTCTGTATTGAATTCGGAGACGAATGAAATGGTTGCTATCAAGAAAATAGCTAATGCTTTCGATAATCACATGGATGCGAAACGGACCCTCCGCGAGATTAAGCTCCTCCGACATTTAGATCACGAAAATGTATGTTGAGAGCCCTTTTTTCTGCAACCTTTACAGTTTAATTGCCCTACATCATACTTCTTTGAACTTTTCTGCTACCTTTATACTTTCAATAATTGTTTTGTGAGCTTCCTTTTTCCAGAGTTATCTAATTGAGCTATAATGATTGCTTGTGATCTCTAATCCATAGTTCTCTAATTCGATTTATTAATTAGAGCTTAGAGGAAACAATTTTTCTCCCTGAGTAGCTTTATGTGAAACAATTTACTTTGATGGTTCATGAGGCACAGTGATATTGGGGTCTAAAAGAGGCAGTTCGTTAGGGAAGGGTTTTCGGCGATTTCACTATTACATCAGCTTACAGTTGGTTACTGAGTTTCACTTCTTAAACTTGAATTCTTCAAGTAGATCGCTCTGACTTTTTAGATAAATTCAAAAACAAAAAATTTCAATGTCACTGACACAAGGTTGAAGAAGGGTGGTATAGACGGCCATACATGACAATGGGTGTTGCCCCTTTCTTTCTGTGTTTGTTTCATTTATAATTTTAGCTTTTGAGAAAAACTTCCCTGCACCAGAGTATATTTCTCTCCCACATGGGGTTCTTTATTATTTTCCCTATCTTATCATTGCGGGCCCAATGTTGATGATACCGTTATCTGCACCACCATTGGTGTGGCGTGGGGCTCTCCCTTAGCTTTTATACATTGATGGTCATCGTTAATCCAATATAGTATGTACAACTAAGCAACTTTTTCCTTGGTCAAAGCAGGTTGTTTCTTTGATAAGTATGTTCAAATGTTTCACTAGTTTTATCCATGTTTGAACATTAGCTGTCCTCTTGCATTATCACTGTTGTAGAGATATATTTGAAGATTAGGAAATTTTACTTTACAACACACCCTTCTTTAAATAGTATATTCTTCCTTCTTCATGTTTCCTGAATCTTGATAGGTTGGATACCTTTGCATGATTTAGCTTGTGACTAATAACTCTGTTTGTGACTCACGAGTTCACGATTGCAACCATCACATCCCTGTAGTTTGTGTCTGGGGATAAACTTTGAAATATTCATGTCAAGCAAAATGAAGCATTGATTTTGAACATTTTGTGGTTGTTGATCTTGATTCTGGTTTCCGTCACATACTTGTAAACCGAGTTTTGATGCTCCTCACGTTAAGTCTAATAATGGTTTATGTAAAATAGGTCATAGGTATTAGAGATGTAGTTCCACCGCCTGTACGAAGTGCATTTTGTGATGTATACATTGCCACCGAACTCATGGACACCGATCTTCACCAAATAATTCGTTCCAATCAAGAGTTATCAGAAGAGCACTGCCAGGTAAAAAATCTTATTCTCATACATGCTTCAGTCCAATTGTAAGTTGTTAACTCGATCCTTTTTATTAAGGAGCATTTGGGCCTTTAGCTTTTAACGATTGATGTTTCCCTCGTAATTGTCCTTCTTTGCAGTATTTCTTGTATCAGATCCTTCGAGGGCTGAAGTATATACATTCTGCAAATGTTATTCATAGAGATTTAAAACCCAGCAACCTCTTGCTTAATGCAAATTGTGATCTGAAAATTTGTGATTTTGGTCTTGCTCGGCCGACCTCAGAGAATGAGTTTATGACAGAGTATGTGGTCACCAGATGGTACCGAGCACCAGAATTGTTGCTGAACTCTTCAGATTATACTGCTGCAATTGATGTGTGGTCCGTGGGTTGCATCTTTATGGAGCTGATGAACCGGAAACCATTATTTCCCGGTAGAGATCATGTGCATCAGATGCGTTTACTGACAGAGGTAAGACATTTAAAATAAATACTGTAATTCACAGTAAAGTGCTCTGCTTTTAATCACAGTAATGTTAAGGCTTGGGTCAGCCTTTCTTTTAGGGGGGTAAAAGAAAAGCAGGTTGTGATGTGATTAGGGAAGCTTTTCTTAACCACAGCAGCAGGGCCTCCCACATATTCAGTGATGCATGGACTAAATAAAGATGTGTGTACCTACAATATGGGGTATTTGCATGGACACACATAGATGCAGGCACAATGTTTGAGATTTTTCCTGGGGTAGATTTTGGATACGAAGAAGCAGAAATATTTTGCCAATTTTGACACGCTTTTGCACATTTATAATTGTTTAGTTGTGATGGATTCCCAAACTTCTATTCATCTGTTTGAATTTATATTGATGGTAAAACACTTTTCATTGGGGTTCTTACTGTTCCATTATATTTGTACAGACTTGACTGGAATGCCCAAATATATCTATCAAGCAACTTATGAAACGTCCTATTTGATGATGCTTTAGTTGTTTTTTAATTCTCTTTAAACTTTTTTTTTTCTGGGATAAAATTTACATTTTATGTTATGGTTGATGCTTACACTTGGTTTCTACTTTTAGCTTCTTGGCACACCAAATGAATCTGAGCTTGGTTTTGTTCGAAATGAAGATGCGAAGAGGTATATTCGGCAACTTGCCCAACATCCACGCCAGTCATTTACCCAGTTATTCCCACATGTTCATCCAGATGCCATTGACCTTGTGGAGAGAATGTTGACATTTGACCCCACGAGAAGAATTACAGGTAATGTCTCTTGTAAGCAGTTACGTATTCCATGTCCAGATTGTGAACAACTAATGTCTAATTGGAACTAACTATGACCAAGCTTCCCTCATCAGAATGCGTAGTCAGGTTTACAACACCTAGAAAATCTTAAATTCTTCTTCTTAATTCAGCATCCTTTAAATAAAACACCTTTTGTAGTTTGTTTACCTCCCCTTTCTCTTTTTGTTCAATGTCGAACCAAAAACAGAAATTAACTTACTTCTAAAAGTAATGTCGAACCAGTCCCCAACTAGTAATTAGGAACTAATTCCACAGTGGGATCTTTCACAACCACATCATTACCTCAACTCCAATTTCCACGACCAGAAACAACTGTATTCTCTAAATATCAATGGAAAAATATTGTATGGATCATAGCAGCAGCAGTGGAAGGGGATCTCCATACCTCTCCAAAAATCACTGGTTGCAGATTTAATGAACTAGAAACTCAAAAGGAAATATAGAGAAGAAGGGGATAGGAAAAGGGGGGAAGGGTCTCTCACCCATGGCCTCTAGTTGCCGTAACTTTTTCACAGAGCAAAAAAAGGGTAGTCAAATTAGAAGAAATTTCCCATTTTCTTTGTAGTGTACAACTCACCGAAAAAAATCTCTATTCCTTGATTCTCATTATATTTCCAAGTTAATGTCAGTCACCCATCAATGCATACTTATTTATTTTGATTAACCTTCAATGCAATTCATGGTAGACTTTGATACCTTCTGCCACAAGAGAGAAGTATATCAAATTTAAAAAAGGTGATTACTGCATGAGCATAGTCATATATTATATTAGCAGCAGCCCACAAGAGGCCATACAAGACCCACTGAGGGGCCAGATAGAGGCCCATGATTGGGGCCAGGAGGGGCTCAGAGGGGCCACACTTCTTGGAAAGCAATTAAACTAGTGCATAATAGTTCTGTTAGATGCCGTCAATTGGACTTAATCCGCTGACCAAGTCCCTGAGCACTCTCCAAGGGGAGCAATGCTAACCACATGAGCAAGCCCTGGATTGGCAGCTAGATTTTATTAGATAAGCTAAGAACATGTTTCCTTTTTATTACTACTTTTTAATTTGTAATGTTTCTAGAAGAGAAATCTTAGGACAGGAATGGTTTCTATTTTAAAAGTTTACAATTTTGTAACTGTTGCTTTACCATTTAATAAAGAGAAAGAGAGGGGGCTGGACAAAGGCCACAATTTGAGTTTAAGAAAAAGAACACTTTGTTTTTGCTGTGTGATTCAGTGTGGTGAGATTGCAATTGTGAGATACCAAGGTCTGTGAGAGACAGACCAAGGCCATTGGTGAGAGGCCTTGGTCATATCCCTTTCCCCTCTTTATCCTTCTTCTTCCTAGATTACTATTTTGTACACCTGCGATTTCTCCTTGTTATGCTGCTGTTTATTGACTGAAGAAGTATACCATCGAACCACGAGCAGAATCTGATATTGAAGCCATATTCCAACTCTGCAGCACCACTGTTTAGTCTCCTAACGGCAATCACTTCAAGTCTGCACAAGCACAACTCCAGATCTGTCCAATAGTTCCATCTCAGATTTTGGGGGTGTAACCCCTGCTTCAACCGCTCCTTCGATGTTTGAGTTCAACCCAAACCAGTGGCTGGATTTGGATATAACAGTGAGTTGCTATTTTGATTCTTACTTTCTAGTTCTGAGTCTGCTTGCTATTTGCTAGCCCAGCCACCATATTTGGCTAAGATTTATAGGATTCATTCTGTCCTAAGAACCGAGCACTCGACTGAGCTGTTTGCTTCATCAGATTTAGAAATTGTAACTTGCTAATTCTTTGAGTTTGGAGACCCTATTTGACCTGCCAGTTGGAAGGAACTGGAGTTATCAGGTAGTGATTTTAATATTGGATGATCCTATTGCTCTACATTAATATCTTACCGCTCCAACCATGTGGCTTTCAATCATTCCATCCACCACCTTCAATTTGCTCAATATAGTCCCTTTTGCTGGTGCATTTGTTTGTCCTTGCATGGGGGAATCATCTCTCACACACATTCATTTCGATTCTGGTCTTTCTAGTCAATCCCAAAGCCTGCTTATGAATTTCATATGAAGTTTTAATGGAATGCATTGATACATTTCTTCCGCTCAATCCTAATTCTACATGCAACAGCTTTTTCAATCTCTCCCTCCCTACTGATGATTCAACCATGATAACAGAAACAGTCAATGAGATATCCTGTGGTCATCAATCTTAATACTATCTCCATCTCTATTTCTCATTTTACTAAAACACTCCATATTTTCTGTTTTAATCGATTATGTCTTAAGACTCTTGATTCTAAAGCATCCCATCTTAATTCTAGTTAGGCATATGCCCCCTCAATGGTCTCATGAAGCCAAAATTTATTCTCAGCAATTAGTCAGTGGGAATTAATCCCAGATGATGTAATCAACGTTGGTTTATTTTTGGAAGGGGATGTATCTTTTAATTAGTCAAAGCCCTCTATCGAAGGATTATAGAGTCCTTAATGACCTTATACTCTGGCAATGAAAACAAAGTGATGCCCAAAATATGGGAGGAAAGAAGCAGCGATTAGTGAACTGCAGGAAAGGGTTATGAGAGGCCCAAGTTCGGGTTTGGTATAAACATGAATGCATGATCAAGCTTGAATCTATCTCGTGTTTACTCAATTGGATACTGCTCTCTTCATTTGCACCCGTTACATGAGTACACAATTGTAACAGTCAAGTTTGCGGAGATGAGGACAGGATGGCATATCTCTTTTTTCCATGGCAGGATTCATGCTTTATCAGCTTAACACTTATTCAGATATGAATAGATTTCTATCTAGGAAGGGCTGTGTAAACCAGTTACTCTATGCATGAATCTGTCTAGTGTTAGTGATGCGGTTGCATTAGGCATTAATCCCGTGTCGAGGCCTATATCCAACTTGGGAAGCCCATTAGGTGTTGGTGGCAGTGTAATGGGTTGAAATTGACCTTTGGGTAGTTATATTATACGTTTGGCCTTTATTTATTTTTATGGGGTTTCTTTCTAATAGGCCTAATTTCCCATAAAGTGGGAATAAAGTTAGTACATGGGATTAGTTGTTAAAGTGTTTGATTTAGATTAGTACACTTAATAGTTAAATAGAGTTTTTTTTTTCTTTTTTTTTGAGTGTGTTGTAGTGATTCGGAGTCTTTTTCTAAGTCAATTTAGGAATCTTAGAGGGTCTTTATATATGTAATACACCCCTCTATCAATTGGAGATGATTCGAGTTAAGAATATGGTTTTTTTTTAAAGAGTTATAATTTTGTTGAACAGTGCCTACGAGATTGGTATCCCATACCTGATTTATTCTCTTCTTCCACATGTTTTCTGGATTCTTCCTCCCAAGCAGATCGATCTCATCACTTTTTGTTTCTCTTCCATCAATCTGATTTCTTACCGCAACGAAGCAGTTGCTTCCTTTATATCAGATCTGATCACTGATTTGATCATTTGTCTGCTTGCATATGAGATCCATTGCATTAGTTAGAGGCTTAGAGATCTTTTCTTTTGATGCCTGAGAATTTCTCAGACCTCATTGTGGGGTCCTTCCTTCTTTTTGTTTTTGATTTGTGAATTATATTGATGAAATCGAAAGGAAAATGAGTTTCTCTGATGTGCTCCAAACTCTGAATTGAGCAAGCTTTTTGACCAAGTAAATAATATTCAAATAAAATTAATTAAGCAATTCTTGGTGGTGGTATAGCCATTAGAGTCTGGAAAGCGATGGTCTAAACTACCTAGAGGGCCCATAAGAACAATGGTTGGGTCTTTGGTCCGAGGGCATGGACATGAATTATTTGTCCATATGCTATCCTTTTTTTTTAATTTGCACAAATCAAATTAAGGGTCTACGAAGGCAAGAACAAAGACAACCCAATGCCAGAACCGGAAGAAAGATGGTTTACAGAATTATATCGTCATTTTGTTTGTAAATGCGAAGGAAAGACTTGATAAACTTGTTTTGGAAACATGAAAATCCAAATCTTATCCCAACTATTTGTGGTTAGTGAAAGGAATCATCTGTCATTGATGTACATGTTTTTGCTGTGTAATTCTTGTTTTATCATTCCATGACCAGTTATGCAGTAGGGTACTGTCTATTAATGTGTTGTCCAACATTTTGTTCATTTACGGAACTTAGTTGAGGAAAGTAGCATTAAAGGTAGTTTCTCTTGTTCTTATACCTGGGAGAGAAAATATGGGCTCTATATCATGTATGAAGTATGAAGGCTTTACCCCTGCCCCCCGCCACCCACCCCCACCCCCAC
>NC_056568.1:6061836-6075115 GCF_013358625.1 Macadamia integrifolia | reverse complement strand
CCAAAACAAAAAAACGTACAAAGAGGAAGCACTCCAGTAGTTTTGGGTGGATTGCCATATTTACCATTTTTCATGTCATCAACAAACTAATCAATGGACTTTACCAAGAAGAAACATCACCACCATAATAGTGACATAGATGGAAGAAGAATAATTATATGAAAATTCAAACTCTGAAAACATTGGAACATTGGATGATGTAATCCTTCTAGAGTTCAATTCTTCTTTATACTTTTATTGTATCTGAATGTCAAGTTTCTCTTTTGCTGCAGTTGAAGAAGCACTTGCTCATCCTTACCTTGCAAGATTGCATGATATTGCTGATGAACCATTTTGCTCAGAACCCTTCTCTTTTGAGTTTGAGAGACAGGCCTTAGCGGAAGATCAGATGAAGGAGATGATATACAGAGAGGCCTTAGCATTTAATCCAGATTTTGTTATTTGGTAAGCCTGTGGTCTTGGTATTGTAGACGACTGCATCAGTATACACAATATCAGGACACATGATGCATAATGAAGGGATTACTGACTTGCCATTTAGCCTTCAACTTGTCCCATCTAATAGAATTATGTGGAAGCCTGTTATATCAGAAGATTGCAAATGACGAACTCCAGTGAGCAATATTTGCAGATCTGTGTTGTTTCTGGTTGACTTTATTTGACCATGATGTCTCATCAACTGAAGTGCTGATTTCCTGCTGTATGTATTCTAGTTCTGCGACTACAGACTGTGATGCTCATCTATGGGACTCGGCCTACAGATTTAGCGACTGTAGTGCAGTCAGTCAACTTTGTGTGTAAAATTGATAACTCATATGTTCTTGTGAGATCCCTGGTTTTCGTTTTGCCGATATTTATTACTGGATAAGTTTGATTCTCACAAATTAGTACAATGTAAATATATTGTAGTCAGAAGGATTTGTTTGATTGTATCTTGTAAGTTAAGAAAATTTACTGTTGGTATCCTAAATAAGAAATAAAAAGAACTTCGTTTCTTTTATAGAACTCTCTCTTTCTGTGTGTGTGTGTGTGTATCTGTATGGCCCTACTAGTTGATGGTCATTACAACTATTTATAGTCAAAATAAAACCCCAATTTCTATGTCTATTTTTGGCATCCCTTTTCAGAAACAATATTCCCCCCTTCCTTATTTTCCCTGTAGATTCAGAACCAAAGAGAGCCAATGAAGATACCTGAATTCTTGTTCCTTAGTGACTAAGGTTCATACACTAAGCAAATGAGCTGCTAAAATAAAGTTTTCGAAAGAGAAAAATAAAAGATTGGTGGCATTAGCACTCCCTTGGTTTGGGGTATAAAAAGTAAAGGCGCCAAGAAAAGAAAAGAAAAAGCCACACTTCTCTTTTTGTAAAGTTCATTCAGAAAGTTTATCAGCACTTTGATAAAGGGCAAACACATGAACACATCCAGCCAAAGCTTGAACTTTTTTTTTTAAACCTTTTTCCTTGGTTTTTTAAAATTTCTGAACTATCCTTGGATGGCACATTTCTCGATAATTTTCACTTCAATTTTAAATCTACTTCCTAAGTTGAAATTAAGATGACCTAATTATATATGACACGAAAATTTCATGTTATACTAATCTTCTAATGCCTATATTTTTAATTTTTCTACCCACATGACCACCCTTTATCCAATAATGCATCGTCTTCGATGTGTTTGATGTAGATTTACAAATTTTAGAGCACAATCTCTATCTACATATTAATTTAGCCTAACCATGTCCTAGTTTAAATTGACGCTTAAATTAGTTTACTAGTTTGATGAAGAATCTTAGTGAACGTGCATCCTATGATTGGAGGCTGTTCATGTATATGCTAAAATGATATATAGGTACTAAAGGGATATACAATATGTAGTTGGGTTATTTTAATCCGTACCTGTTAGGTAGATTTAAAAATAAAGAGAAACAAAAAATAGTGAAAGTATGCCATGAGAGGTAATCTAAGCATTTAAAAGGCCATGGAGGAGAAGAGGTGATAGGTGAAAGCTTGCTTCATTGGGAAATCACAAAGAAGTATTCATGGGAGAATTTTGAGTAAATATAGGTTAAGTTTTGAGGGCTGGCATAAATTCACCCTCCTTTTTTATCCCCTCCTTGATGAAGTTATACATAATGGCCAGTTGGCCACCCATCAAATTTAGCTCTTAGGTAGTTTACTTAGTTGTGCTACATGGTAGGTCGATGGGGCTGAAATTTTGGTGGGCGTCCCTTCTCATGTGTCAAGTTTTAGCCTAATTAATTTTGTTAAGTGGATATTCAAAAATTCAGAACTACCAAATGGATGCACCCACTCATTAGATAATAATACATGGACAAATATAGGAAAGTACATGAGTAAACAACTAAGGTGGTGTAAGCATCATCAATGGAAAATCTTGGAGGTAGTATTATAAATTTTGGGAGTGGGAGATTTTGATTTTATTGTGAATTAATAGCTTAGTATCTTTTTTTCTTTTGGAGAAAATTAATAGCTTAGTATCAATGGATTAGGAATAGTTAGACAAATAAGTTAATGTATGGATTAAATTATACTACATTTATGGGTTGCCTATTAATATTCTTTACATGATTGAGAGGGTGAGATCTCCGGATCCAACTCCTCTCTATAGAGCCAAGGGGCTAGAGAGCATCCCGAGGTCACCCTTGCAGTGGGACCACTCTCTGGTCCTTGATCTTTATGGAGAGGAATCCTATGAGATTCCATTATCTTTCCCTTTTCTTATAAGGTGAGAAATCCTTACCTTTATCCTCTAAAACAAGATACCCATCGTCAAGTTACACCAAGCAAAATCATTTTTAAAAAAAAAATCCTCTCCAACTTGTTTTGTGTTTAAATTCACCTAACGATGGGTTAATGGTTGGAGGGAAGTTACACCCAAGTAATTGGAGAGAAGCGAGGTCCAACCACTTGTCTTATAACTAATCAATCTTTTGGGGAAACTAATTTTATAATTTTTATTCCCTTATTTATTGGGATTCGCAGTGATATATCTTAGGTTTGCTTTTATTGAAATCCTCAGTAAAACCCATTTGGAAATTGGATTCCAGCTCCTCTCCAAGAACTGGGGCGTCTAACTCCCCAACGGCTCTTTTTTTCACACAAATTCACTATTAGAAACCTGAGAATAACGTCATTAACCTCAGTTGGATTTGTCTACTACAGATCAATGAAGTGTAAATCATGTGTTCAATCTCTGTCACTGTTACGTTATCTGATAGTCATGCATGAAGATGGAGAAGTGTTTTGGTACAGATTGATTGAGTTGAGCTGAAGCCTGAAAGGCTGACACGTGATTCAATTTTGGCTAATTGTATATTCAGCTTCTCTTGAAGATCAATTCTGGATTAGCCCAGATTCACATTGGCATAATCAGATCAGAATTCAATGATTTCTTAAGCAGGTAAAGAAAAATGCCAAAGAAAGAGAGAAAATCTCCAATGTCCTCCTTTGCTGGTTCGCCTTTCCTTTCGAAGCTTTATTACAGCTTTTTTCCCACTGGAGGAGGATTCGGAGCAGCCCAGCTTAAGCCACCATCAGAGAGAGAGAGAGAGAGAGAGAAAGAGAGTGAGAGAGGCCAAACCCACGTGTCCTGGGGGCCATAAAGAATACTGGTGGCCAGTGGGGGGAGTGGGGGCTAAGTTGATTGGATGCTTCATGCAGTAGTGGCCACTGGGAGTAAGCTGTCATCCTTGGCCTTTCTCTCTGTCCTTCTCTTCACTCTTTCCTTCCCCAGACGTTTGAGACTCTCTCTCAAACGCCATTATTCCTTCTCGTATATCTATATACATATGATGGGCACTGGATAATGATAAAAAAGTGAAAAGCTACGAACCCAACTTTTTCCCCTCTTGTAGTTTCTTAAACTCTTTTTTTTTTCCCTTCCCACTCAATCTTCCTTTCTCTGTTCTCACTTCTCAGAATTGTTCACACCAGAGCTCAACTGTGAAGTTCTTTGTTATTTTCATCCTCACTTGTGTAAGAGATGCTTTAACTGTAGAGATGGAGGCGAGGTCTTTGCTCTTGCTTTACCTTTCTTTTCTTTTCTTCATCACCGCGGCCGATGCTCAGATGCCTGGTACGTCTCTCTCTTTCTCTTTCAGTTTCTTTTTCTTCGTTTCCGAAATGCTGTTAAAAGTAAATTTCTGCAAAATACATTCCACGGAAGATGTATTAATTGATTCACGCTTTGATTTCTCTGTAAAATCCAAGGTATTTCTAAGTGTTTCTTTTTTATAATTTATACGTTGTTGTTGATGTTCCCCGTCCGAGTTTTTAGGATTTCTTTGTTCTACTTGAGCCTTATTATATTCAGGAACCCGTCCTGTTCAGTTCTGGTTTTGATATCACCTGTGAACAATTACTTCTTGCAGGTTGGAGCAACTGAATTCACTTTTTGGAAACATTGACAACCCGTTTCGTTAAATCATGTTCGGTTTATCTGAGTTCATATTGTTGTAATGCTTATGATTCTCTTCCTTCTCCCTCCCTCTCCGGTTGCAATGTGATGAAGGACAGCCGGAGGGTTGCGCAAAGTGGTGTAGGGTATTGAAAATTGAGGGTTTTTATGGTTTAAGAGATGTTTGCAAAAAGTGACTGTAACTGTAAATCTTAATCGTCTAAAGAGTAGAGAAAAGTTGATAGGAAGAGTACCTACACTCAGTTTTGACTTCCAAAGATAAAATATAGACAACCACAAATCTTGGACTTAAACTGGGAATTCTAAGAGACTGGAATAACATTCAAATTGGCTATATGACTATGACTCAAATCCTACTCTTAAAAATGGTAAGCTTAAAGGTACTGAAACTGCCCTAGTGTCAGGAGTTGGCGGTGCTGACTAAGTTCAAAATTGATGTGTTTAATACTTCAAAAAGTCCAGCCAGTTTCCCTCCCCCATTTCATGCTCCTTTTCGCATTGGTGTGTCTACTGGACCCACTGATGGCTCCATATGGGCCCCACCATGAAACTCCATTACTTAGATGATCATTGGCTAATAGAATTGCATTATTTCTCTTTTGTAGAATTTTCAGTAGTTGATCTGTAGATTTTTCTGCTATCTGTCTCAGTGGTGCCAGGTACCAACTTCTTGTTTGTTGGTTTTATTTTCTTGTGGTTCTCTGCTTAAGCTACCTGTCATGTGTTTGGCAACACTGTATGGCTAGGGAGTTTTGAAGGGTCTGGCTAAAATTGTTTTTTGTAAATACTTTGGTGGCATGTAAGTTAGTTTTTCTGGACTTTATGGTCCTAAAGCAGGTTTCTTTGACAGCTTTTATCTCAATCTTTTGTTGAAGGATTGATTACATTGCTTGGACAACTTTTTAACATGATACATTAGGTTTTAAATATTCTGATAGGCCCTATTTCTTTTTCCAAAAATCCGAATTGTGTTGACTCCTATTTCTAGTTAAAAACATGTGGCTAAAACTAAAAAAGGGGTTCTTAAACAACCAGCTGGCTGGCTGGCTGGCTGGCTGACTTGGTTTCATTGTACAAGAAAAGAAATGTGTATAATGGTAGTTTGAATTATGTTGTGGTTTTATTGTATAATATTATTTCTGTGAAGCTCATAGATATCTTTCCCCAACTGCTTTTTCTATCAAGGTTTTTTGAGATATAATATATAAGTTAGAAGCCTTATGCAGAGGATGATGAATTAGATGGGTTTTGAATACTGATAATGCTGGTCAATTGGGCAGGTTGTAGCGGTTTAAAATAAAAACAGAAAGGTAAAAGAGAAGAGAAAACTAGGTGTCCTTAATTGCAAGTCCACAAGCACAATAGCAATTAAGCTGCTGAATCTGATTTATCCCATTGGAAAATCGTACAGAGCACCCCTTCTTTTCCTTATACAGAGCTTCCGAAACATAAATTCCCAACATGGAAACTACTCCAAATCCCAAATCCCATTAGAGTTTCTGAAATTTAACCACCCAGCTATGCTGTTTTTCTGCTTGACCAAGACTATAAAAATCCTAATAAAAACTCCTACAACCTCAATTTTAGGATACTTGAGACAACTTATAATTGCCAGAATGCCCTTTGTTTCTAGAAAGTAGGGAGTTTTTTCTTTGACAAGTTAATAAAGCTATTATATTAGGAAAAAAGGGTGCAAAAATGAGTGAGCTAAAACACATACGATCCAGAAACAATATACACATAGACCACCCAATCCTATACAAAAAACCAGAATGCACTGGTATACCCCACCCTATACAACCAGAGTCCCATTGGGATCTAATATAAAAACTACAAAATTTCAAGTTTGAGAGGCCCATCAAGTAACATTCTGATGTACCAAAATTTGCACAGGCACAGAATGATTATTAAAAGCCCTATCATTTGTGGTCTCCCACAGGCACCAAATAATTACTTCAGACTGAGCATCCACAACCTCTTTCCTTAAACCTGCAGCTGCAGGTTTCCCCTACTCCGTACAAGAGCAAAAATCTCCACATAAAGCCTCATTCTTACCCCAATAAAGGCAATAATAGTCCACATGAGAAGCAAAAGGGGAACTGCAAACAGATGGGAAACCGTTCAGCATCTCATAAACAGAAACAATTACAGGTTTTGCAGCCCACTACCCCTTCAGACCAGATGTAAGAATACTATCTTTCCATGTTAAATTGAACCTTAATGGTATAACCTTTACCCAAAATCTGATTTGTTTCGAATGCTAAGCAGAGCAGCCTACTAAGATTTTACTGAGAAAACAAAAATACCATCCCACTTCCAAAATCTTTTATCTGGCTTCTCAGAATTGCAAGTAAAGCTCTTAAGCAGCTCCATCAGGGAATCATATTGTCCCACTTCCCAATTATTTGGATTTTGTCTCACAGTAGAGGCCTGAATCCTACTGTTAGAATGCCCATTCTAACCCACACACAACTTACTCTAGCTAGTGTTTAAAAGGGGGGGGGGAAAAAAAAAGACACCAGTAAACCAATAGTGCATCCTGTATGGAGTATGGACCCATAGCTTGTCAAAAAGCCCTTTGGCCTCCACATTCCTTAGCTTTCATTGCCATCTTCGCTCTTGGATTGCTTTCACAAATAAATTGAGAAATAAATAATCGATCTAATGGTTAATCAATGGATAAGCATTGTAGGGCATTTTGCCTTTGTCCTCATTCATGCTTGCACTACTCCTTCTCTTCCTTCATCAGTTTGCATTCTAGGGTTTGTTCGAGCTTTTCTTTCACCTTCACTGTATGTGTATCAGATTCTTCGCTTCTTCAATAATATATTAGAAATAGAGGACAAGGAATTAAACTTTGTGAGTTATATAAATAAGATATTTTTTTGAGTAGACATTTTATTATTTTAGTGCTATTTCTTTTATTGGGAGCAGAGAAAATTTTATTCATGGGCGAAGGAAAAGAGTTTACCCTGAAAAAGAAAAGGAAAGAAAAGAAGGGGCAATAGTATGGAGAAAAAAAAAGATAAAAGAAGAGAATAAACAGACCCCCATAGA
This sequence comes from Macadamia integrifolia, assembly GCF_013358625.1. Taxonomy (NCBI): domain Eukaryota; kingdom Viridiplantae; phylum Streptophyta; class Magnoliopsida; order Proteales; family Proteaceae; genus Macadamia; species Macadamia integrifolia. Next base: position 6,067,618 of record NC_056568.1, on the reverse strand, counting down.
AAGGTCCACACGAACAGCCCATCCCTCATCCTAGGAACATCTGGCACAAGAGAGAAACCTTCTCATCCTCCCTTCTAAGACTCTTAGAAAAACACTAACTATATGGCTAACAATCCCCTACAGATTCCATATTCAAGCCCCACCAAGACCAAGGCAAGAACCGCCGAAGAACTAGCAAACATGAAACTATTAAGTTAAACGGGGACTCGTAATATGCTGTTCCGCCCAACTTTCCTTCTTTAGAACTTGTTAAGCTCCTTCAGTCAAAATGCTGTGTGGATTCTGTGGTGATGCTGGGACACCCCTTTAAAGCCACATCTTTCTCTTACTTCAGCTCTTATATAGAAGTTTGTGTAATTGTCACCACCAGGAAAAAAATAAGCCAAATTTCTTGATCACTTCCAGCACTGATGACGTCATTTCTTCCACCGAAGCTTAATATTATGTTCTTGAATGGGGAAATATTTGACCTTTTATCAGTTTACATGCTTTCATGGAGTTTGGGTCTGTAGATTTAGCCATCCATGCTCAACTGAGGAAAGGAAATCATTGTGCTGCATTATGCACAGATAGGGAAAAGCTGTTTTGAGTCTCTCACTTGGTGTTTGACAATTGATTAGACAGTGTACCAGTTGGTTGAATTATTTGACCTACATAGAATTATTGTACAAAAACATGAAACCAAGATGCAACTATATGGTTTAATGTATTAACTCATTTGATAATGTGAAGCAGGTTTTGTAAGCATAGACTGTGGAGGCAAGGAAAATTTCACAGATGATCTTGGGCTCGAGTGGATTCCCGATGATCAATTTATTTATGGTGAAACAACTAACATATTTGTTGCAAATGAGACTCGGAAGCAATATATGACACTGAGGCACTTCCCTGCAGATAATAGAAAGTATTGTTATTCACTTAAGGTTGTGACTAGAACACGTTACCTTGTAAGGACGACATTCTTGTATGGTAACTTTGACAACAATAATGTGTACCCAAAATTTGATTTATCATTTGGGGCCACTCATTGGTCAACAATTGTGATCTCGGATGCAAATACCATTGAGGTTCGAGAGTTGATATTCTTGGCATCTTTTCCCACAATTAGTGTGTGTTTATCCAATGCTACAACTGGGAAGCCGTTTATCTCTACACTTGAGCTTCGGCAATTTAATGACTCAATTTACTATACAGATTTCGAAAATCAGTTTTTCCTCAGTACATCTGCAAGAATTAACTTTGGTGCAGATAGTGACGCTCCAGTGAGGTATGCCTCAAGTCATATGCTTAAAAGTGTTTATCGTTTGGCTCTTTTGTACTTTCCCTAGTTATGATTGTTTCTTTGGTTATTCGGCCTGTCTGATTGCATCAGAAGGGAAACTATATCAAATATGGATCTATTTGACTCTTCTACTTGCTTCCTAATACATTAATTACAACTGAACGATTCAAAATTTTTAGTTAGAAAAGCTCCCATTTGATAGCTTTTTTTTTTTCCTTTTCTTTTCTCTTAAGTTTCTTTTACTCCTTTATTGTGTCATTTTCTGTAAGAGAATTGTCTTTTTCAGGTATCCAGATGATCCATTTGACAGAATATGGCAGTCTGATTCTTTGAAGAAGGCAAACTATCTTGTTGATGTTGCTGCGGGCACAAAGAAAATCTCAACCACCATGCCCATTGATGTTTACAGAGATGAAAGACCACCTGAAAAAGTGATGCAGACAGCTGTTGTTGGTACAAGTGGAGTGTTGACTTACCGCTTGAACTTGAATGGATTCCCAGGTCTTGGATGGGCATGCACGTACTTCGCTGAAATTGAAGATTTGAGTCCAAATGAGACTAGAAAATTTAGGCTAATCCTCCCTGGTTCACCTGAGATCACCAAAGCTGCAGTCAATATTCAAGAAAATGCTCAAGGGAAAGATCGACTGTATGAGCCAGGGTTAACCAACATATCCCTACCCTTTGTATTGAGCTTCCAATTTCAAAAAACTTCTGACTCATCCAGGGGGCCGCTCTTGAATGCTATAGAGATAAATAAGTACCTGCTGATAAATGGTGGTTCTCTTGATGGTATTTATTTCGTTCCTTGTATGCTGTGCCCTCATGTGCGTAATTTTATTTTTCAGTTATGCCAGAAATACTTGTGCAGACTTTTTGCATGAACAGTAATTTTAAGTCATCGGCTGGATTTGAATCCCTGATTGCATCTTCTGAATGGAATTCTTTGGTCCCAGTGTTAGTCTAGGCATTACTGATGGAATGTTTCATGTCCTACAGGAATAGTTGCTGAAGATCTAGTATCTCACTTCTCAGCAGCAAATTGGGCACAAGAGGGTGGTGATCCATGCTTGCCAGTTCCATGGTCATGGGTGCAATGTAACTCAGATCCCCAACCAAGGATAGTTTCAATGTACTTCTTTTCTCACAGTTCCAATACATTTATCTCGGATTCTGTTAAGACCTAGTTCTGCACCTATCTATCGGATACTACCGGCACTGATTTATGTTAAACCATTTTTGCTGTCTGATACCTTGGCAGTTTTTTGTCAAGGAAGAATTTGACGGGAAATATTCCTTCAGAGCTGACAAATTTGACAGGCTTAGTTGAGTTGTAAGTTTCAAAACACGTGAACAGTTTCCTCATATAGAATCGATTTCCTTGGTACAAATGACTTCTCATCTTATGACTGCAGATGGCTTGATGGGAACTCACTCACAGGTTCAATACCTGATTTTACTGGATGCGTAAACTTGAAAATCATGTAAAAAAAAAAAACTGATTATTTTGTGTGTTATTAGTCATGTTCCCCCATCCTAAATTTTAACCTGGTCATGGTTTGTTATTTCTCTTTGTTAGTCATCTTGAGAACAATCAGTTGAGTGGTGAGCTGCCTTCGTCTTTAGCAGGCCTACAAGATTTGAAGGAATTGTGAGTATTACCCGAAATATCTGTTACTATGAATTCCAAACAGTTAAGGGACTTCATATGATCATACTTTATGGTGGCAGTAGGGAGTATATGTGTTGTAGGTGTTATGAGCCCTCTACTGCTGACTTTAATATGGATCAAAATAATTAATTATTCAGTTATTCCCATCTGCCCCATTCCCCCTCCCCAACCCCAAAAAGAAAAGAGAAAATGGAGAAAGAATTTGTTGCAATGCATGTTTTATCCTATCACTTCTAGGAAAAGAGATCGAAGCAGTTGGGTTCTACCAGCCTCCAGACCCTTTACAAGCCTGCATACATGTGTCAATGTCTAGAGAATTTTTGAATAAGGTCCACTGCTACATGCCTATATAATGAAGGAAATGTGAATAGTAGCTCATATGGAATCTGTCAATGATCCCAAGCATTATTATGAAAATATTTTGTATTTTCCTTTATTTTGCATTTAATTTTTTTCCAGACTAGTATTGTTACCTTGCACATTCTCTTTTGAGTTGAGCTGTATCGAAGAATTTATATATTTGACTTATCGAAGAGGGTCTTTTTTGCTTCTGTTTCTGATGGTTGCAGATATTTGCAGAAGAATAGTTTGTCTGGAACAGTGCCAAGCAGCCTTCTAAAAAAAAATCTGATATTGAAGTGGGTATCTTCTTCTGTACCTGTACAATTGAATTCATGTAATCTAGTTAACATACTGGTATCTTATCTGCTTACTTACATCTTGCTATTTACAGGAGACTTTTGTAGCTGTTTAAATTTATCTTTTCCCTTGCGTGGTAATCTGTGGCATTGCTTTAAGAGTCATTTTAGGTTATCAGTTTCACAAGTTCATTTTAAATAATTGTAAATGGGATAAGATGATTTGCATTCTTGTACGACAAATTTAGGCCATTGAAACCTTGGATCCTTCTGCATATTAGTTGTAGTAAACAAAAACTTGTGTGCGTGCTCTCATAATATTTCTCCATTTTGGTGATTCAAAAACATGAGATTTGAGAAATGTTACCATTCAACGTATAACTTGGGTTACAAGAGATACAGTAAGGTACATTTGTTTTTTTTTTCTTTTGGAACTGTGTGACAATCAAATAACATTCCTATTTATGGGCCTACATACTTATGAGGGAACACAACTAGGGGGAAAGACGCTAGGTAAGATCAACTAACTCATGCATTGCACGTACCAGTCATGATTGTACCTTGAGGATCTGTCATAGTATCCTTATTAAGATTGGTTTTGAAACCTTATTGCTCTTTGAGCTGTAGTGGGAAAGATGGAGAAGACCCTTTTTGTCCATCAATTTATGAAAAAGTATTGTTGGTTATAGGCTTAATGAGAACTTCAGTCGGCCAATCAAAAGAATGTGCATATATGGTAACAAGAAAGCCTAATGCAAAAAAAAAAAAAAAAAAAAAAAAAGATACTCAAGTTGAATGTGCTATGCCTGCTCATAAATTACCAGAATTATAGATATCTATACTGCACTCAAATTATCGCAGAGCAGTGTGGCTAGAAGGATAATACGACTCCCGGAGTGTGAGGAATGAAGGAGATCCAATTCACTTTTGGAGTGGCATGAGCACAAGGAACAGCATTTGACCATGCAACAGAAGGTGGTACAATAGCTAGTAGAAGATAGATGGGTGATTGGGAACCCAGCAAAATCAGGCACTAGAGAAGGAATACAAGTCCAAATTAGTCACAAGTAGAGTACCTTGAAAATATGTAGTAATCCATTTAATAGATTGAACATGAGAAGCAGGATCATGCGTGAACCGAGTAGGATTATTATCAAAAGAAGTGACTGGACAGATGAGTCAAACTCTGAAGAACTAGAGAAGGAATACAAGTCCAAATTAGTCACAAGTAGAGTACCTTGAAAATATGTAGTAATCCATTTAATAGATTGAACATGAGAAGCAGGATCATGCGTGAACCGAGTAGGATTATTATCAAAAGAAGTGACTGGACAGATGAGTCAAACTCTGAAGAACTAGAGAAGGAATACAAGTCCAAATTAGTCACAAGTAGAGTACCTTGAAAATATGTAGTAATCCATTTAATAGATTGAACATGAGAAGCAGGATCATGCGTGAACCGAGTAGGATTATTATCAAAAGAAGTGACTGGACAGATGAGTCAAACTCTGAAGACTGTCAACAATACTAAGAAGTGACATAAGAAGAGGAGGATGGAGTAGACAAGGAAGACTATTTAGCAACAGTACAGATTTACAATCACATGTATCAGTGCAATTAAAGATACTTTTACCTAATTTTCTTCAAGGAAAGCCATTAAATGCGTGAGAAACTTCAATGCCTAAGAAAGATTTGAGAGGAATAAGGTCCTCCAGAGCAAAATCAGAGGCAAACTCAAGAAATGAAATGCAAACGCGAGGCATATTTTGGTTTGAGCCATCATGGAGGAGTGAATGATGCAATGGCTACATGCTGGTTTGACAAACATCACTTTTTCGGAGGCTTAAGTCAAAAGCATGAGAGACTAGTCACCTACCTTTATACTTAGGCCTCATGCCTTTGCAGCTTCATGAGGGTGTCTGTCCAAAAAAAATGCAAGCCTGCTGCAAGATTCCATCTCCTTTAGCTGTATACATGCTCAACTCAACTAAGCCTTTTCCTAACTAAATGCAGTCGACTACATGAATCCTGTTTTTCCATTCCTATTTAAAGCCATATTTATTGTTAAACCCTAAGGCATCCATATTTTTTTATCGTCGATTCCACGTAATTTTTGGCCTGCCCCTACTTCTTTTAGCTCCTCTAATTGCACTCAAACAACTCTCCTTCAACTTGTCACCTATCACACCC
>NC_056568.1:6058920-6061816 GCF_013358625.1 Macadamia integrifolia | reverse complement strand
CCCCCCCCCCCCCCCCCCCCAAAAAAAAAGAAGTAATCTGTTACTTTCTCTCATTTTATTTATTTATTTTTATTTCCACCTTAACATCCTCATTTTGATTTACAATATTTATGGTGGGTTGATCCTCATTTTATCTCCTATTTTGTTTTTTTGGTCTGAAGTCCAGGAAAAGGAGGGTTGTTGCTGTGTTAGGTGAGCAGCGGGCATCTTAAAAAATCTAGCTAAACACTTTAGCATGAGTCCTGAACACACACTGTATCTTTTATCTGTAACCTTAAAAACAGTAATAATAAATAAAACTGTAAAATTGTCGAGTAAAGCTTTACACCATATTTATAGTCCATGTCGTTGGGGTCTGTTGTTGTTCCTGATTAAATTAGATGGTAAATTAACCTATTTCTAATAGAATGATTAACTAATCTTATCTTATCTGACAGTTGGACTAAACTGCTCCTTAATGCTTTCTGAAATTAAAAAAATCCCTTCTGTAACTTCAACTCATATAACCGATAATCTATTCCATCATTAAAAGCCACTGATTATGAAATAAAGTCTGGGCCTTTCTACTGATAAACCTAAGATGGAAAAATCCTAAACCTGTGTCCCCATGGGATGTCCCTCATGATTGTATTTTCAATTCTTAAATAGTTCCATGAAGGAGTCTTCCAAGGTGCTCTAAGTTTTTGGGGCTGTAACTTGTCAAATGACTGTCCCTAGCATTTTGTAGTTGTTATGATAGGTTAACATTTTTATAAGATGATCAACCTTCTGAACTATGTAAGAAGAATTTTCCACTGTTTTCATCTTGCGACGTTCCCAACTGCTTTGGCTTATCAGCCTCCCACATGCTCCTCCCAGATTAAATAATTTTCAGAATCGAGCTTAACTAGGACCAAGACTGAGCTGAGCCAAGGTTGTGTTTTCAGTGGAATTGAAAAAGAAGATAGCACCTTTGACAAGGATTAGTGCTGAAAAATGATCTTCTACTTCTTGTTATAGAAGCTCCAATACTATGGGCTTACTCACAATAGGAAGCATTTCTTCCTTATTTCGGGAATTGTACCTGAAAGAAATGCTATCTTCTTATTTACATGTATAAACTTACAAGGAAATACAGCCAGGGTGAACAGCATTAGATTAAATGAACAACTAGTCCATCATATAATGGTCCCATAGGCTATCCCTGAATGCTTCTTAGAGTAAGCCACAAAGAGATTTAAGTTGAGAAATTTTGGAGGTTATGCTGAAGAACTAGTAATGCTTTTCTGAGTTCGCAATTCTCATATGTAGAAAACTTTTATGGAGTGCTCTCCTGTTCTGCTTCTCCCCCCTCCTTTTTGTATAGGCCTTTTTTATTTTTGTTCTAATCTTTTCTTCTGTATATCCTTACTTCCAGATAGAGTTTCCAAGGGAGTTCCTTTTCCTTCTGAATAAATATCTGCAATGTGGTGTTTGACTTGCTTGTTTTTGCCAATCTATTAAATGCTTCATGGAAAAAAAAAAGGCACAACTGTATAAGATTGAAGATGTAAGTGATTGATTATCATTATGGGGTTGGTAAGATTGAGGTTCCTTTTTTTAATAAAGTTCCTCCATGTCCAACGTTCAAGTCAGCGGAATAGGCCTCTGCCAACTCCGATTCCGATTTAGACAGAATTGGCTGGGAGTTGGACTGAACCCTAGAAAATCCTGCGAAGAGGCCGCAATCAGAATCATATCCAGTTGATTCCAATCTGATTCAACTGGAATCACCAATCCGATTCGATTCCCGAACTATGTCAATGTTGCAAAAACTGACTGAGAGATGATTAATGTATGTATGTGGTCAGATTGGTAGATTAAGTTGGGCTAATGCCTTGTTGACTTGGGTCCTTAAGGTTGATGGATGTGGAAGCTAAAGACAAATTCAAGGCTTGCGGCAATGGTGAAGTGGCAAGCTTAAAATGAAAACATTTGGGAATGTCCTTTTTTCGATATGTTAAGAAAGGAGCACAAATTACTGTTCGAGTAAACCTGCGAATTCTTTTTAGTCATAAAAATGAAAGAGAAAATAAGAAACTCCTAGTGTAACGCTGTTTGGCTTGGATGACTTGAATATTTTGATAAAATGAAGTTGGTGATGATGACTTGAATTTTGTTTGCATAAATATATAGGCTTTATCTTGTTCCAAACCTCCCCTTTCCTCCCTGCTATTGGCTTTCTGTTTCTGATTTGAATCCATAATGTTTTTATGTTCTATTTTGATGCTTCATAGTTATTCTGGAAATATCAATCTTCACAAAGGAGAAAATCGACAGGACCACATCAAAGTAATTATTGGATCATCAGTTGGTGCTGCTGTGCTGCTCATTGCTACTATAATATCTTATATATTTCTGCATAAGGGAGTGAAGAAATATCACAAGGAAGGTCTGATTTTAACATGCCTAAGTTTCCTTAATCCTCTTCCCTCATTAAGTATCTGAATGGACCCATAACCTGGGTTTTCTGCTTTCTTTTCATTTCAGAGAAGCTTCCTCCTTCGCTGCCTGCCCAGAGCCCAGTGTCTTCCCTAAGTGATGTTGCCACAGAAGCTGCACATTGCTTTGCATTTTCTGAAATCGAAGATGCTACCAGGAAATTTGAGAAGAAAATTGGTTCAGGGGGCTTTGGAGTAGTTTACTATGGAAAGATGAAAGATGGAAAGGAAATTGCAGTCAAAGTTCTAACTAGTAATTCCTATCAAGGGAAGCGTGAATTTTCAAATGAGGTTAGTTCAAATGTTATTGGATATGTATATGCTCTTATATTCTCATTTACATCCATTCTTCTGGAGTTTAATCTTTTTTTTTGGATGAACAAATAAATTTATACCCAAAGTGAAAAGAAAAAACAAGGGGAAAAAGGGGGGGGGGG
>NC_056568.1:6058762-6058900 GCF_013358625.1 Macadamia integrifolia | reverse complement strand
CTTAAGCCAACAAGGATGAGCCAACCCCAAGGGGAACAAAGCAAAAGGCAACAAAAGAACAATAAAGAATAATGGCAGCAAAAACCAAATCAGCAATCAACAAGGGCCAAGAGGCCCGAACCAGCAGCCAAAGCCACA
>NC_056568.1:6054381-6058711 GCF_013358625.1 Macadamia integrifolia | reverse complement strand
GGGAGGGAGAAGGTCAAGGGGTGGGGGAAGGGGCTGGGATGAGGCACCAGGAGGAGATTAGGTGGTCATTTCTGGAGGAGTGGGGGATTGGCCGGGATCGAATGGAGTGGAGGGACTAGACTTTTGAGGTAACATCGAAGTAGATGGATTTCCAAATCCTTTCCGGGGAGTGGGATTTGGAAGACCATCTGCGAATGTTACGCTCCATCTAAAGATGGGAGATAGTAGCAGAGAAAGCTAACTTACCAATGGTGTCGCAAATGGAGGAGCCGGAAAATGTCGTATCAACCCAAATACATTCCCCCTCAAGGGGGAGAATGACCTTAGGAGAAGGCCAGCAACGAGCAAGAACCTTTTTCCACACTAGGGTGGAGAGGGGACAAGAGAAGAAGAGGTGAGGGATATCCTCTTGACCGAGGGGGCAGAGGCAATAGGAGGGGTTTACCTGGATGTGACGGGGAATAAGGAAGGACTGCGTGGGAAGGCAGTTAGAGAGGCATCTCAAGGATGTGAAGCTGTGACGGGGGATATGACTTTTAAACCAGACGAGATTACGCCAAGGAATAACAGAGCCAGAGGATCTGACAAAAGACCAAGCAGAGGCAGAGGAGAACGACCCATTGGAAGAGGGGAGCCAGACACATTTGTCTTCCCTACCATGATGCCCAGGGGGAATGGGGGGAGGGAGGACCACAAATCCGCAAGGGGGGAGGAGAGGCAGGAGGGGTCCAATCTAGAGGGGAGAGAATGGAGGAGACAAGAGTAGATTTGGGAAGACCAGAGGAATAGATGATCCTGGGGGTGACAAGGGAGGAAAGGATGCCCAAAGGGTACCAGGGGTCCATCCAAAGGGAAGTCACCTGCCCATTTTCAATAACCGTGGAATAGGCACAGGCAGTAATGGCGAGGAGTCTAAGGCTGAGGATTTTTCGCCAAATCCAAGAGGCATCAAAGGGGGTTGGACAAGTCCAAAGGGAGTTGTGGGTAAGCAGATATGAGTGAACCCAGTCAACCCAGATGCTCTTCTGCTTGGAGGCAAGCTTCCAGATAAGCTTTAGGATGCCCACAGAGTTGACCTCCTTGATTCTTCTAAGACCAAGCCCCCCTTCAGATTTGGGAAGACAGACCTTATCCCAAGATAGAGGGTAGAGGAACTTGGAGGAGTCAGAACCTTTCCAGAGGAAGGAACAAAAGAGCCTTTCAATGGAGTTGATAGAACAAGAAGGAAGGACAAAGATCCCAGACCAGAAGAGGTAAAGAGATTGGAGAACAGATCTGATGAGAATAAGCAGGCCATCATAGAAGAGGAGCTTACCTTTTTAGAGCTGGAGCCTTTTGGTAATAAGATCAAGAATAGGGGAGCACAGGTGGGCAGAGAGCCTAGAAGAGATGAGAGGAAGGCCCAGGTATTTCACTGGTAAGGAGCCCAGAGAGAAACCAGTGATACCAAGAAGAAGGGATTGAGCCTCAGAAGAGACACCAGAGAGGAAGAGGTTGGACTTGAGGAGATTGATGGAGAGATCAGAGAGGGATTCGAAGGAATGAAGAGCATCCATGATGGAAGAGATGGAGAGGGAATCAGCTTTAGAGAAGATCATGATGTCATCAACAAAAGTGAGGTGGGTGAGGCAGAGGGACTTACACTTAGGAATAGGGGAGATGAGATGAAGATCAGAGGCAGATTGAATGGAGCGGGAGAGAACCTCTAGGAAGAGAGAGAAAAGGAATGGGGAGAGAGGGCAGCCTTGATGGATTCCCCTCCTCGAGGGGAAATAACCAGCAAGGCTACCGTTGACTAAAACGGAGAAGCGAGGAGTGAAAATGCAACAGGAAATCCAATGGACAAAGGAAGGAGGGAAGGACATTTGGAGCAGGACATTTGAGATGAAATCCCAACTAATGAAATCAAAGGCCTTGTGGATATCAATTTTGAGGAGAGCTGAGGGAGAGTGGTTTTTCCGATCAAATCCCCTGACAATCTCGTGGCAGAGAATGATATTGTCAGCAATGCTTCTCTCAACGATGAAGGAAAATTGATTTCTGACTAGAGAATCAATGACTTTTCCAATCCTGTTGGCTAAAATTTTGGCAATAAACTTATAGAGCAGGTTGCATAGAGAGATGGGTTTAAAGTCATTCATTGATTTAGCACCTTTCTTTTTGGGGATGAGACAAAGGAAGGTGTGATTGATCCCATTGATCTGGGAAGGGTTATAAAAGAAACGCCTCACCGCAAGAATGAGATCATTATAGATGATGTCCAACAACAGGAAAAAAATCCTATACTAAAGCCATCAGGGCCAGGAGCTTTATTGGCCTTGTGAGAGAGGATGGCTGAGAGGATTTCGTCATCAGAGGGAATGGAAAGAAGAGAAGGAAGAAGCTCATCAGGGACCAATTTATTGAGGAGATGGGGAGGAATAGGAGGGGGAGAGGGATGAAGAGGTTGGGAGAAGATTCCCAAAAAATGGGAGACAGCTTTGGCCTTGATTTCATCAGGGTAAAGGAGCTCAGCACCAGAAGGGGATAAGAGTTTAGGAATGGTGTTGACATTGTTTCTGGCTTTGAGAGAACGATGGAAGAAGGTAGAATGGGAATCTCCAAGATCTAACCACTTAATGCGAGCTTTCTGACGGAGGAAGCTCTCCTCTTGGCTGAGCAATAAGGTAGGTAAGCTCAGCGGCAGTGGCCTTTTCATCATCAACAAGCGCAGGGTTAAGCAAGTCAAGCTGGATTTTAGCTTGGATGGAAAGCAGCTTGTCGCGGCAGGAAGAGACACGGGAGGAAAAGTTGCCAAAGGTGAAGGAATTCCAGAGCTTTAGAGCAGCCTTGACGGACTAAAGCTTTTTGGTAAAAGCCGTAAGAGGGGAGAAGGAGGGGGGAATGGGAGAAGACCAGGCATTTTGGACAATAGGGAGGAAGTTCTGGTGGTAGGACCACATATCAAAGTATTTGAATGGCTTGGTGCAGAAGGAGCAGAAGGGAAGGACATGGATATCCATGGGACTATGGTCTGAAATACTGGGGAGGTCGAAGCAGGCATGGGAGGAAGGGATAGACTCCAGCCAGGCCTCATTGACAAGAGTCCGGTCAAGCTTCTAGGCCACCCGAAGGTTTCCAGCTCTCCGATTATGCCAAGAAAGCTTGGCGCCAGACCATCTTAGATCACTGAGCCCCAGGTCATCAATGCAGTCATTGAAAGAATCAACCGCTAAGGGGTTGATGGGATTACCGCCATACTTCTTATGATTGAATCTGATGACATTGAAATCACCCCAAAGACCCCAGGGACCAGAGCCAATGGAGGGGGTAAAGGAGAGGAGATCAGACCAGAAGGGAAGCCTACGAGAGGCAAGGTTATGAGCATAAATGACTCAGAAAAAACAAATGAAGGAACTAGAAGAGTGGGAAATGGAGAGATGGATGACTTGGTCCAAGGAGGAGAGGGGGGAGATAGTAAGATAGTAAGGGTTCTAAAGAATCCATATTCTGCCATTTGGGCTATGGAGGTAGTTGTTGGCGAAGGACCAAGAGGGAGCAATGGACGAGGCAATGCGAGAAGCATTGGACTGTAAGACATGAGTCTCAAGGAGGCAACAAAAGTTGGACTTGGAGGAGCGAATCCGGGATCGGATCTCCGCTTGTCTTGCCAAAGAATTGAGACCACAAACATTCCAAATAATCCAAGGGGTTATGTAGAACGAGAGTGGGGGGCATCGAATGCTTAGAGGAGCCAGAGTGGGGGCCAAAGGATGAGGGTTTGGAAGATGGCTTCTTGGTTGGAGGGTTTGATCTAAGATTAAAGGAGCTAGTGGGTGAGGATTTAGAATTGAGGTTGGATTTAGAGCGCAAGGAGGTTCTGGAAGCGGAGTTGGAGGATTTTTTCTTCTTGGATCCCCAAGAGACAACAAGCCGTGGGAAGGAGGGGAGGGAGGGGGAAGAGGGGGAAGGGGGTATATAATTGTGGGGGGAATGGGGGAAGATGGGTTGAGACAAGAGGGAGGGCAAGAGGTGGCAGGTAACAAGGAGGTAGCGGCAAGGTTGGGAGTTGCGGTCGTTCTAGTGGAACAATAATTCTCAGTGGCCTGAGAGGGGCAAGCTTGAGCATCCAATTGAGAATAAGTAAGTTCACTCCAGGGAGTCATGGGTTCAACAGAGGCAGTGTCACTATGAAGGGACCCTGGGGGGTCAGCTTGCATAGAAGATCCAACAATCGTAGCATGCATCACCAGGGAACAAGCAAGGACGTAGCCAATTCGGCAGTGCCATCTGAGACCAATTCGTGCACCTCAGAGGGCAGAGAAGTACTAACAGAGGCGTAGCAGACATT
>NC_056568.1:6041881-6049381 GCF_013358625.1 Macadamia integrifolia | reverse complement strand
AGGGTTTCACCCCTTTTTACAATGTATGTGAAATGTAAATATGGTGAATATAAGTTTCCCCCTTTTCAACCAATGCCTTAGGTTTTTGCTACATCAGTAACCTAGGTCTTACGAAAATGTAACTTGAGTAGAGATTACCTCCCTTGACAATCAAGGACTGAAGATCGTCTGAGTAGTCTCTGAAAAGCAATGAAGCTTTGTGGAGATGCCCTAACAGTGGGCGATGGTCTCCTTCTCCCTTCTTCTTTCTCCCCTTCTTCTTTCTTCTTGTCTAGACCAAGACCTCAATTTTTCTTAAATTAAGATCACCAGCACTTTTCTTCACTTTAATAATCTTCTCTATGGTCCATGGATGATGGTTGAAGCATCATTACCTATTACTATAATTCCTCTTAACTTTTTCTTGAAAACAAGGGGGCTTTAGGCTTCAAGAACCACCAACAAACTGCCCTCTCTTTCTTTCTCTTCTGTATCCAAGCCTCTTTTCTTTTTCAATGGTGCTTAATGGCAATACACCGGCCTTCAATCCTGAATCGTAGGATTACTGTCGCGATTTGGCACAATGTTGTTGGGCCGTGTTAAGGAGTCAGGAGCGCAGACCATTGGGACTGCAACATCTGGATTCACGCTGACGTGTGGCTCTGCAGCTTCAGGGAGGTAGGCGATGTTACGACCTTCCATTTGTCAAAGCATTTTCTCTCCTCAGAGGTCGTTGGATTTCGCGCTTTAGGAGGGAAGGCGGATTGACTGCTCTATCTGGATCCATGTCAGACCGCTCGATTTGGATACTTCTGTCTAGCACAGAGCATGGGGCTTTGGTACGCTAGACCATTTGAAGAGCTCGCGCAAGAATCTTCTTCGCAGTTATCAACACAAAAGCACACAGGCCCTCGGATGGGCATCGTGGTGATGTGGTGACTTCTGGGCCACCGATTGAGAATCACTTATATTTCTCAGAATAACATTGCGCCCCCTCTGCCATAAAAAAACATTTTAAAAATTCCCTAATCAACTTGGATTGAGCCAGGACCACTAGATTTGGATTAACCCAACCTTTCTGAAATTACACGAAGACCCCTGAACTATGTGGTGTTTGTATCTACCTAACAGATGGAAAAATGGTCACAGATTCTAACCAGAATCCAATTTTTTTTAGATTTTTTGGACCATTCTCATGGAACCATTCGGAACTCCATGCGACCTCAGATTTTTATGAATTGAGTTACGTTGTGATCATGACTCAAAGCTCAACAAGTCTGTAGAGGAAACCATCACCAAACTCAGCCATGTAAAATGACCAAAGTGCCCCTAAACCTTGTATTGGCTGTATCTTCTTCCGACATCGGATTTGACAAATCCGATACGTTGGAAAGAGTATGACACACTATAAATATTTTCTGAAAACCCCGACTGCCAAAAAGTTCATCTTGAATGACCAACTGCGTCCAAACATAAATAGGCCAATATTCCCACAACTTGTTTGGAATGCCCCCAAACATAAATAAGCCAATATTCCCACATCTTGTTCAGAAATCCCCAACTAGCACCACACTACCACATCCATTGCACTCATACAACCTTTGACACATCTCTGGACACTGCCATGTCATTAGAGTGACCATACACAGCCGCATGATCACATTTGGCCACCTCACTATGCATGTCATCATTATAATGCCTTGCCCACATCACACATGCATCTGGTCACATTGCATGACATGTCCACAGCCACCATAATGCCACATCATCAGTATGTAACCCAGCACACTGTCATACTACCTTATGCACTGAACTCACTGCCACTACATTGTACACACTGCTAGGTGACTGTCTGCTACTGCCTGAATACTGCCCTGTCACTCTGCACATTCTGCCCCTGCCACATTTGTGTTGCTCTGCTATTCTTGACTGCTATACATCATCATGCCACTGTCGTCTGAGTACTATCCTCTGTGGATCTGTACTGCCCAGCTGTGTACAACACTACTACTGCTTTGTGTGAATGTGGTGACCAACAATGACAAGAAGCATGATTCCCTCAACTGGATCAACAGATACCAATATCTTTACTTGCATAGTGTGAAAATCTCACACACTTGATGAAGTCCTGCCCCTCTTCCCCTCTCACTATTTATTATCCAGCGCCAGGCACACTTCCAACCATGCATACATAAATGATGACACATGCCCAAGAAAAAAAAGGTTAATTGAAACTTAGTTGCAGGTATCTTTTATGTAAACCAATGCCACCCTTGGGAATTTAGATCCTTATCCTTCAACTCTGGAATCTTGAGACTTCAAACTACCAACTCTAACTGTGATCCCACTTTTGATGCCTATAGTCATGAAAGAAAAAGGGTTCTGAGGCTGAGCCCGGCCCTACTGGTTGAACCGGTTGACTGTTACATGGTAACTGTATTGGTTTAGGCGACCCCAACCCCTTCTCTCGGGAAAAATAAAGTTGCTGGCTTGCCCATCTAACCTCGCTGGTTGAACCATCAAACTGAGATGCTAGAACTGTAAACAAGCCATGAGTCTACATACAGTTTATGGGGTAACTAAGATATATGTAAAATTTTGCTTTTAATTGGTTCCAAGTATTGAACCCCTAACCGCTAGTCTATATTGTTAGATGCCACAAATAACCAATTTAGCATGGCTTTAACTGTGTCAGAAGCGGCTCTTTGTATATCGAAATATGTGCTTGTACCCTACTTTCAAACAGTACTGGTCAACCAGTGATTGGCTAGGGTGCAACCTGGCACTCACAAGCTATTGAACAAACAGGTTGGGTTTCTGTATATTGATATGAACTTATTTTTCTTACTAGGGAACCATTTCATATCTGGTGAGGGATATTCTAAATTTTTTTTGTCATAGAGGTATTGTATTGTTAATAGTCTTCGATTGGATAAGCTAGTGTGCACAAAATTCATGCATATCTGTTGAGGTGAATAAAGTAAATTGGTGAAGTAACATCTGTTTGAAAAGGAGTGCTTATTCCAGTAGATAAATTTCCTATGATATACAAGTGCTTTCTTTTTTCTAGTAGGTGATCTAAACACTCCTTGAACCTTCAAATATTAATGCATCCTTGTTCCCTCCTGAATTCTTAAGTGCTCCAGCTGCATGCACAAATGGTTAAAAATTCTATGCAACAGTTAACCTGTTGGCTAGTAGCATTCCTTTGCACTTAAAATCTACACTATAACAGTTGTCTCGTGGATGATAGTTCCTTGGGTTTGGCTGTGCTGTTGAGCCTTGATTGTATGGTTGGAAGGAGAAGTCTGCTGCTAATGTGATTAGGGTTTGTGGATTGTTTGAATTTCTGGTTGTAGAATATTATCCCTCTCCTTTGCTTTCCCTTTCTTTTTCTGTTTCTTCGACTGGGCCTTGGCTTCCTGCCAAAGAGTACATCTCTCTTATTTTTTGTTTCCATTTATTTTTCTGCTTTCATAAAAGGGAATGAAAAAAATCTTTATACAGACTAGTATGTTTATCTGTGTAGCATTGTGTTCAGTGGTCAGTTCTTTATTCTCTCTTTCCAGCATATCTGATTTTTGTATCTCGACACGCAGGTATTATGTCTCTCAACAGTTGACAGACAAGAGTGATGTATATAGTTTTGGTGTCATTCTTCTTGAGTTGATATCTGGTCAAGAAGCGATATCTAATGAAAGCTTCGGAATTAATTGTCGCAACATCGTCCAGTGGGTCAGTTATACTTTTGTTTTCGAATCTACATGCCTTGCTTACCCATTACATGTGACAACATGACCTGATTGCTAGGGATGACCTGGCATGTGGATTGTCTTATTCATCTGCCCTGATTATGTCAATTCTTTTATCATTTTTTCTTTGTATATAATTTCTTGCAATGTTTTGATAGATAGAAGTGGGACAGCCGAACCATATCTTTGAACTTCATAGCAAAATTTTAGCCCCTAGTAAGGCAGTTGTATCTATTCTTGTTTGCCCCTGAAAGGTAGCCCATTTTCATTGCAGGCAAAAACACACATTGAGAGTGGGAACATTCAGGGAATCATTGACCCTTCGCTGCAAAATGAATTTGACATCCAGTCAGTGTGGAAGATTGCTGAGAAAGCAATGATGTGTGTCCAATCCCATGGGAGTATGAGGCCATCGATATCAGAAGTGCTGAAGGAAATTCAGGATTCAATCTTGATTGAAAGGGGAGCAGAAGTCAGAAGAGAAGGTAACTCTGCTGATTTGTCTGGGGGATCTATACATTCTTCTATCAATATTGGCTCCATTGATGTAGGAGTTGCTGAGCCATATATTTCATTTGACGAGTCTATCAGGCATCCATCGGCACGATAGGAGGCTCTGCTTGTCCATCTACCAATATATAATTTCTTAATATTTTTATTATGCTTTTTCCTCCATAGTTCAGGTTTGTAAAGGAGCCCAATGCTCTTCAGACATTTTGTGTCATGTAGAAGAGGAAAAATCCCATGGAAATATATTTGAAAATCTCTAGTTTCATTTTATGCTGAAAAATATTTTGTATGATAGTGAAATACTTCAATGCTCTAATAGTCCCATCCAAACACAAACATCTTATAATTCACCGATGAGTAAGTACAGGTGAGTCCCAACGACCCCGACTACAGTCCAGCGGTCTGAAACCTTAGAAAAAATAAGAAGAAAGAAATATGTTGGGGGCATCCCCTCTCTCTGCCTCCAAATCAGAGAAGCAAAGTAGCCATTGGAATCCCAGACACCCCTTCTTCCCTCATGGGGAAAGTGCGGTGCCTGCATCCAGTATCGGTCAGGATGGATATTGTTCTGATATCAATTTGGATTGTATCGAATAAATTTACCTGTGTCTTTTATTTTTTGTTGTCAATTTTTATTACAATTTTACCTTTGAACTATACATGTGAACTCTTCTGATTCAATTCGAGTTTTAGAACCATGCAGCATCCTGACAATTCCTCTTGATGAGCCCATTAACTAACATGGACGACGGTCCCACTAGAAAGTTTCCGCAATCTGGCCGGCCGGTCGGCCAATGGTTCAAGAATACAACGCCGAAACTGGATCAAACCAGGTGGATCCAATTGGTTTGTTCTTTTTCTCTTTTTTTGCAGCCTTTCTTTACCGATTAAAACCAGGTTAACTGGGTTTAACCAACACCTCTCCCCGGCCACCCCCCCCCCCCCCCGGTTATTTTTTTTGGGGGTTAGGGGGGGTGGGGTTTGGTGGTTTCGCTAGAAAGCCAAATCTGGTTTTTCGACCAGGTTTCAGAAATTTCTTCTAATCGTCTTTTAGGTGGGCAAAGGAATTGAAGGGACTGAGTTTTGATGGGCTTGAAATGTGCCCTGGAATATCAGGATATTATTCTGAGAAAGTACTAAAACTCTCTAGGAGTTTATGAACTCTAAGACAATGGATGAATTATCCTCAATGGATTTAGGTAAGCCTTTTTCAAAATGGAATAAGATAAGTTTTAAAAACGTTGGATATGAAATATTTTTCGAACGCATCCGAATGCGAATTTGGTTGATATACATTTCTTCTTCACATTGACTAGTGTTGGAGAATTCATTCTATGAGGATTAAGGACCACTTCCGTCAATATGAACCCTATATGAATGATATGTTTTTTAAGACATCTGTTCTTAGTGTGAAGAACTGTTTGAGAGCATGGCTCCTGCACCAACGAACAATCATTTCACTCCCCTCTATATCTATGTGCAATCCTACACTCTCTGACATAGTCCATTTTTTTGTTAGAAATATTAAATTTTAGGCATGTACAATAAATGAGTAGTATTTAAGGTCTATTTTATATGGTAAAAGGGCGTGTCGTGCAAATGATCACAGGCCGTGGTCTTCGGCCAAACAAACTTTTTGTTATATAAATTGGAGAAAGTTTCCCTACATCGTGGGTGAAAGGAAAGTACATCCATCAATGATCATAAAAGTTTAATCCTCTTATAGTAAGAAGTCAATAATACCCCTATATTGTTTCTCGATCTCTAATACTGACCATCCGATTGAACCCTTCAATCCCTTGACCGTGGGTGAAGGAAATCTGCCTCCTACAAATTTAACCTCCTGTAAGCCTGAGTTGATGTTGAAGAAAATTCATGAAGGTGGGTGAGATAGACAACTGGTCAATAGTCTACTTGATAGCTCATAAGACTTAAAACCAGGGGGTTGAAATCGTCTGCAATTCCGATCTGGTACAATTCCGTGAAATACCACTTTTAGGGGGTGACACGTGTATTGATACCAATGCAATGGTCCAGATCTGATTTAAATGACTCTTTACTGATTTAAGGTTTTATTAGTTGTATCAGATTTGGACCATTGCATTGGTATCAATACACGTCACCCCCTGAAAGTGGTATTTCACGGAATTGTACCAGATCCGAATTGCAGACGATTTTTTTCCCCAAAATTAATGTTTCTCCGTTTTAGTGGTCTTTCCACAATAAGAATCTATACATCTATAAAAGGGTATTCATTCTCAGACTCTCAATTAAGTGTCAAACAGATCAAGAAAGAAAGGAGCCCAAGAAGAAAAACATGGCAGGCACCAACTCACAACAGCAGTTCAATGGCGAAGTACTTTCCCACGCAGAGACTCAAACCACAACCAGTATCGATCCCAAAAGAGGTGGTTGGATTACCTTCCCCTTTATCATAGGTACTCTCTCTCTAAGGTGTATCAAACTATACCATATGTCTACATGTTTAATGTACTATGTACATATGTAGGTGGGTTGATGGGTCTGATGCTGGCTGCTGGTGGGGGTTTGGCAAATCTGATCGTCTATTTGATCAAAGAGTTCAACGTGAAGAGCGTCGACGCCGTCCAGATCTCCAACATCATCAGCGGTTGCACTAATCTCTTCCCCGTGGCCGGTGCCATCCTCGCTGACTCCTTATTCGGCTGCTTCTTTGTCATCACCTTCTCTTCTATTCTCTCTCTCCTGGTACCTACTACTGTTAATGATTATATATTCTCTTCGCTTCCATTACATCTCTCCTGGTGTGCTTCTCCATGCACTTGCAGGGTATACTTCTCTTAACTCTTAACGGCGACGCTACACTCCCTAAGGCCTTCACAGGGAGAATCTCCGTCAAGGCTTCAACTTGGGGTTTTATATAGTGCTTTAACGTTGATGTCCATAGGGGCGGGTGGTACTCGTTTCACGTTAGCAACTATAGGTGCAGATCAGTTGGACAGGCCAAAGGATCGGAGGGTGTTCTTCAACTGGTTTTCCGTTACTCTCTACTTGGCTTCGGTCATCAGGTTTGCCTTCATTTACGTAGAGGACAATGATGGGTGGGTTTGGGGTTTTGGGATATGCGCCGCCATTAATGCCGTTGGCTTGGCCGTTTTCTTGGCGGGGAAACGGTACTATCGGAGTGTGAAGCCGGAAGGGAGCCCTTTCGTAAGCTTGGCTAGGGTTGTGGTCGCTAGTCGCTACCATTCGGAAGTGGAAGTTAGTAGTGTTGGATGAT
>NC_056568.1:6038229-6041781 GCF_013358625.1 Macadamia integrifolia | reverse complement strand
CCCCCCCCCCCCCCCCCCCCCCCCCTTCTTCTTTCTCTCCCCTCTTTAATGCCCTACATCGCATACCTCTTTCACTTAAATGCAAAGACACAGGCTGGACCACAACCTTCTTTTATATTACTTCCTCCAACTCATAATTGTTGTCGGCATGAATTGGACTTACAGAATTAAAGTTGTAATGGGCAATAGAACCTGTCACTCTGCCAGCTTCCTTGCAATTGGGGTGGGATGAGGACCGTGAGGTGGGGTTGTCACGCGGTGATGGTGATCTGGCTCTTTTTCAGCAGCTGTATTTTTCAATTATCATTCAAGTGCTGGTAGAGCTTGGATACACATACCAACGGCTGCCAACATAGGGATTCGTTTTCAAGACCTCTCAGTCCTTGGATGAATCATTAGAGTCGGTGGTCCTCCTAGTACTGAGGCCCACAATGCTTCTTGTCAATTTCTTCAAATGGTATTTCGACAAACTTATTTTGTCAACGAATCTGCAGTTTTTTTAAAGCTTATTTCAGCAACCTTTGGTACAACAGCAGTAGAGTTTAAAGATTTTCATTGCTTAAACTCTTGAATCTGCAAACTTTCTTGAGATAATGTTGTCATAGTTGTAATAAGAAGATTAGTGAGAGATATATAACTTATCTATTTTTAAGAAAATGCATGCCCTCTAGAGATTTACAATGAACTAGATAAAGATAAAAATGAAAGATGAGGTGCACCAATGGACGCTTTTCCTTAAAACCTGTGGTGCGACCAGATTAATGCGAATTGGCCTCTAAGATACAACAACCTAGTGGTCTCCAGCGATAATAGTGAACTCTCTTACGATAAGCCCCTTTGAGTTTTACAAAGTTGAGTTCAAACTCACAAAAACAAGGTGTGTAGAACTCCTAGACCTTACATTAGCAGGAGCCCCGTGCACTACGTTATATTTGAAAAACTAAATTTTTTTGAATATCACAAAAAATCTAAGTTTCAATGATTCGGCAATAATAGTGCACTGGGTTATATTCGAAAAGATGATTTTTTTCTTCGGTTATATTCAAGAAAAGCTAAGTTTCGGTGACTTGCCCCTCCCAGACCCTGTAGTAGCAGGAGCCTCATACGTGCACTGGGTTACTCTTTAAAAGTTACCTTTTAGGATCGTAGTAGTTAGCATGATTTGGTCTATTAAGTTGTAATCTCCTAGCTTAGATTTTCTATATAAGAGATTCTATGGCTCAAACCCTCTTTGCACAACACAAATTAAAAGAGATGATTAAAAATAGAAAAATAGTCATCTTCTTCTTTAAGCTATAAATATATATATATATATATATATATATGTATATATGTTTTTTAAGAAGGCATCATCACAAAGGGGGTGAATAAAAATTTAATTACTTAAATTGTGAAGATTGAGGGTGCAATCTCTCTAGATAAATTCCGTCCAATTTGATTGGGAAATTTATTTCTCATATTGATTCCAACAAATTTGGCATCAAGAGTATCTACTTTGTTGCTTAAGCTTATTTTTAAAGAGCGAGGAGCATTTCAGAAAGGAAAAATCATGTTTTCAAATGTTAGAATGGCATCAAAGTTGAATACCATTATGTATAAGAAAGTTCATGGTGGGTGTTTGGTTCAATGCTTGACATTCAAATGGTGTATGATATGCTGAAATGGGATTTCTTATATGATGTTATAAGAAAGTTTGGCTTCTATGATGTTTTGTTTAACTGGATTCATCTGCTGCAATCTTCTGTAAAGTTATCAATCTATTGAAGTCTTGATCCGTGTTATCCTATACTTTTCTTTATTTTCTAGTTTCCTTTGAATCCTTCCCTTTTAAGCTGCATGAGGAAGTCCCTACACCTATCTCTACCTTTTCCTTTTCAAAACCTTGAGAGCTTCGTCGGAGATTGAGCAGGTTGCATGACCTATGTCGGAGATATAATCTGAATCATCAGAGCTTCGTCATCATGCAGCCAGGAGAACAAAGAAACCTTGAGCACCCAAATCAGTTCAATTTGCGGGGTTTTTTTACATGGAAGGGTAAAACAGTAAGTTAATCTTCCTCAAGGGTAAAATTGCCATTTAGAAAATAAAAACCACACCACGTCATCACTTAGCACTTTTCTTTTAATGGAATGTATTTAAGTGTAATTTCATTTACAAAATGGGAGATGTACTCGATATTATTAGCAAACTAGGGTGTTATAAGACAGTTTTTAAATTTAGGGGTGGTACAAGATAATTTCCTTTATTATTATTATTATTTTGTGCAAAAACTTTCCCATGCTTCTGCCTGTTGACAAAATAATTGTTTATGCATTGCATACTTGCAATAGAGAGGATATTATAATACATACAAGAGATGAATGCCCTAGTCGGCTAGGTTTCTATACAAGGAAGGAAACTTTACAAAATATGAATCACATGCAATATAGAATCCTACCAAAACTATACCACCAAACTTAGCAAAGAGTATATCGAGTTGCCCGATTGTGTTAGGACTTAATATACGTCAATACACCTCCTCAAGGTGAAGAATCATATGGACGAATCTTTAAATTGTCACGCATAAACTGCAACCTTGTTGTTGGTAAGGCCTTTGTAAGAACATCAGTAACTTGGTCCTTCATAGAAATGAACTGAACAAAAAGCTAACACTAGGTAACCTGTTCACACACAAAATGATAGTCAACTTCCATATATTTAGTGCATGCTTAAAAGAAAAGGTTTTCAGATAGATACGTGGCCCTAATGTTATCACACCAAAGTACTGGAGGACCACAGATAGGGAAGCGAAGCTCCTTGAAAGGCTATTCCAGAAAGATAAGCTCTGTAGATGTATCAACTAAGGCTTCATATGCTGCCTCAATGGGGGAGCTAGCCATGATTTTCTATTTACGGTATGTCCATAAGATGAGATTAGGACCAAGGAAAATGGAATAGCACCCAATTGATCTGTGATCTTTAGAGTTACCTACCTAGTTAGCATCACTGAAAGCATGGAACGAGATGGACGAAGACCGCTGGAGAAGAAGACTATGACCACGATTGTAGTCCCCCGCAGTCCATTTGGATTGATTTCAAATTAGATGAGAAGTACCTTTCAACAAGGGATTGAAATTTATGAAAGAGGTGAAAAAATCAGATTTATTTATTACCTTGGGATAAAACCAGATATCCTTGGAATAATCATAAAAAAAAATTACAAAATATTTGTGATCTTCAGGGAAGGGGGTGGCACAAGGGCGCCAAACATCACTGTAATCTAAATCAAGAGGAAATAAACTAACTAAAGAAGAAAGACCTAAGGACAGTTTACTGACAGTACCACGTTGGCAAGTTATACAAATTCGACTCAACCGTATGGACTAACATGGGAGGTTATTCATATGCACCATCAACCAGAGGAAACGCTCATGCAGATGCCCTAGAGTACAATGCCAACCGTTCATTGATGTCCGTTCGGAAATACTGATGGAAGGAGGAGGTGAAGCCTGAAGTGTATAAAGACTATTATTACTCGAGCCAGATAGAAGAATCAACCTGGTTACCTAGTCC
>NC_056568.1:6004939-6038209 GCF_013358625.1 Macadamia integrifolia | reverse complement strand
AAAAAAAAAAAAAAAAAAAAAAAGAGAGAAAGAAGCATGGAATTCAGAAAATATGTTATTCTCTTTAGCAAACTTTTGAACATAAAGCCAAATCCTTAGCGATAGACAGAATATGTAAAACATTAAAAAGAAGAAAGGATATAGAGGAGAAAGAGGAGGGAATAGATGTAGAGCCAACATGAGAGATATGAATACCCTTACCATTACTAACATGAAGCTCATCTAAACCCTTATATGTATCATATACAGAGGGGAATGAAGGTCCAGGGTGACATAGTTGGAGGCCCCGATATCGGGGTACATGGTTGGGGCATGCCTAGGTGGATATTGAGCTCTGGGGAGTAGTGGTGGATTGGGATGAGCATAATGGGCCAAATGGGACATAGGATGGAGGATGATAGGTTTGGGAATAGGAGGCGGGATAAGATTGGGTTGGAGTAGTGGGGTTACGGTAAAAGCAAGTAGTAATAGAGTGATTCGTGTGATGACAAATGGTGCAGAAGAAATTCCCCCTTGCACAACCACCGCCTTTGCCTTGCCCCCCACATCTCTTGGAAGAGCCACGGTCAGAGTATCAACATAGTTAGAGTCCTCCTCTACCTCAAAAACCTCTCCTACAACATAGGAGTCTCATGGGACAGCAACACTAGAGATCGACTCCCATTCGTAGTCTCTCTCTTAGGATATCCGAGTTCTATTGTAATTGTCACATGTGATATCAGAGTCTTATTGTAACTATCTCTTTTGTATTAGAGTTGGAGTACACTTCCACCTTTGAAAGTTCATATAAGACGTGTACCTCCAACTCATAAAACCGATCAATGAAGACTCAATTTAACAAGGTATCAACAGCCATACAAGGTCCATTGAGCTAACACCTTCCTCCCTGCGCTTTTCTCTCTCTTCATTACCCACTCCCCATCTCACATTCCTCTCTCTTCTTTGCCCAAAAAAAAACTCTCCCACTCCCACTCCCTCTCTCATGTCCCACATCTTCCTTCTTCTTTGCAAAAAAAAAAAAAAAAACACACACACACATCAAGAAGAACCAGACAGCAGCTATCCTCCCTGTCTCTCACCTCATGGCCGCACAGACCAGCCTCAATACCACCATGGCCGACACCCCACCACCTCCCTAATCCCTCTCTGGAGCTCATCACCACTTCAAAAAATTATGTGTTTTGGCGCACTCAAATTGTGCCGTACCTCACAGGCCAACGCCTCCTTGACTATGTCACTGGTGACTTCAATTGCCCTCAGGACCCCGTCAAAGCCAAAACCTGGCTTGAACAGGATGCATCCATTATGAGTCTTCTCATCGCCGCCCTCTCTGATGAGACCCTCTCTCTCACACGGACCACTAGTAAGAAAATATGGGATGCCCTACATGAATCCTTCTGCTCTCCCTATACCACACGGATCCTGTTACTTAACGTCTCCCTTCATAATCTGGTTCACAAACCAAATGAGACCATCACTCAGTTTTTCCATCGAGCTAAGTCCCTCCCTGATGAACTAGCAGTTGCAGGGAAGCCGCTACCTCAAGAAGATTTCAACATCCATGTCTTCCGTGCTCTCAGAACTGACTACCAGGTCCTCGCCTTCATCATGATGGTGCAAAAGGAGCCAATCTCCTATAATGATATGCATGGCCTTCTCATGAGCCATGAGACTCTGATCCAATCTCGTCTCCCCATCATCGATCTTACAACCGAAGCCTCAGCTCATGTTGCTCATCAAAACCGTGGACCACCCACTCAACCCAATGGTGTTCATGGTACTTCATCCTCAAGAGGTCGTGGTCGTGGTCGTGGTCGTGGTTTTGGGTGCTCTAATGCCTTTGTCCACAATCCCTGCACCAACCATTAGACAGACACCTACTACTATCGGTAAAAGAATACCACCAAACCAGCCCTACTCCCTACCCCACACCATCCCTACCATCGCCCCTCACCCCCACCCCCCAACGCCTACCACACTATGGCTAACCCCCCAACCCCCCCTATGAACCCCATGCCTCCCCCACCTCAACCATTCCCCCACCATCCACAGACCTACACCACCTCCTAGATACCTGACACCGGTGCCACCCATCATGCCACCCTTGACCTCACTCAGTTCTCCACCTATGATCCATACACAGGTAATAACCAACTCTTAGTTGGTAATGGTAAGGGGCTTTCTATTTCTCACATTGGCAATACTTCTATTTCATCTTCTTCTCGTTCTTTCTCTTTTTCTAATGTCTTACATGTTCTCTCCCTCACTTGTTCACTACTTTCTATTCAGCAGTTCTGTCGTGAAAATAACATTTTCTTTGAATTTCATTCTTCTTATTTTTTTGTGAAGGATCTGGAGACCAAACACATCCTCCTCACTGGACATAGCAAAAATTGCCTCTATTTGGTTTCAGCACCACCTTCTGTTCACCTGGTCTCTGCTTCATCATACGATCGCTGGCATCACCATCTAGGGCATCCTCATGAAAGGGTTCTCTGCCTCATGCTTCCTAGTCATCAGCTCGTCAAGCCTCCTTCTCTTTGTTTTTCTTGCCAAATGGGAAAAGCTAGTCTTCTGTCGCTACAGGAAACTAGTTCTCGTAGCTCTTCTCCTTTAGACCTAATTTTTAGTGATGTATGGGGTCCCCACCCCACAGTTTCTTCAAATGGAAACCGCTACTTTATTATTTTTGTTGATGACCAACTAAATATATTTGATTCACTACTTTAAAGTTAAAATCCTATGTTTACTCTGCTTTTTGAACCTTTCAGGTCTTGGTGGAATGTCAGTTCTCTCGCTCCATCAAGGCTATCCAAATTGATTGGGGTTGAGAATTTCACACTCTTCCCACTTACTTTTCTAATCTGGGCATTCAGCATAAACTCTCTTGCCCTCATACTCATGAGTAGCAAGGAACAGTTGAACGTCGTAATAAGTATATTGTTGAAACTGGGATTACCCTACTTTCTCACGCTTCTATTCCCCAAGCTTATTGGGACTATGCCTTTGAAACTACGGTATTCCTTATCAAATGCATACCATCCTCTGTCATTGGCAATAAATCCCCCCATCAGCTCATCACAGATAATTCCCCAGACTATTCTTTTCTCAAAATCTTTAGATGCCTTTGCTACCCTTGGCTCCGTCCTTACAATCATCATAAGGTAGAATCTCGTTTTGCACCTTGTGTCTTTTTAGGCTATAGTCCCTCCCATCATGGTTACTGTTGTATGGATCTCACTACTCATTGCATCTACATCTCTCGTCATGTTCGGTTTGATGAATCCACCTTCCCCTATCACAATACCCCAACCCCTCACACCCCTCCCCCACCTACACCTAGCCTTTCACCATGGGCCATTGCCCCCAATCTCCCCTACCCTATGCCAACCCAACCCAACCCACCCCTCCTACACCTCCCCCAGTGCTCCCTCCCCCTACTATACCAGACCCGTCCTCTCCTAACCCACCCTCTCCCATTTCCCCCCACCTCGAACTATCACTAACCCTAACTCTACTACCTCACCTCCCCGCCGCACCAGAGCTCTTACTGACCTCTATGCTGACCCATTGACCCTCTCCACTATTTCAACACACCAACCCACTGAATCTACATGCTTCTCCCAGGCCCACAAAGACCCTAACTAGTGCTTTGCTATGTCTGATGAATTTAATGCTTTATTACGTAATGGTACTTGGTCTCTTATGCCTTACAGGGATTCCATGAACTCGGTTGGATGCAAGTGGGTCTACCGCATCAAGCGTAAAGCCGACGGCTCCCTTTAATGCTATAAGGCTTGATTGGTGCAAAAGGGCTTTATCAGCAACCTGGCCTTGATTATCATGAGACATTCAGTCTAGCTATCAAGCCCACAACCATAAGGACGGTTTTATCCTTGGCCATTTCAAAGAATTGGGATGTTCGCCAACTCGATGTTCAGAATGCATTCCTTTATGGACTTCTGTTGGAAGAGGTATACATGGCTCAACCCCAGGGTTTGAAAGACTCCCAACGCCCTTCTCATGTTTGCAAGCTCCACAAATCTCTTTATGGGCTCAAGTAGGCCCCCGGGCTTGGTTCCACGGGCTCTCTGAGTCTCTGACTCACTCCGATTTTTGGTCCTCCCAAACTGACACATCTTTGTTCATCTATATGCAGCGCCCCATCAACATATGTACTTGTCTATGTTGATAATATTCTGGTCACAGGCAACCAGCCGTCTCATGTCACCTCCCTCCTCCAACAACTTGCTATAGAATTCTCTATCAAAGACCTTGGTCACCTCAGTTTCTTCCTTGGTGTTGAGGTTCTCCATCAGCATGGTGGTGTCCTTCTCTCTCAAGCACACTACATCTCTGACCTTCTTCAACGTGCTGGAATGACTGACTATTAACCTGTTACCATGCCCATGGCCACCACCTCTGCAGCCTCTTCCTCAAGGGGTGTCCTTCTCTTGGATCCCACAAGGTATCGATCTATTATAGGTGCTCTCCAATAAATTACTCTCACCAGACCTGATTTAGCCTACTATGTCAATCGGGCCTGCCAGTTTATGCATGCTCCCTCGGAGGACCATTGGAACTTGGTCAAAAGAATCCTCCGTTATCTCCAGGGCACAAAAGACCAAGGGTTGTTCATCTCTAGGTTCAATTCTCTTCAACTTTAGCCATTCTCTAATGCTGACTGGGCTGGTGATAGTGCTGATCAAAAATTGACAGGAGGCCATGCAATCTACATGGGTCCCAATTTAATCTCTTGGGCACCTAACAGGAAGAAAACGGTTGCATGCTCTTCTATTGAATCAGAGTACAAGGCTGTCGCTGATGCTTGCGCCGAACTCACCTGGCTTCGCTCTCTCTTTGCTGAACTGAGCATTCCTATCCCCACAGTGCCAATCCTTTGGTGTGACAATATTGGTGTCACTTATCTCTTAGTCAATCATGTGTTTCATGCCCATACAAAACATGTTGAAATAGATTTTCATTTTGTTTGAGACAAGGTTGCCTCCAAGGAGCTTCAGGTGCAATTCATCTCCACAAATGATCAAATAGCTGATATTCTCACCAAGCCTCTCAGTTCTACACGGTTCGCTTTTCTCCGGACAAGCTGCAAATTCGACCGTTTAAATTCCCACCTTGAGGGGGTGTATCAACACAGTTAGAGTCCTCCTCTACCTCAAAAACCTCTCCTACAAAATAGGACTCTCATTGGACAGCAACACTAGAGATCGACTCCCATTCAAAGTCTCTCTCTTAGGATATCAGAGTCCTATTGTAACTGTCACATGTGATATCAGAGTCCTATTATAACTGTCACATGTGATATCAGAGTCCTATTGTAACTGTCTCTTTTGTATTAGAGTTGGAGTACACTTCCACCTTTGAAGGTCTATATAAGACGTGTACCTCCAACTCATAAAACTGATCAATGAAGACTCAATTTAACACAGAGGAATAATCAAACTCACCAAAGGAAGTGGAGGACCGTTGAGCGGTATTGGCGATTAGAGGTAGCGATGATGTAGCAACATCAGAAAGTATGACCTTGCAAATATCACACATCTTTCATGACTAAAGAAGAGTCTGTAGAGTTCAGTATAGGTGGGGATCTCATGGCAGGTCAGCAGAGAAGGGACAATCTCCTATAGGTCTTCCTTTAGACTACGAAGTTTGTGATGTTGAAATCCTCAAAGGGAAGGAGCTTGACAGCTGCATCCAACCTGTTTGCAATATCTTTGGCAAGTTGGAGAAAGAGGGTAACCAATCCGTTAGTTTGTTAATGAAGATTCTGGAGACTCAGATGAAGGGACATTAGGCGAATAAGGGATGCACAACTATAAGTATCCTGAAGGGTGCTCCAGATTTAATGACTCTTGTCCTTGTCAAGGATGACAGGGATGACAAAGAGAGAGAGAGAGAGAGAGAGAGAGAGAGAGAGAGACTCACAAGTTGGGAGTCCTATTGATGCCAGGTGAGGGCTTTGAACGGAACGGATCAACAAGGCAACTTAACGTGCCATCGAGATAGCCAAAGAGATGCTAACCGTTCAAGAATGGAAGGAGTTGTTTCTTCGAGAGAAGAAAGTTAGTTAGTGGGTATAAGTTTGCGAGAGAGAAAGTGATTTGGGGGGGGGGGAGTTAATGGAGAGTAGAGGTGGAGTGTTGCCCAATGGAGCATGGGAGGCAATTGTGGTGAGGGATGGTGGATCGGTGGCCATGAGGGAGGAGTTCATTACCGACTAAAGCAAAGAGGGGTTGTGGCACCTTGGAGAGGATGCACACAACGAAAGAGGATCGAGGCTCGGTGGAGCTTGGAGCCAGGAGCCGAAGAAAAAAAGAAGAGAGGGACCCTAGGCTCGTGATACCTTGTTGACACAAGTTATTGTGTTTGCATAGCAAACTCTCAATAGAGAGGATATTACAATATATACAAGAGATGAATGCCCTAGTCGGCTAGGGTTCTATACAAGGTTGGAGACTTTAAAAAATATGAACATGCAATATAGAATCTTACCAAAATTGTACTACCAATCTTGGCAAAGAATATATTGAATTGCCTAATATTGGGTTAGGACTCAATATACGTCAATAGTGCCAAAGTGCAATTTCCCTCGCATAAATCTTTATTATTTCTAACAAAAAACAAAAAAAAAAACCCCTCTAATTCTTCCCATCAAGAGTCTTCTAACTTGTCCACCTTCAACATATGAAGTAACATTTCATTCCATACATCAATAGGACCAGGCAAGCACCAGTGCACACAGTCAGACACATTATTCCTATACGAAGGGCTATAACGCCCAGGGTGCCCATCTGGCCTCAACACCATTGCCTGAGAAGCATCCAACAACCTAAACTTCAAACCTCTCTTACTCCCTTCAATCTCTGCAGCCCTAAGTTCCTCCACTTGGGTCCTATGGAACTTCAGCTCCAACCCGTCCAACCTTTTTTCCTGGGTGGTGAAGGGTCTTTTCATTGTACATGTTCCTCCATTGTGCCACACCCCATTGTCATAGTGGGCAGGAGAGTAAGTCCTCAGAAAAGTCATACCCTTATAGCTTTCCATTCTAAGGGCTTCAAAGGCAGTATTGAAAGCCTTCTTGTAACCATAGAAGATGTTGAGGTCTGTGATGTTTTTGTCATTGCAAGCATTGCACCCTACCACTTGACCCTTTTCATAGAATATGGCTGGGGTCCAGAACCAATGGCCAGCGGAGATGATGACGTAGTCAAAATTGCTGATCTGGGCTGTCCAGGATTCGTCAAACTCGTCCAGGTAAAGGTTTGTTGTGGGAGGGACACGTGGACCTCTGGTTTTGGCTTCAGTTGTCCTTACAAGGTGTGCAGACCAGTAAGAAGCAATGGTGAAGTTGTAGTCTGTGTACAGCCAGCGCTTGAATCTTCCATCTTGTACGTAAGAAACGTCTACTGGGTGCACCACCTGATAATGTGTGGAAGCTAGAGAGTTAGCTCCTTTTGGTAATACAACCACTACAAGTAAACATATTATGGTGACGGTAAAAATTACTATCATTGCTAAATATAATATATAGCGACTGGAAAATGGATACCATTGCCTAATACATTTATGACTACTGTAAAATAATACTTATTGCTAGAAAAAAAAAAAAAATTGCAACGGTATTTTTTCTTCGTAAAAAATGTGTATTCTTGTAATGAATAGAAGAGTTGACTTGGCAGCAGGATACAATAGAAAAGACATGACCTTCGGGAGGATAGGTATTTGTCCTACTAGTGTGTAAATGTTAAAACAATGGTTTAACTAGGAGTACACCTACCTAGATTCCATCCTAATATATTAGGATGTAATTATTCGTCCAGCAGCATGGACTATGCTAACACTCTTTGTTTTTATCTCTCTCCTCTACAAAATAGGAGGTACAAGTGTATTTTCATAGTGGAAGAGAAAGATAGACACAGGGGAGTGCTAGCACAAGCCACACTCTTTGACAAAGTTATTTTTTCCTATATTGTTCAAATATAAATTAAAAAAAAAAAAAAAAGGAAAAGAAAGATGTAAGGAGAAAGTTTTCCGACACCCATAGTGCAGGGTTCAGCCACCATACTAGCTAGGGCACCAAATTATCCCCTTATATATGGAATGAAGTTGTTAATACCCTTCCCTTGTACAATAGTACAATACCCTCTCCTGCCCATTCGAGAATCTTAGTCAAGGGATTCCCTTTCACTGTGGTTTAAAGAAAATTTGATTCCAAAAATATTGCTACATTTAAACCATAACATAGGCCAGGCATTGTAGTTTGGTTATATATATATATATATATATATATATTTCAACTTTGGTGTTTTTCATTGTCATTAATGTTTGTCCCCCACAATAAGAAGTCTGTAGTACCCCTTTACTGTTCCCATACCCTCTCAACAACCTTAGCTAGAGGTGCTTCTCTGCATGGAGTAAAAATTTCACATATGAGAAAATTGGCAGATATTCAAAGCCAAAGGAGGGGTGGGGTGGAGTATTTTCATAATTATTATTATTATTTGATAGGTAGGGAGGGAAGTAGGTAACAGTCAGGAGACTCGAAGTTGAGACCTCCGGGTGAGGATGGACTTTTTATGCACCACAGCTCACCAATTGCCTAGTTGCGCTAGGCAATTGTTGTTTTATCAGGCTAATTATGCTCCCCTTCCATTGCATATGAGCACCAACTAGAAGTTTAAAGGGTCATCGAGTACTTACATTAGATAAGAGGCACATGAGAGACTGCATTTGGTTTCTTGCCACAGAATCACCAACAAAGGCCATGGACTTCCCTCTAACAATATTCAAGAAGTGAAGTCGATTGAACCGAGGTAACTCACACTCATATGGTTTCCATCTCCATCTCAAGAACTCTGTGTCAGGCCTCCCATTCTTGAAACAATTTTGATGTTCATGGATTTCCTGGCATGTCCAATTTGTGTAGGAAGGCCCCTCTTGATGTGGAACCCATTTTCCTTTAAATATGTCACAGTTCTTGATCACCTTCGTCTCTATCAACCAATTCAAACGATCATCACTGGTGGGGGTAGCAATTGCCGTTGCCGCCGTCCCTATAAACTCGCCGGATTCATCTTTGTTGGTGACTTTGGTAGAGTATGAAAGTAGAGAGAGGTTTCTTGACATAAATTGTGTCAAACATTGATTAGTTTTTGACAGATTTGGAAATAAAGGGGGATAATCTAATAGGAAGAGGGGGATGATGGTTAGAATAAGGGTTAGGGTCAGAATTACTAGGAGAACCTCAATGACTTGAGCCTTCATGATAGCAAGGGAAATTAAGATCAAGTAAGGATATATGAAGAGAGAGAGGCATTTGGGTTATATAAGAGAGTGGTATGTGCATTATGACTATGGTTTGAATTATTAAAGAAGTGACACTTGAGCAGTCTCTTTTAACTTAAGATAATTTCTATTATCTTCTACGTGCTAGTTGGATTAATTTATCTTGGTCTCCCGTGCAATGCAATAAGCATAATTAAATGTACGTAATCATGCATCATTGAAATGGAAAGGAAAACGTGAGAAAGACCCAAAGTTTCCCATGGGTTTTCATTTGCTATCCAACTAGTTAAGTGGACTTTCGAGTATTTTTTTGGAAAAACTTTGTTGTTATCGGGTTTTAGGAACTTTCCTTCTACCAGGGCTGATAGCCAAAGAATTGAAATACTCACTTTTCCTTTTGGGTTCACAAATATATTTCGAGATTTTAGTATGTTTCAAAATATCCTTTCAGATTTCAATTTTTTTTTTTTTTCTGCGAATCCAAATAAGTAGAAAGTTCTTGCAAATCAGGTAATATCAAATTTTCATCCATTTTTCTTCCCTATTTAAAGAGAATGGGCATACCAGTACTGTGAAATTACAACAATAGCATTTGATCCGTGATGATTATTTTTATGAAATGGAGACATTTTGGTCATTTTCCAGTAAGTCAAAAACACCTACTCTGATTTGGGGAGGTGATCTGGACTCTAAATTAATGCTTCATGTATGATTAGGTGATGACGATATATGTGGGCCAGATTATATCCAAAGCTTATAGGTGATTGGGTGAGAAATTGAAGAGGAAGGTTTAGGTGATGATTGGTGGGTGAGATATAGTTTTCAAGAGACTGTAATTATTAGTCATTAGACACTAGCATTCCAACTTCCAGACAGCAACTATTATTGGAAGTAGGGAGTAAGGGGGTCTTCTCACCAAAACCAATCCATATATGATTGTTGTGTTTTGAATTTTTTATGGTTTGTTGTTGAATATTGAATATATATATATATATATATATGCATGAGAAGGGTAGATCCAAGCATTGCATGCAGAGATTATTAATATATTTACCAAGCACAAATGGGCATAAAAGAAAAGAGACTCAATGTAGTGGGGCTTCTGATTTTGGACTGCAGAGTTATGATTGGAGAATAATTTGAACTGAATCATTAAGCTATTCTTAAATTTTGAACTCAAGACTCTATAATTATATTGGTTTCTTTCTAACTATCCAGATGATCAATGGGGTTATTTGATTGGGTAACATCTGACGTATGCCACTTGTCTTATTGCAAACATAGATTAATACATGTGATATAATAAAGACCCTGAACCCTTCCCGAATCCATTATATTGGGCAAACCGCAAACATGAATATTATTAAATCAAATTTTAGTTTTAATAGGTTTGGAAATTTTCAAACATTCAATAATCTGAGGAAGTAAGAGAAGAAAGATACAATAAATTTTAAAATAATCCCAAGAAAAGATTATAAAAGGAGTGATTTAGTTAGGTATTGTAGCTGTGGATACCTTGCTCATATGATTTCATCAATTCAAGGTCTGACTTTATGGTTTCCTTAATTTTTTTTTTTTTTTCGAGATGAGTTTTGTTTGGCCGAAACTTTGGTTTTAGAGGTTGTACCATAACTAAAGGTCCAAAAACTGCTGTTAAAGGATTTAGTGGTATTAAAAAGGAAAGGATTTGTCACTGAAGATATTAAGGAAAGGCTAGAAAACGTATCTGGTTTTTCCCTAGATCACCTTCCAATTGAGTACCTTGGTCTCTCCTTGATCTTTCTTAAACTGGTTGCTCATCATTTTCTTTTTTTATTATAAATAGTAAAAAATATCTAATAAAAAAAAAAAACATAAGATTAATATGTTAGTGATTCTAAATCCTAGAATCATTTGAATTACCTATAGCGTATAGAATACAAGAATGAATAATGGAAAGAAATCAATCACATACCCGTTGAGCGTGAATAAAGTCCCTAAATCAAGGTTGACGCTTGTACCACGAATTATGATGAAGAACCACGCAATATGGGTCCTTCTACTGAGATCTTCTGCAGCCTCTTACTATGAGACCTTCTCTCTGTCTCTATACTAGCTCTGTGAGAAAGCAGTGCTCCCAAAATATTATTATAAAAGTAATAGCTGCAGGGATCGTCAGTATTCTATATATAATAGAATTCCTAAACCCTAATCCATTCCCACAATAGAATAGGGCTAGATGTTTCCTAATTAGAGTGGTCCTTATTCTCTTGGGCCCAATGGGTCAATCAATATCAGTTAAACCCACATAAGAGTCCTAACAATCTCCCACTTGGGCTACACTAATACTGATGTCTTCCCATTGACATCTGGCCAAATAATCTCAAGATTGAATACCACTCAAAACAAACTTTGATCCAATCAATAATCTCCATTGTTGAACAATAGTAGAAAATACACCTCAATATACGGCATATAACTATCTAATGTTATAGACAACAGAAAATTATCAATTCAAATCACCTGGAAACATAGATATAAGGAATTATATCATAACTGTGATCACATAAGATATATCCTTCCTTATAGGTCCGTTATTGATCTAAAGACCAGCCTACCTTGAAAACCTCACAGGTAGAGAACTTTGATATTAATCAATACTTAGGCAAACCGCCATTTTCTTGTATTAATATCTCACTTTGGCATACATCTTATGGTTAACAACCATCTCCATGGATTTAGGCTAAATACCGCCATAAATCACGAAACTTGGCTAAACACCGCCATTAACTGTGACATGTCAAAGTAAACCACAATAATCATACAACAATACGATGAGAGAGAATATAAATGAACACTATACTGGAAAGTAAACATCCTCAATGTAGATTGTGCTCATAATGTATGATCTAACAAAATAATACTTATTACAATACCACTATGGATAAGTAAACTCCCACTAAACAAGCATATCAAAAGATTCCATCACACCCATGTTAGAAACATGAGTCTTAAAAATTCCCACTGGAAGAGCTTTGGTCAGAGGATCAGCAACCATCTCTTCAGTAATAATAGGCTCAACAGCGATCTCCCCAGTGTTGATCTTCTCGTGAACCACAAGATATTTAATCTCAATGTGTTTGGAGATTCTAGATCTCTTGTTATTCTTTGCAAAGAAAACAACAGAAATATTGTCACACCACAAATGCAAAGGCTTAGAGATGGAATCTACAACTTTCAGTTCAGATATAAAATTCCTCAGCCACACTGCCTGCTTGGTAGCTTCATAAAGTGCCACAAACTCAGCTTGCATAGTGAATGAAGCTAAAATAGTTTGTTTGGCACACTTCCAAGAAATAGCTCCTCCTCCCAATATAAAAATGTATCCAGAGGTAGACTTTCTATCATCAGTACACCCACTGAAGTCCGAGTCAGAATACCCCACAACTTCAAATTTTTCTGATTTACTGAATACTAGCTTGAAGTCCTTTGTCCGCTATAAATAGCACATGACCTTCTTGGCTGTAGTCCAATGAGCCAAACCAACATCAGATTGAAACCTGCCAAGTACACTAATTGCAAAGGCAATGTCAGGGCGAGTACAAACTTGTGCATACATCAAACTTCCAACGACAGAAGCATAAGGCTTGTCATTCATTGAGCTCCTCTCAATATCATTCTTTGGACATTGTTGCTTGTTCAACTTGTCTCCTTTACTGATGGGTGCTTCACCACCAGAACATTTAGACATGTTAAACCTCTTTAAAACTTTATCAAGATATGCCTGTTGTGATAGCCCAAGTAACCCCCGCGGCCTATCACGACTAATCTCGATTCCAAGCACATAACTTGCTTCACCCATGTCCTTCATTTCAAAGTTTTCTGAAAGAAAACCCTTGGTCTCCATCAATAAGGTTTTGTTGCTGCTAGCCAACAGAATGTCATCCACATAGAGCACAAGAAAGAGGAAACTACTCCCACTGAGTTTCAGATATATGCACTGATCGATTGGATTCTCTACAAAACCAAAAGAAGTCACAACTCGATCAAATTTTAAGTACCATTGTCGAGATGCTTGCTTTAACCCATAAAGAGACTTTTTCAGCATACAAACAAAGTCCTCTTTACCATTTTCCTCAAAACCTTCAGGTTGTCTCATGTACACCTTCTCTGACAGCTCTCCATTCAGAAATGTTGTTTTCACATCCATCTGATGTAACTGTAGGTCAAAATGGGCAACAATGGCCATGATAATTCTGAATGAGTCCTTTGATGAGACAGGTGAGAAGGTTTCCTTGTAATCTATCCCCTCTCGCTGAGTAAAACCCTTTGCCACGAGTCTAGCTTTGTAGCGTTCTACTCTACCTTGAGAATCTGTCTTGGTTTTGAAAACCCACTTAGATGCAATAGCCTTACAATCCTTTGGAATTTGTACTAATTCCCATACTCCATTGTTGCTAATGGATAACAGCTCTTCCTTCATTGCTTCTACCCATTTGTCTGAATGCTTATGATTAACTGCTTGAAGAAAAGTAACAATGTCTTCTTCTAGTCCTATGTCAAACTCACACTCATTCAAATAAGAAACATAATCAGAGTGCAGAGAAGGCTTGCGCACTCTAGTAGACCTCCTTATAGGTTCAGGTGGAAGCCTACCAATATTAGCGGTATCAGGATGTGAAAGTGGGTCTGCAATAGCAATATCTGTCCCAACTTGTAAATCATATTCAATTGGAGTTTGAGTGACTGTATCATCAGACAGGATGGGATTGAGATCAATAAGTGAATTTCTCAACTCAACAGGTGCTATCTCAAGAGTGTCATACTCCCCTTCTTCAAAAGAGAAATTACGAGGAGTTCTAGACTCTTCATTGCATTCAACAAATCTAGCATGAGTGGTCTCTACAATTTTGTGTCCTGGACCAGAACAATAGAATCTATACCCTTTAGACCTCTCTGGGTATCCCACAAAATAGCAACTTGTAGTCCTTGAGTCAAAAACATTTTCTTGAGGGTTAAAGACTTTGGCTTCTGCTTGACATCCCCACACTCGTAAGTGTCTAAGGCTAGGTATTCTGCTACTCCAGAGTTCATAGGGAGTCCTATTCACAGATTTTCTTCGCACTCTATTGAGAAGGTAAACAGCAGTTTTAAGTGCCTCTCCCCATAAGGATTCTGGTAAGGTGGTATTGCTCACCATAGAATGGACCATGTCTTTCAGAGTACGATTTCTTCTTTCAGCTACTCCATTCTGCTGAGGTGTTCCAGGCATGGAATATTGAGGAGCTATCCCATATTCTTGCAAGAATTTTACAAAAGNAAAAACTTTTTCTTGAGGGTTAAAGACTTTAGCTTCTGCTTGACATCCCCACACTCGCAAGTGTCTAAGGCTAGGTATTCTGCTACTCCAGAGTTCATAGGGAGTCTTATTCACAGATTTGCTTGGCACTCTATTGAGAAGGTAAACAGCAGTTTTAAGTGCCTCTCCCCATAAGGATTCTGGTAAGGTGGTATTGCTCACCATAGAACGGACCATGTCTTTCAGAGTACGATTTCTTCTTTCAGCTACTCCGTTCTGCTGAGGTGTTCCAGGCATGGAATATTGAGGAGCTATCCCATGTTCTTGCAAGAATTTTGCAAAAGGACCAAGCAACTGCTCAAAATCACCACTTCTCCCATAATATTCTCCACCCCTGTCGGATCTGACCACTTTGATCTTCTTGGAGTGGAAAAGTTCAACTTCAACTTTAAAAATCTTGAAAACATCTAGAGCACTAGATTTCTCACTGATAAGGAAGACATACCCATATCTTGACCAATCATCAATAAAAGTTATGAAATAACGGTGCCCAGGGAGTGTAGGGACAGTAAAAGGCCCACAGATGTCAGTGTGAATGAGGTCTAATACTTCAATGCTGCGAGTAGCATCCTTTTTCCTGGAGATTGTCATCTTTCCCTTAATGCAATCTATACATGTTTCCATGTCCTGAAAATCAATATCTTTTAATATCCCTTCCTCTACCAATCTTTTCATCCTCTTGATTGAAATATGACCCAACCTTCTATGCCACAACATGGAGGATTTCTCATCAATCAGAGACCGTTTCACTCCCACATTCAGAACCCATGAAGAATTACAATTCAATCTATAAAGCCCATCAACAAGAGTACCACTACCAATAGAGATAGAATCATGAAATAAACAAAATCCAACTTGATTAAAATTAACAGAATAACCATCTGAACAAAGTCTAGAAACTGAAATCAAATTCCTCCTCATAGAGGGAACATAAACAACATCCTTCAAATCAATAAATGAGTCTGAATAAAAAAATAATCTAATAGTTCCTATGGCTTCCACTTCAACTCTAGCTCCATTGCCCACGAACACCGTCACTTCATCCTTGCTTGGCACCCTCCTGTTTAGGAACCCCTGCAAGGAATGAGTGACGTGAATAGATGACGCAGAATCTAACCACCATGAATCAATTGGTACATTAATCAAGCAAGATTCAAAACATACTAAGGATAGATTCATACCATCATCCTTCTTTTTCTCAAGGTAGGTCTTCCTCTTAAAACAATCCTTCTTCATGTGTCCTTTGGCCTTGCACCAAAAACACTCTATGCCACTCATGTCTTTTTGTACCCCTGATTTTTTGAAATTTTGTTTTCCCTTCTTGTTTTTCCCTCCTTTAAATTGAGTGAATTTTCATTTCTTAAAGAACTTCTTGATCCCTTTGTTAGGTCCCATAGATGATGAAGTCTTACCTTGAGTAAGATTGGCACTTTCAACTTTGGTCCTATTAATTGTTCCCTCTTCCTGGGTTACCACAGTGATCAATTCATCAAGACCCCATTTATCCTTCAATGTATTATAAGTAGTCTTAAGAGTCTTGTAGCTCTCAGGTAGAGAATTCAAGGCAATGGTGACCACGAAGTCATCATCAAAGTTAATACCTGTACCTCTGATCTTGTTTCCTAGGGAAATCAATTCCAGTATATGCTCTCTAGCACTTCCTACTCCATCAAATCTAGCCCCAGTCAATTGGCTCATGAGATCGTGAGCCTGTGATTTCTTAGAGCTATCAAACTTAGCTTTTATAGCAGCCAAATACTCAGAAGCAGTATCCTTTTTAGCAACACTATCCTTGATAGACTCAGGCAAAGCACTTTTAATAACAGCCAAGGATTTCCTATTTGCAGTGACCCACTTGTCATAATCCCCTTTCTCAGTTTGGGTACTGGTTGCAGTAGGTTCAGCTGGTTTTGTAGTTCTAGTACACAGGTCTAGGTCCTTGAGAATCATGTAGACCTCTAAGTCTTCCATCCATTTGTTGAAATTATCCCCAGTAAGCTTAGGAATATCAAGTACACCAAAACTAGAAGACATCCTGTTGAATATTTTAATAAACAATATTCTATTCAACATACAGACATATATGTAAAAGAATAAGCATGTAACAATTAGCTAAATTAAACATTACATGCTCAAGTATCAATTACTTCATGAGTGTCAACCGGAACTACATTTCTGACCTTTGGGTCTGAAACATACTGGTCCACTCAAGTTTCTGCTATTACTGCGAGACTTTTTCTAACTTTTGAAAAGTACCGCCATATTTGCATGGACAGCATCTTCTAGGTTGAGAAATCCCTATTTTTTTTTCTTGCTTTAACTTTTCTTTGATAATGTCACATTTGGGTGAACATTAGCAACCTTGCTACCAACCATTATTCTCTGTTTTTTCAGACAAAAAAGACCTTTGATTTGTATTCTATTACAATAAGGTTGAACTTTACCACTTTGGTGGATTCCACCCAATCTTACTGTAATAGTCTACAAATTCATTCCGGCAGCTAAAAGTGGGATTGTTTAACCATGAATAAAAAATATTCATAAACAAAAGCATGAACTACATTACCAAGAATAAACAAGTTCATATTCTAATATGCAAGTAATGTATGAGTTGATTTTCTTTCATTTCTTCCAATTAATAGGAAAATTATAAAGAATCATTAAACACCCATACTTGTAACTTATACAAAATAGATCATAAAAGTTGATCAAAATTAGGCTCATAATATATCAAAACGAAGAGCACGAAAAACTGGACTCAACGCAAAAAACCAGGGTGAAAAATTCTTCACCGTTTGCCCGTACGAGCCATTTGAAGTTACTGTTTTTTTTTTTGGAATCAAATAAATCCGGGTCAACCGGTTGGGGCAAATTAGTTCCGGGTCAAAGTTCGGGTCAACGACCCGGGCAACCTTTGACCGAGTGGGTCATGAGTTGACCCACTGCATCCCGGGTCAACTAGGTAGGGTTTCCGAGTTGACCCGGCGATGACTCGCCTCCGTTTTTTTTTTTGAAAATTTTTTATTTTTCTCTCCTCCGGCAGCCAATTTCCGGCGGTGCGTGCCGACGCGTCCGGAGGTTTCCGGTGATGTGCAGTATACCGCCGCGACCGTCTTCTCGTGCTCTACAACTTCCGTGAAGAAAGTTTTCCCATACGGGATCTTTAAGTAAGAGTAAAATAATGATTTTCATAAATAGAAACCCAAATTTTTTTTTTCTTACATAATTTCTTGATTCTAACACCATAGTGTAGGCTCTGATACCAATTGTTAGTGATTATAAATCCTAGAATCATTTGAATTACCTATAGTGTATAGAATACAAGAATGAATAATGGAAAGAAATCAATCACATACCCGTTGAGCGTGAATAAAGTCCCTAAATCAAGGTTGACGCTTGTACCACGAATTATGATGAAGAACCACGCAATATGGGTCCTTCTACTGAGATCTTCTGCAGCCTCTTACTTTGGGATCTTCTCTCTGTCTCTACACTAGCTTTGTGAGAAAGCAGTGCTCCCAAAATATTATTATGAAAGTAATAGCTGCAGGGACCGTCAGTATTCTATATATAATAGAATTCCTACACCCTAATCCATTCCCACAATAGAATAGGGCTAGAAGTTTCCTAATTAGAGTGGTCCTTATTCTCTTGGGCCCAATGGGTCAATCAATATCAGTTAAGCCCACATAAGAGTCCTAACAGGTACTTCTCTACCAGACTCTAGCTTAAGGTGGGACCCAAAATTCACTGAATGTAGGCCCATGTCCCCTGCTCAAGTGTCAATATGAGTTCAAATAAATTGTCATGTGTTTCCTAAAAGGGGGAAAAAAATTGGGTAACTGGTGCCAACTTTCTTTTCCATGCAAGGCTTTCTTTTCCTTCCTCTTACAATTGTAGTTGCTTCCTCTCTATAAGTCTCAATACAGGTAGCTAGGTTTACAGTTGCTTCCTCTCTCAAGTCTCAATATAGGTAGCGAAGATTGAAGTTTGGGCTGAATCTGGGCTCAACGTTGAAACACATTGAGCCAGATGGGCTGATTTGGGCTACGTTTGATTTGAACATTATTAATTCCCGAAGCCAGTTCTCCCCTGGCGATGTTCATATGGGGTGGCAGGGTGCAACTTGGGCCGCCCTGAGCAGAGCAATCAAAGTAGTTTCAATAACCTTCATATTACCTGCCTTATTAGGTCAATTTATTACTAAGATAGCTATGAAATAAAATATTCCATCCAATAGGGTTGGCAGCTAGCCTAGTGGAAGGAAGCCTTTGCTTCATCATCACTCAAGTCGGGTAGTTGTGGGTTCAAGTTGGCACACCCCACTATCGCTCATTGATCTTACAGAAGCACTGCTTGCCGTATGGGGGTTTCAACCTGGGGGCTATGATCACTACTATGTTGCACCCTTATTTTTCTACCAAAAATTCGTTGAAGACACATTAGAGCAAGTTTCTCTTCGCCCATAGTGAAGGATATATTTTCTTTCCACTATTCATTATTGCACTTGAATTGGTGCATGGGAATAGTGAAGCTGATGAATAATGATGGTTGT
This sequence comes from Macadamia integrifolia, assembly GCF_013358625.1. Classification (NCBI taxonomy): domain Eukaryota; kingdom Viridiplantae; phylum Streptophyta; class Magnoliopsida; order Proteales; family Proteaceae; genus Macadamia; species Macadamia integrifolia. The sequence goes on along the minus strand of NC_056568.1, from coordinate 6,019,010 downwards.
AGGTTCGTGGGTCGTGTTTCCTTCACCATGGGTGAAGTAGAACTTTTTCCAAACATATTTGCTAGTAGAGAATATAAATCTACAGTGATTTGGGCAAATTCAGTTCAAGTTTGGTCATATTTTGAGTATTGGCTAAGTCTATATGACTCTTGACCGTAATTATTAAATTTTCCGAATTATTCACGAATAATTCTGCAGAACCGAATTTTATTGAATTTTACGAATAATTCTGTCTGAATCCGAATCAAATAAAAAATTCTCGAATTTTATAGACTTTTTAAAAATTCACGAATAATTTGACCAAACAGAATTTTATCCAAATTATAACCTAATTTTATCCCATGTAAAAAAAAAAAAACTTTATCTTGATTAAGTCAATTAGCCTTTAGAAAAAAGTGTGGTTATTATGCATTTATTATTCAAATGTTACTTTTCTTTTTTTTTTTAATAGAAACCGGCAAAGCTTATCTTTCCTAAGGTAATCTCTCACACTTCTTCAAAAAAAAAAAAAAAAAAAATCTCTCACCCCATTTTGGTTTGACTAAGTCCTACAGTCGTTACTCTCTCTCTAGACTTTAAGGTGAACATGCATGATGAGTGACGTGGGTCTAGCTGAATTTGTGCTTAATCCCCCCTCTCAGTCTCTTTTTGTCTAATTTAATTATTTGAGTAATAGGAAATGAATTTAGAAAAAAAAAAAGAGCTAAATATAATATTTTTATCTTTAAAATTTAAAATTTTAATTTTTACATCATTTGTATGTTATGTACATATGATAATTGATAAACAATATGAAACAAGTATTGCAAATATTAAAAATAACATCCAAATTTTTTGTCCGCTTTTTATTTTTATAAACGAATAATTCCCGAATCCGAATTCGAACTCGAATTTTATTATCTCCGCTTTTTTGACCGATATTTTGACCAAATCGTTGAATTAATGAAATGCATTAATCCGAATAATTCCTGAATCCGAATTTAATAATTATGCTCTTAACCAGCATTTTTCCTTTTTTGATTCACTCACCCGAGTGAAAACCTAGGGCCCGTTTGATAACGTTTCAAGAAACGAAGTAAAAAGCGTTTGATAAAACTGTTTTGTTTCACTTATTTTCAGAAATAGAAATAGAAATTTTTACTTCGCCGTTTCTGGAAACGACTTGTGGTCATTTTTTCATTGGTTACCATCGACTTCTAAAAACATGACTTATCAAACACCTTCAATTCCGTTTCTATTTCTAGAAATGAAAATTTATGTTTCTGCCGTTTCTTGAAACAAAAACGACAGAAACGTTATCAAACGGGCCCCTAGTTTGCTAACTTGTTCCAATTTTTTTCTTCTATTGTTTATCTGGTTGTTTGAGTGTTTGCTTTTTTTCACAGTTTGCAAAACATTCAAAAGAATAGCATATGGTGAAAACATTCAAAAGAGTAGTAGGTGGCAGTAGATGGACTTGTCACTTTTTCGTGGGCATTATTCGACTACAATTCTGTCGAAATCATTCAAACAAGGCGAAGGAGGGAATCCCTTTGATCTAAAGGTGTCAATTTAGAAGTGAAACTGAAATTTGGAACAGAAACCATCCGTTTAAAGCCAAACTAAATTAGAGAAAAAATCGATTTGATTTTGGATTTAAAAATAAAATTTAATTCAAAATTATTTCTCCTTTGAAGTTAAACCCGTCGATTTGAACTAAACCAAACATATATTCTTTGGCTTCACATTAGGCAACCAGAATCCCAAATTCGATACCCAAAACCCATAGACACACACATCCACACTCAATTATGGCACAACTCATTCTTTCCCTCTCTCATCTATAACCACTCTCATTCCACGTAACTACTTTTTCCCTCCCTCTCCTCTTTAACCCACATCCCAGTGATCTCACACCCAATTATGGCAACAGTTAAATTCTCTTACCACGTAGCTGTCTTTCCCTCGCCCGTCTTTAACTCACATCGGATAAAAATCCTCCGCAATTCCCATATTGTGCAATTCCATGTTATTCTATGTGCAGAACTCGACATGTGTCCAACTTTTAGTGAACGGTTCAGATGAGTTCTTGGTTGATTCTTCACCAAAACTTGGTTTGAAGTAAACTGAATCGATCCGTTTGAAGGTTCAACCAGACCGGTGAGTGATTTGAATCAAGTCTCTCAAGGAAACCTAAAACTCACGATACTCTCTCTCCTTCTACTTGATTTTCTCGTTCTGATCTTCTAAAAGGGGAGGTTTTGGTCTGTGCTCTCACGGTGGGATCACTCTCTGTTACCCTCAATCGCGCCGAAGCTCTCAAGGGACCTACTTGTCTATTCCATCATCTCTAGTGACTAGCTTGAGCAGTTCCAGAGAAGGCAGCCCTGATAAAAGTGAGCTCTCGATGCTCTTTGCGAAATCCACTCTGACATTGAAGCTCGTTGGGTCCACTGCCACTATGAATGCTTGGATTCCACCAGCGCAGCTGAGGTCTTCAGTTGCCATGGTTCACTTGCCTGTCTTTTCCGCCTGGACGGATTCTTAAGCTTTCTCTGCTTTGTTTAAAAGAACCCAACTTTCCCTGTTTAAAGTTCTGTGAATAGAAGTAGAGAAAGGAAAAAAAAAAAGAAGAAAAAGAAAAGAAATGACAACAAAGAGAACAAGGGAGAGATAGATTGACGATTTGAATGAAGGTCAAGGTAGGACCATTAATCTGTAAAACAAACTTGAGAATGGAGAATTTTTGAGGGGGCCTTTCTGGGCATGGAATGAAAGGTTTTGCAGAATTGGTTGAAACCAGCCATTAATGATTGAGTTTCTATAGAATGATTTGGAAATTTGGGGTGGTGGTGGTAGTGGTGACCCATCTATGTTCAAATCTCAAGTGTATTCTCTCTTTTAATCCTGTCAGCTATTGACCAATCATCTCACTTTTAATCTTTACTTCCCAATGCACACCATCATTACCATTTCTCTTTTTACCATCTCAGCTTTTCTCCAAAGGTTGCATACGTTCCATCTTGATATTCAAAACTGTTAGATTCCATAAAATGTGAACTTTATCTAGTAGTAGGTTTAGATTTGGTGGCCATTAATCTTATCTTGCATTTGCGTTTAAACCCACCGTGAGAGCACAAAGCAGAACCTCCCCGTTTAGATGATCAGAGCTAGAAAATCAGGTAGAAGGAGCTTCCACCGAGAGCTTCTCAGTCGTACGCAAACAACCTTCTGTTCTACCGAGCTTGGATGAAAGCCCAAACCAGAGCCTCTCCTTCGTTTAGCAGCGAGGGGTGTGAGAGACAGAGAGAGGTGTTTGAGAGACAGAGAGAGGGGTGAGAGAGTATCGTGAATTTTAGGTTTCCTTGAGAGACCCAATTCAAATTAGGTTTTGGTGAAGAATCAACCAAGAACTCATCTAGACCGTTCACTAAAAATTAAACACGTGTCAAATTCTGCACATAGAATAACATGAATTGCATGAGATGAGTATGCAAGAGGATTTTTATCCACTCACATCCCACAACCAATTATGGCACAACCACTCTCTTTCCACGTACGATTCTGATTCTCCATGCAAAAAAAACATATATAAATTAGAAAAGCAACATCCTCAATTACTTGGACATCCAATTAATTATTTAAGGGCTGAAGGACCTTGGGATATCATGTCCATGTATTGAGATGTAGGTCTTTTATATATATATATATATATATATAATTTTTGCTAATGATGGCTATCCAAGTCTTTAGCCTGACTAGTCCCATAGGTCCATATTGACCCCACAATCGCATGGCCCAGATTATACCGGGGTTGAATGAGAACCATTCAATTTTCATTGAAAGCAATGAAAAGTACTAAACACCCCCGTGTGAGTGGCCTAAGGTGTACCTAGTGGGAGTCGAACTGAGGACATTCGAATTTACGGCTCGTACCAAGTTCGTTGCTCACCAACTGCGTAAATTAGATGTCCAATTAATCGTAAAAAAACCAAATCCATGTAATTCACCCATCTTTCTGGTTAATTATGAGACCATTCTTATATCTTTCATTGGAGTTTATTGTGAATCTGATTGTGTTTTAGTATCGTATCTGGATGTTTTTTTTTTTTTTTTTTTATGTTGGCAAAAAAGTTGCAGTAGGTATATAAAAACAATGTTCTTAAAACGTACTTCATAGATGGCCGTGGATTTAACCACATATAATCTGAATTGTTGAAACCCTTCTCTCTCATTTTAACGAACACCAATTGTGACGGTGACAACAAGTCATCCCTAATTCTTTTCCTTCTCCACTCTCTCTCTAACGCTCTCCTCTCTGTGTGAATCTGCGCCCCTCATATATTTCGACCAAACCTCTTTTTCTCTCATCTCATATATAGATTTCTGTTTCTAATTGTCCTTGAAAACTTTTGATATCGAAAGAGGAAGTTCTGTTCTCGTAGTCAAGAGATTGTAATATTATGAATCTTCAGATCCTCTCTCAAACAAACTTAAACTTGATATATCCTCTTCAATCTGTATCTTAAGTGAACCCTTATTCCGCCATTCTATATCCTTTGACGACTTAGGGTTTCTCTTTATTCATATTGCATTCTTTTTCAATTACTCTCTAGTCTCTTGCTGAATTTTTCTTCTGATTTTCTTCTGCTGTTCTGTTTCTTTTCTAATTTTTCTTCTGATTTTCTGGTTTATATGGTATATTGATGCAAAGAAGCATGAAGTTTCAAGTAGATATGGTCATGAGAAGCACTGAATTGATCGCCAATGGAATCAGATTTAATGAGCTTGCAATGTAATAGATATAGTCATTGGGGAGAAAAAATAGAAAGAGAGAAAAATTAGCGAGAGGAAGACGGACTGTCTAGAAAGAAAGCAATTGAGAGAGACAGAGAGAGATCAACTGTCATTATCCTACTCTCCTTGATTATTTGGAAGGGAAAAAGTTGGAACGATTACGTATCAAGTGAGGCTGTCACTCACCCTTGTTGTGACCATCACAGTAGATTAAAGAAAGATAAGAATGACTATGATATGTCCACCCTATAAATTGGGAACCGGTTACAATATAGAAAATTAATTGATGGTTTAGATTAATTCTTATTAAATGGACGGTTTATATTAAAAGAAAGTGAAAATAAGATTGCAATACGTACGTACTGCTACCACTCACCCATATATGTTTGCTTGGTTTGATTGGTTTTATAGTTTACAAATTATTCGAAAAGAAGAGTAAGTGGCGGTAGTTGGAATTCTCGACTTATCGTGGGCATTCGACCACAATTTTGTTAAAGCCATTCAAATTAGGGGTGTCAATTTCAGGCTCGCACCAATAAATCCGATTGTGTCTGATACGTTTATGATTCGACTTGAATCAGTCCAATACGTTTATAAACAAGTAATATATAGTGTAGCCACCTAAACCAATCAGCCTAACACATTTATAAATTCAATATGTACCAACCCTAGTTAGCAAATTCGGATTCGGGAATTATTCGGGCGGAGAATTATTCGAAATAATTCGATTGATTAATTTAAGGATTCTGTCAAAAAAGCGATCAAAAAAGCCGACAAAATAAAAATTGGAGTCGGATTCGGATTCAAGAATTATTCGATTAAAAAAATAAAAGTCGGGCAAAAAATTTGAATATTATTTTTATAGTTTATTTTATATTTTTTTATTTATCAAGTTATTAACTTGATTTGTATACTTAGAAATAGCAAATTACTTTATACAATAAAGTAAAAAAACTATGAAAAAATTATCATTGAGCGATGGAAGCAATGGTTATTGTAATCCAATTTCTACTCATGAAATAGATTAGGCCCCAAAACAGTGAAAGCAAGATTACACCTACAATAAAACAAATAAATAAATTGACCACAAAAAATTTTCACTATCCTTTTGCTTGGGTTCACAAGACCCATATTGTACTAAGACGCACTAATTTTTCAAAATTAAAGCAACAATATAAAAGAAGATTGATTGATACGGCAATATGAATCTGTCCTGGTCCCCCGGAACCTCAAATTATCTATCAAGGCTTGATATCTCCCCTATCTTAGGATGAACTGATGAAGTTATGAGAAAGAAATGAAACAAAGAGTAGATTCGTACGATTGTTACAGAAGAATTAGGTGGAGAAAAAATATGGGAAGAAGGAGGCGAAAATTTGGGGGAGAAGAAGATGGAAAAAAAAAAACTATTTCGGTGTTGGGTACCGTGGGTTTCATATATGACTTTTTTTTTTTTTTTATTACTGTTTAAGTAGACCGAATAATTCAGTTTAATTCGATTCGGCCCGAATTATTTGCATTTTAAATTCAAATTAGTAAAAAGCGCATTTTTTACCGAATTTTATTTTTAATTTGGATTCGATCAGAATTTTTAATGTAATTCGTAAAAATTCGATTCGGCAGAATAATTCACAAATTATTCGGCCGAATTGTTAACTAGGTACCAACTCCTTTAAGCCTGACGTCTCTTTTTAATACTATATGAAATCCTCATTTTACCACCAATAAAATAATCGACCCCGGTGCCCCCGGTCATGATGGAAGTTCCATCTCTGCATCCCAACGTTGAAAACTTTCTTCAAAGTTCATTTCGTTTGTTTCATTTGAACGTTCTCATATCGCCTCTAGGCTATTATGAGTTACAGTTCCACCTTTCTCTCGATATGCATTTTTTATGTCATTAATTGACAAAGATTGACTTAGTTAGTAGTCTAGATCAATCCAACAACTGTCCATTGTCCTTATAAATGCATGCTTAGTTTCGTTGATTCTCGAAGTTATTTTATTTGTTTTGATTCCTATAATAAAAACAAAAAAAATTCAAAACTAAATGGGTCCGGGTTCTCTCAAGCGATGGATCATCAGACAACTCCACTCACGCTGTGATTCCTTTCCCTTGTGGTTATCTCACTTTTTTTTTTCTCAAATTTCATTTCCTCTATTTCATTTCAACGTCCTCATACAGCCCCTAGGCTACTAAGAGGCACAATTCCATCATTCTCTAGACATGCTTTTCTTCCGTCATTAATTGACAAGATTGGCTTGGTTAGTAGTCTAGATCCTTCGAACAACTATCCATTGTCTTTTAAATCCTTTAGTTTAGTTTGAAGGTCATAATTTCTCTTATGTATAATTATATAATCTTGTTATATATTCATAGAATTATAAATTAAACAATAATAAATCAATGATACATATCATTCATTATCGATTATGAAGAATTGATTGTCATTATATCATTCACGTATCTTTATTTCTACAACCTCAAGCACGAACATAATGGATCCTCTAGATTTCTCGCACTAGCTCCCTTAATGCTCTCTTGATGATGAGTCCAATAATGAAAGTAATATTAAGATAGAAGGAGGACCTAGAGTCATATTTAATAGAGTTTGTGCACCCTCCACCAAGGTATGCTAAATAGGGTAAGACTTTTCTCCCGAATTAAACTAAGAGTGGGTTTCCTATTTGGAATCAAATTCTAAGAAATTGGTATCGGTCAATTTCTTAATTGGTATATGGGACAATAATAAAGAATATTCTTACATGGTCGATTCTCGAAGTTATTTCATTTGTTTTGATTCCTAAAAAAAATTCAAAACTAGATTGGTCCGGGTTCTCTCAAATGATGGATCATTGTACAACTCCACTCAAGACTTGATTCCTTCTTTTGGTTTTTAACTTGTGGCTGTAGAAATACAACCCCAAAAACGATGCAAAATATAATGAGAAAATAATAATTAGCAATGCACACAGAACCCAAGGGGGTAGCGCAGTTGGTGAGCAACGAACATGGTATGAACTGAAAACTTGAACATCCTAAGTTCAACTCCCACTAGGCATACTTTGGGCCACTCACATGGGGGTGTCTAGTGCTTTTCACTGCTTTCTGAGAATAAGGTTATAGTAGGGGTATTAATACCTAGACTAAACCGATAAAACCGCCGCAGATTGAGCGGATTAAACCCAAACCAAACTGAATCGAAGGCTTATTGGGCTAGTTTCAATTTGGGAGATTGTAAACCCACTAACAAAGCGAACTGCATTGGAAACCAAATGAACCCGAAACCAAACTAGAACCGACTCAAAACTCGAACCGAAACCAAAATAAATCGGTAAGAAACAAAAAAATCTAATATTCATTAAAAAAATCAAGTTTTTGCATAGTTTTGTATGGAAAATCAAACTCAAGCTGGACAAAAAATCGAAATCAACCTGATTACAAATTGATACAAAAAATCAAGGTCAAACCGAAATTGGAATTTCCTTATTGATTCGGTTTGGTTTCACCATTCTCACACCGAAACTAATTCAACTCGGACCGAAATCAGGCCAAACCGATCTGTTGACACCCTTAAGTAATAGTGCTCGTCCTCACACCTCTCAGAATTGCTTATAGAGAAAGTAAACATTGCTACAAATATACAGCGAAGAACTCTAATACCAAAAAGTAAAAAATTGTTTTCAAATAAAAATTTGAGCAGGAGTTGCACCCTCCTGTCCCTCTTATAAACTCCACAACCTACTTACCGATAAACGAGACCACTGTTCTTTTAGAGACCTATACTAATACTCCCTAAATTAAACTGTAATGAAATATAAAACATCATACACCAACATTGGCATTGTATTTGTATGGCCCGAACTCCAGACTTTTTTCTGATACCAATTGTCAAGAATCTCACCACTTTTATAGATAAAAATGTCTTGGCAACCCATTTTGATTGAGTCAAGTACAGCCAACCTCATGTCATAACTATCTTTATGATCCCTCATTATTAGAGGCAGCTGAAGTAACAGAATTACTATCTTTATGATCCCTCATTATTAGAGGCAGCTAAGTAAACAGAATTAGGTATCATCCACCATCAACTTTTATTGGGGAAATACGCTAATGGGGTACTCGTTGGAATTTTGTTCTCTTCGATTCGATTGTGTCAATGGTTTTTTTTTTTTTCTCGATTTTGAAACTTTCTTCAAAGTTAATTTCCTCTGTTTCATTTCAACGTTCTCGTACAGCCCTAGTCTACTATGAAGCACAGTTCCATCTTTCTTTGAATATGCTTTTCTTCTGTCATTAATTACCAAAATTTACTTGGTTAGCAGTCTAAATTAATCCAACAATTGTCCATTGTCCTTCTAAATGCTTAGTTTGATCAATTCACGAAGTTATTTCATTTTTTTTTTTTTATTCCTTAGGAAAAACAAAAAAGAAAATTAAAATTGGATGGGTCCAAGGTCTCTCGTTTATCCCTTGAGGGATGGATCATCAGGCAACTCCACTCCAGCCTTATTTTATTTTTATTTTTTATTTTTATTCACTTGTAGTTATAGAAAAACAATCTAAAAATGATGCAGAATTTAATAGAAAAAACAATAATTAATAATGCATATAGATTTACAAGTTTTGACAAAATTGTCTATGTTCTTGGTGAGATGAGATTCTACAGTACTATCAATGGAGAATAAGGTTACAGTGTTCGTCCTCACACCTCTTATAAATGCTTACAAAGAAAGTAAACATCGTTATAAATATTTAGCGAAAAACCCTAATATCTGAAAATATAAAATTATCCTCAAATAAAAAATTCGAGTGGGTGCTACATCCTCCTGCCCACTTGCAATCCCCACGGCTCACTTACTGATGAATAAGATCACCATTCTATCGGAGGCTTGCATCAATATACAAGAATTCGTACACCATAAGTGGAATTGTATTTGTATGGTCCAGACTACAGACTCTGGATTCCAGACTATTTTGATGATACCAATTGTTAAGAATCTCACGATTTTTATCTATAAAAAGATTTATGGGGTGTTTGGTTCGGTAAATCTTTGGGATGACATTCTTTAGAATGATAATTCTTAATTTTTGGAGCTGTTTGGTTCCACTAGATTGACCCTCATAAGTGAGCATCCTACTTCCCATAAATGACCATATTACAAAGGATGTGTTCCAAATCTGAGTTTACCTCAACACTTAAACTCAGATTTGAGCAATATTTTTACCACTAAATATAAAAGGAGAAAACAGAAATAAGTTATCTACGGAAGCCAATGTTCAACCCACGAGAAACATGTACTAGCCTCAAGGTAGGGGTGTCAATTCCTAAACCGAACCGGTAAAATCGATCGGACCAAACCGATAACAACACGGACCGAACTGAACCGAAGCCTTATTGGTTCGATTCGATTTGGAGTATTGCAACCCCAAAACCAAACCGAACCGCACCAAAAACCGGATGAATCCGAAACAGGATCAAAACCCGGACTGAAACTGAAACCAAACCGGTAAGAAACCGAAACACTCCAAAATTCATTAAAAAAATCAAAATTTGCATAGTTTTGTATACATTTGTATGGAAAGTCGAATCCAAACTGGACCAATAACTAAAACCAACCGGTTACAAATCGATTTAAGAAACCGAAGACAAAACGAAACCGAAACTAGAATTTCCTTATTGGTTAGGTTTCAGTTTTAGCTTTCCCACACTGAAACCGACTCAACTCGGACCGAAACCAAACCAGACCAACCGATTGACACCCCTACCTCAAAACAACCAAACGATTTTTCAGAAAGAAACATAATTCAGAAGAATATCTATCAAAAGATTGACATTCATATCCGATATATACACCATTTGATTTACCGAACCAAACACCCCTTATGCAACCCATTTAGATTGAGCCAAGTACAGCCAACCAGATGTCATAACTCTCTTTATGATCCCTCATCCCCATTATTAGAGGGAGCTGAAACTACAGAATTAGGTAATGTGCACCATCAACATTTATTTTCAAAAAAAATAAATTGCACCATCAACGTTTCTTGGGAAAATAGACTAGTGGGGTACTCGTTGGAATTTTAAATTATATAAAGGCCCCCAATTAAACATGTATAAATTAGAAAAGAAGCATCCTCAATTAATTGGGCATCCAATTAATTATCCAAGGGTTGAAGGACGTAGGGATACCATGTCCATGTATTGAAATGCGGGTCCTCCTAACTTTTTTTTTTTTTTTTTGTTAACGATAGGTATCCAGGCCTTCAACTTGACTAGTCTCGTGGGTCCATATTGACCTCACAATTGCATGGCCCGAATCATATCGGGGTTGAATGAGAACCATTCAATTTTCACTAAAAGCAATGAAGAGCACTAAACACCTCCGTGTGAGTGGCCCAATGTGTGCCTAGTGAGAGTCGAACTCAGGACATTCGAATTTACGGCTCATCAACTACGCAAATTAGATGTCCAATTAATTGTAAAAAAGCCAAATCCGTGTAATTCACCCATCTTTCCAGTTATTTATGAGACCGTTCTTATAACTTTCATTAGAGTTTATTGCGAGTCTGATTGTGTTTTAGTATCGATCAAGTCTATATGACACTTGATCAAGTTTTTTTTTTTACTCCAATCACTAAGCAAATCAAAACCTGATTTTCCACCAATAATTTGGTCCAATTTTGTTTATGTTGTTTATCTGGTTGGTTGCTTTTCTTTTCTTCTTCTTTCTTTCTCTTCTTTTTCTTCTTCTTTCTTTCTTTCTCTTCTTCTTGTTCTTCTTCTTTTTTTTTTAATTATTATATATGTTTGCTTGGTTTAATTTGTTTTATAGTCTACAAATTATTCGAAAAGAAGAGTAAGAGGTAGTAGCTAGACTTATCGACTTATCATGGCATTCGACCACAATTTTGTCAAAGCCGTTCAAACCAGGGGTGTCAATTTCAGGCTCATACCGATAAGTCTGATTGTGTCCGATACTTTTATGATTCAACTTGAGTCACTCCGACACGTTTATAAACAAGTAATATATGGTGTAACCACCTCAATTGATCAACCTGACACATTTATAAACTAGACCTATTCTGATTCCTTTAAATCCGAGGGCCATTTTAATACTATTTGAAATCCTCATTTCACCACGAATAAAATAATCGACCCCGGTGCCCAGTCATGATCACTGTTAGTTAAAACGCATTTTAAACGCGTTCCCCTTTTTTTTCCGTTTAAAATGCGTTTTCCCGTATGCTATTATACAGTCCGGAAAAAAACGGAAACGGCAAAAGAATCCGTTTTTTAAGGGTAAAATAGGAATTTTATTCAAAAAATTAATTAATTTAAAAGAAAAAAAAAACCTATTAGTAAAAGTGAAGAGTGAAGACAATATGGTACTTGGTTTCTTGTTTTTAACTTCCATACTATCTATAGGAAAAAAATCTCATCTTCTTATAGCCCATTGAGTAAGGAGAAGCTAAAGCTAGCAACATCTCATTTTCTTGTAGCCCATTGGGCTATTTTATCTTGGGACTCCTAGAGCTTTTGGAATATTAGATGCATATATACAAGTAATAATCTCTCAAATTGCATGAGTATACTACCGTTTTTTTGGTTTCGTTTTTTTTAAAACTACACGTTTAATACTCGTACCGTTCATTTTTGTCCGTTTACCGTTCCTTGTTTTTTTAATCGTACCATTCATCATTTTTATCTGTTTAAAATCTATACCATACGTTTCTATTTTTTTACCATTCCCGTTTTAACTAACAGTGGCCATGATGGAAGTTCCATCTCCGCATCCCGACGTTGAAACTTTGTTCAAAGTTCATTTCCTTTGTTTCATTTGAACGTTCTCATATAGCCCCTAGGCTACTACGAATTACAGTTCCATCTTTCTCTGGATATGCATTTTTTATGCCATTAATTGACAAGATTGACTTGGTTGGTAGTCTAGATCGATCCAACAACTGCCATTGTCCTTATAAATGCCTAGTTTGGTCGATTCTCGAAGTTGTTTCATTTGTTTTGATTCGTAAAACAAACAAAAACAAAAAAACAAAAAACAAAATCTAGTTCTAGCTTCTCTCGAAGGATGGATCATCATACAACTCCACTCAAGCCTTGATTCCTTTGTTTTTGGGTTTTTAACTTGTGGTTGTAAAAATGCAGCTTTAAAAACGATGTAAAATATAATGAGAACACAAGAATTAGCAATGAACACAGAATATAAGGGGATAGTGCAGTTGGTGAGCAACGAACTTGGTACTAGTGTAGGAACCACGGACCTCCGCCCCCGTCGCGGGATCGCGATACTGCACGTAGCGCGTGTACACACGCTCTAGGGTTCAACCCTAATGAGATGAGATAGTATCCCCTGGTCGTCAAATGCCAAGGGGGGATACACGTTATGGGTAAAAGGGAGTCGCCACCTAGAAAAGGGTCTAGGACCCATAAATGTCTCCCCCAATCAAGGGAGAGAGACTAATGACTCTGATGGATAAGGCTGATTTGCACCAAGATTTTGGGCAAGTGTCAAGTGACGGACTGGGAAGGTGTTAGGCACCCAGTCTGCCCGACCCGAAGGCCGGTCTCTTTTTGTTTGACCAAAGTTTGTTTGTACCCTACTAACTAGTCCTAAATCTAGGTCACTGAAAACCCTAAACTAGGTATCTAAGCATGACATGTGAAAACCCTAAACCAAATGTCTAAATTATGCTAGCTAGGTTATGATGCAAATAATGAAATGATTACACTAATTAAATAAGCCTAAATGATTTAATTAATGTATTATGAGTCTTAGATTAAGCTAATGAAATAAGCCTAAACCTAGGATTAGTTTAGCAACTTATGAAACCCTAATTAAACTAATTCGATTAATTGAGCCTAACCTAGATGGATGATTAATGAATTTATGAAATCCTAAATTGAATCAGTTAAAATGGCTAATCCTAATCCTTGGTAATTTGTGAAATAAATTATTGCAATCCTACTTAATCTAATTGGTAAAAATATTTTTAAATTAAATGGGGCCTAATTAAATTAGAAAAGTTAAATGGGCTAATTAAATGAATGCATTTTTTCTAATCTACCTAATCTAGTATAGGAGGATTAAACTAAACCTAAGGTTTAATTAAATTAATTATGAAACCTAATTGGACTAATTATGTCTACTTTAAGCTAATCCTAAGATGAGTTAAACATTTTTCAAAACCCTAGTTAATCTAATGAGAAGAGAATCTTTTAACTAATTAATCTAGTTAATTATCCTACATTAAATAACTAATTAGTTGATTGAT
>NC_056568.1:5994444-6004919 GCF_013358625.1 Macadamia integrifolia | reverse complement strand
CAGTTGGTGAGCAACAAGCTTGGTACGAGCTGTAAACTCGAACGTCCTAAGTTCAACTCGAACAAGACACACCTTGGGCCACACACACGGGGGTGTTTAGTGTTCTTCACTGCTTTCAGTGAAAGTTGAATGGTTCTCATTCAACTCCGGTATGACCCGGTCTATGCGGTTGTGGGTTCAGTATGGGCCCGCAGGACTTGTCAGGCGACGACCTGGATACCCATCGTTAGCAAAAAAAAAAAAAATGAGATCCTAATTTTACTATCAATAGAAAATAGGGTTAAGTAAGGGTTTTAATACCTAACCTGAACTGATAAAACTGCCCCAGACCGAGCCGATTGAACTTGGACCAAACCGAATTGAAAGCTTATTGGGCCAGTTTCGATTTGGGAGATTGTAAACCCACTAACGAACCGAACTACATCGGAAACCGAATGAACCCGAAATCAGACTAGAATCGACTCAAAACTCGGACCAAAACCAAAATAAACTGGTAAGAAACCAAAAAAATCTCAAATTCATTAAAAAAAAAAAAACAAGTTTTTTCATAGTTTGTATGGAAAATCAAACCCAAATTGGACAAAAAACCGAAAGCAACCCGATTACAAACTAATACAAAAAATCAAAACCAAACCAAAATCAAAATTTTCTTATTGGTTTGGTTTTGGTTTCACCATTCTCACACCGAAAATGATTCAACTTGGACCAAAATTGGGCCGAACTGACCCATTGACACCCTTAAGTTATAGTGCTTGTCCTCATACCTCTCAAAATTACTTACAAAAAAAGTAAACCTTGCTACAAATATACAACGAAGAACTCTAACACCGGAAAATAAAAAAATTGTCCTCAAATAAAAATTCGAGCCGGAGCTGTGCCCTCCTACCCCTCTTATAAACTCTACAACCCACTTACCGATAAATAGGACCACTGTTCTGTGAGAGACCTATACCAGTATTCCCTAGATTAAACTACGATAGAATACAAGATATCGTACACCAACAATGACATTGTATTTGTATGATCCAGACTCTAAACCGTTCTGATGAACCTCACCATTTTTATCTAAAGGCAGCTCATTAAGATTGAGTCAAGTATAGCTAGGGGTGTCAACTGGTCAAGCCGGTCCGATTTCGGTCGGGCTTAATCGGGCTTGAAGGCTTTCAAAGGCTACACCGTGTCCGCCCATTTAACTAATCGGGCTTAGTTATTGAGGGCATGGTACACTTTATATTCGGTCGGTCGGTCGGCCTCGGGCTATAATCGGGCTACCTTAATCTGGCTTTAGTCGGGCCTTAACCGGGCTACGGACATGTTTAATGTTAAACAGGCTTTAACCGATTTTTAAATGGCCCCTCTTTAAAATGTGCTCTTATATTCCGACCCACTCATGCAAACCCAAAAAAATAACAATAAATCAATAAATGATACCAAATATAACCATTATTTAAAATGTGAACATGTCTTTACCTTTTAGTTTTTATTCTTTAATTTGGGGGGTAAAATAGGTATTCTACAATCATTAAAGGGTCGGGCCAAGTCGGTGCACAATAGGCCGGTCTCGGTCAGGCGTTATTCGATCGGTCTCGGTCGGACGCCCGACGGTCCAAGTAGCAAAACCGAGGCCGACCATTTATAAACGGGCCGGGCTCAAGCCCGACATGTTTAATAAACTGTCCGGGCCGGGTCGGTCTATAAACGGTCGGTCCCGATCGATTTAGTCGGGTCGGGCCACGAATTGACACCCCTAAGTACAGCCAACCAGATTTCATACCTCCCTTTTTGATCCCTCGTTATTGGAGGCAGCTGAAGCAACAGAATTAGGTATTGTGCACCATCAACTTTTACTGGGGAAATAGACTAGTGCTGGTACTCGTTGGAATTTTGTTTTCTTTGATTTTGTCAATGGAATAATTTTCCTCTGTTTCATTTGAACGTTCTCATATAGCCCCTAGGCTTCTAAGAATGACAGTTCCATATTTTTCTGGATATGCTTTTGTTCTATCATTAATTGACAGGATTGGCTTGGTTAGCAGTCTAGGCTCTAGATCGATCCAACAACTGTCCATTATCCTTATAAATGCTTAGTTTGGTTGATTCTTGAAATTATTTCATTTGTTTTCATTCCGTTAAAAAAGCAAAAAAAATTCAAAACTAGATGAGGCCAAGTTCTCTCGGGGGATGGATCATCAGACAACTCCACTCGAGCCTTGAATCAATTTTTCTTTTTTTTAATAACTTGTGGCTATAGAAATGCAATCCTGAAAATGATACAGAATGTAATGAAAAGAAAGAATTAGCAATATACATAGATTTTACGAGATTCGATAAAATTATCTAATTTTTCAGTGAGATGAGATTCTACTTCACTATTAATGGAGAATAGGATTATAATACTCGTCCTTACACTCTCAGAAATGCTTATAGAGAAAATAAACCTCGTTACAAATAAATAGCGAAAAATCTTAATACCTAAAGGTATAAAATTACCCTCACATAAAAATTCGAGTAGGTGTTGTGCCCCCTACCCCCTTGCAATTTCCATGACTTGCTTACCAATAAATGGGATCATCACTCTGTTGAGAGGCCTGCATCAATACCCATAGATTAAATTTTGATGGAATATAAGATATGATACACCATAGGTGGAATTGTATTTGTATAGTCCAAACTCCAAACCCGAGACTGTTTTGATGATGTCAATTGTTAAGAATCTCACCATTTTTTTCTCAAAAGATTTAGGCGACCCATTTAGATTGAGCCAAGTACAACCAACCAGATGTCATTACTCTCTCTTTATGATCCCTCATTACTAGAGGCAACTGAAGCAGGTAATGTGCAGCATCTAACATTTATTGGGAAATAGACTAGTCGGGTAGTCGATGGAATTTTGTTTTCTTCTATGGTAATGGGGCTAATGGGACATCACCAAAGAAAATTATATAGGGACCCAATTATATACGCATCTTCAGAGAGGAAGGTTATTTGCAAGCATTTGCTGAATAAGCTTTCTCACTTACCTCGTTCAAGGTAGTTGCGGTGAGTTTCAGTTGTTCGATTCAGAACCTCTTTGTTTATCTGAATCTCACCACAATGGCTGCTGCTGTCGCCGCATTGGGAGTTGCTGTTGGACCTGTCAACGAAGTGGTCAAGGCTGTAGTGGTTCCTCTGTTTCTGCGTCCTCTTGGTTATCTTGTTCACCACAAGAGAAACGTCAATGAGTTTAGAGAAAAAATGTTCACACTTGAACGTCAGAAAACAAGTGTTCAGCGGTTGGTGGATGTCGCAAGAGAGCGGGGACAAGATATCAAAGAAGAGGTAAGTAGTTGGATTAGTAAAGTGAATGCCACAGAACTTGAAGCGGTTACGGTGGTAGTAAGGGCGTTGGGTGTCGCAATTCAACAGAATAACGGATGCCTATGGGACTGCGGTGCTCGTTACTCTGTTGGCAAAGGAGCAAAAATAAAGATCGATGAAGTCAATGATCTTCTAAGGGAACGCGACAAATTTGGCGATACTGTGTCAATTCCTCCTACAGCTCCTCGTGTAATAGAATCCATGCCGTTAATGCCTAATTTCCAAGTTTTTGAGCCCACCAACTTGGCCATGAATCAAATTAGGGAGGCGTTGGAGGACAAGAAGTTCAACTTGGTTGGAGTTTATGGTATGGGCGGGGTCGGGAAGACGACCTTGATGAAAGAAATGGCCAAACAACTGAATAACAAAGGGGTCTTTGATCGTGTTGTGATGGTCACCGTGTCTCAAAATCTTATTTTGAAAAAGATTCAAAATGATATTGGAGAGAACTTGGGTTACAAATTCCGTGAAGAAAATGAATCGGTACGAGCAAGTCGTTTATTGGAGAGAATTAAGCACGAGGCACGAATCCTCATAATCTTGGATGATCTATGGGAGGAACTGCCATTGAGAGAAGTTGGAATTCCTTTTGGAGATAAAGAAGATTGCAGCGTTATAATCACGACAAGATTCTTAGACGTGTGTGGGAACATGAACACCCAATGCAATGTTGAGGTAAAGGATTTACCGGAAGAAGATGCATTTCGGCTATTTAGAATGTTCGCGGGTGAATGTGTGGACTCCTTGGAGCTACATGATGTGGCCAAGGAAGTTGTTAAAGAATGTGGGGGTTTGCCAGTGGCAATTGTAACAGTTGGAAAGGCACTGCAAAATAAGGATCGGACTGTATGGGTTGATGCAATTACTCAACTGAAGGAGGTAATCCCATCGAGAATTCCAGGTATGCTACCACGAGTGTTCTCCTCAATAAAATATAGTTATGATCGTCTTGAAAACCAGGAAACACAACTTTGTTTCTTGTTTTGTTGTCTATTTCCTGAAGACTTTATTATTTCTGAAGATGATTTGCTTCCATACGTGTTGGGTGAGAATATATTTGAAGCTATTGAAACCATGAAAAAGGCAAGAAATAGGTTGCATACGGTGTTGGAAACACTTAAATGGTCATGTTTGCTATTAAATGTAGATGAAAAAAAAGGATGTGTTAGGATGCATGATGTTGTTCGAGATGTGGCCATTTGGATTGCAAAAGAAGACCATGGCTTTATTGTAGAAGTTGGAAAAGGACTGAAGGAGTGGCCAGACAACATGAAGAACTTGCAAAAATGCAAGCGACTCTCTCTAATGCAAAATGAAATCAGTAAGCTCCCAGAACAGATGAGTAGTTATTTTCAACTCATGACGACCTTATCATTACGACATAATCCAAAGATGGAAATTCCTAGTAAAAGTTTTGAGGGTATGATATCACTCAAGGTTCTAGATCTCCAATGCACAAATATTGTTTCAATACCATCATCATTCTCCAGGTTGACGGAGCTTCGAGTGTTACTTCTAAGGTATACGCTTTGGGAAGGCACAGATTTATCATTGCTTGGGAACATGAAGAAACTTGAAATGCTCCATCTATGTCACTGTGAACTAAGTACTTTACCCCAAGAAATAGGGGGATTGACAAACCTTAGGTCTTTGGATTTGTCAACAAACCCTGATTTGATTATTCCCCCGAAAGTCTTGTCGAGGTTATCTCGGTTAGAAGAACTCAACCTTTTTGACAGCTTTAATGAGTGGGAGATTGAAGGATCAGAAGAAGATGGCAAGAGCAAAGCTTGTTTGTCTGAGGTGGCATCCTTGTCTGGTTTGACAAAGCTTATCTTAGAGGTGTCAAACATAGAATGTCTCAGTTCCACCTTCCCATTTCGCTGGGAAAATTTAACACAATTTTTTATTATGATTGGAAGGTTTTACTTGGTAGACGCAGATGATCTGCGGCGAGGTTGTTATTCAGCTAGGATGGGCTTTTACAGACTAACAATCCCTGAACTTTCCAATTGGGCCAAGGGGTTGCTGGGACGAACAGAGAACCTACATTTCACTAAGTGCCGTGGTCTAAGGAACATTTATCCAGGACTAGATGGAGGGAATGGTCTCTACAGCTTAAAATCTCTCAAAATTAAAGAATGTGAGGATCTAGAGCATATTCTGATCGCTGAGGAAGAGAGTGTTCATATACTCGCATTCAACAGGTTGGAAGAATTAGAGCTATCAGACATACGAAACTTGAGTAAAATCTGCCATGGACGTTTTCCAAAAGGGTGCCTGGAGAACCTAAGGATCCTAAGTATTTTCCAGTGTCACAATTTGAAGCACATCTTTGAAATGAGTATGGCTCAGGGTCTCCCGCAACTAGAACAAATTGAAATTTTTTATTGTGATGGTTTAGAGGAAATATTTATGAAGAATGAGGAGGGAGAAGACAAGGAGGGTAAGGTGGTACTTCCTCGATTAAGGGTTCTTGAATTAGATTCATTGCCAAACTTCTCAACGGTATGCCGAGTTGCATCACTCCGTGATTTCCCAGTCTTTGAAAGATTGTACATTTACAAATGCCCCAATTTGAAAGGGCTCCCTATAAGTCTGAGTCCGAAGAGCACACCATATCTAAAGGAGATTGTAGTAGAAGAAACATGGTTCAATCAGTTGGAGTGGGATGAACCAAGTGACAAGCTGCACCTTCAAGAATGGGTTAAGGTATGTTATTTATCCATTGTTCAATTAATTTCTTGTCCTAGGACATGGTTCGGCTCTACTTTATAGGTAAATCAACAACACACACTCTCTCTCTCTCTGATCAAGGTATCAATATCGATGTTGCTACTGGTACCTGATATCAATACTAATTGGGGGTATCGACCAAAAAGTGAATCATTTTACAGCCGATCTGGGCTCGATTCAGATATCCTGATGACCAATATCGCTATTTATACCGATGCCTACAACCTTGGTCACACACACACAAATAATATTTTTAAGAATAAAAAATTAATATTTTCACTTTAGCGTGGCACAACAAAAGTCCATTATTTGTTAATTTAAAACCATCCAACTACAGGTTAACTTTGTGACATAAATTTCCGGGATGACTGACTCTTAACATGGATGCTGAGGAAGTATGCTGCGGCCATGTTAACCAAGAGATTTAGCCATGTAAGCTCTCACTTCTCTTTAAGAATGCTTTTGCCTTTCGGTATGTTTTTGCCGAATCTCCTTAAATTGACTTCGAATACACATAAATTTGCATTCTAGTGAACATGCACAGATGCTTTTTTTTTTTTTTAAGTAATTTTGTTCTTTCATGGGTACCTAGTATTAGCACTTCAAAGTGCTGGGTGGTTGGGTCGTCTATATTGTCTACAAGTCTCTTGTGTGGGGATATATTAATTGTGATATGGCAGGGAGTTTGCAATATGCACAAGCCAGAGGCCTCATGCAAGGGCTGCAAGGGCCATTAAACTAGGGGTATGTCGAGCTTGACTATAGATAAATGTTGGCATTTTTTTAGACCGGACTGTGGATGATTGATCGTGTGGATCCTTGATTGTGGGAACTATTTGATATTTTACCCTATGTTTTTAAGTTTTTGGTAACGTTTTATTCATGTAAATATTCTTCAGATACGGTGCCTTCTGATACATTTTGATTGTTATATGGATACTATGGTTGTGGATTTAGGGTTTCAGGATTTTAACTTAGATGTACTTCAAAATACTTTCTATAATGTTACTTCTTTTTTACTCAAAAAATAAAATAATTAGGGCTAAAATTCCATCCATGGTTTGTTAAAACTGACTTGCGTACATGACCTTGAGCATCCCCATGTCCCAGCTCTTTTGGAGCTCAAAGTTAGTGGATGTACGTGTCATCTACTCTCAACATTTGGTTAAGAACTCATTTGACTATTTTCATTGTTATGGTCTCTTTCTTTTCCCATGGTGAGAAGAAATAAAAGCATTCACAAGGCTGTAATTGAACACAAAATCACATCTCTCTCTTAGGAACTGTTGGGTGACAGGACAACATACACAATTGGGACCTCACCAGCTTCATCAACAGGAAATGTAGAAGATAAAATAATGTTCTACAGAATTATGAAGCCTACCTTGACCAAGCAGGAGGCCCTTGAGCAAGTTTTCTAAATCTGTATATCATATTTTATGGCATGAACAGAGCAGAGAGAAGGTGACATTTCATGGCACTATTTCATAGGTTCAATCTCATGAGAAAGATTGTGATTTCTCCAATGTACATTGAGCTGTGTTGATTCTTCATGTGTATGTGCATAGTTTCTCCCAAATTGATTAGTTACCCTACTCTGAAAATTAGTACTTAGGATGATATAACCATATAATTGTGTCCAAGGCTACTTAATTTTGGTGTTAATTGTGGCATTTGTGGATTTTGGAGCTTCAGGTGTTCGAAGTGCATTGAAGTTGGGATGGGAAGAAGTAGAAGTTTGGACAGATTACCAAAGTGCCGTTGACTGGTTAACCCATAATTCTCGAGTTGAACGGCCTTGGGAGCTTTTCTCTCTTCTGCATGATATATATTGCTCTTTTATCTCAAACAATTGGGTCTGTAATATTTAAGAAGACAGATATATTGATAGTTTCGGTAGCCCATAGGTTGGCTATAAACTGCTAGAATTTCCAAAACTAAGAACAAACTGAATCATGATTTGCATGTTGTTTCATTTCCTTAGTTCTTCTAATAATATTTTTTTCCTTTTAATCTAAAATATAATTGTATCCAAGGTTACATGATCCTACATATTAATTCTTTATGCTGTTCTATTGTTTGTGTCCTGCTTCATTGCAATGTTAGACTATTAAGAGATTCAAAACAGAAAATTAGCTAGCTTTGCATGACTGATGTGATCTTCAATCTGTCTTTAAAATTTATATGCCACGATGCTATAAACTTTCTGTTTCAATAAGAGGCAGCAAGGAGGGTGTAATTGCTACCTAATTATGTTTCTTGCTTGGTGCTTCTATCTGTACAGTTGACAATTTAGACATGAAGGATCACCATGCCAGAAGAGCATTTAAATATAACTGTCATGTGTAGGAATTATTTGAAATTAATATTATTTTAGGTTTTGCGTTATAAAGGTTTGAATCCATAATCTTTTGGAGAATCCCACATAGAAATTTTCAAAATGGAAAAGAAGTTGGAAAGAGTTTTACATTAGTTTATTAAACCTCTTGATTTGAATGCATTCTCACGAAGGGTGCTTGCACTTACCACTTCGCACTCATGCGTGTATATATGAATTGGTCTTTCATTTTTTTCAGATCACAATTTTTTGATACCTAATTATTCAAGATGCTCCATCCATCAGATACATATTACCAAACACAACAATGAAGGGCACAGATGCACCAAAACAAGGCCGGATAATCACATAAATGATTTCCTACTATGATTTTTATCAAAAATTATCTCAAGGAGCTGTCTTTAGGATCATCTACTCAAAAACTAATCTTAGAAGAGATGCTGCCAGTGACGGTCATCGCCACCACCAAAGCACTACTTATACGCTTTCTCAAGATGATGCTTCAATGCCTGGCTCACGAATCTGAATTGATGTTCTTGAAAGGCTCGCTTCTAGCTCATTTAACTCATCCATGTCCAGTTCATCGTCGTCGTCATCATTTGGAAGAGCTTCAACATCACTAACTGTAGCTGTTGAAGTACTCAATGCCTGGGAGGCGGGATCATCCTTGACCTGAATTCAAAGTCCAATAAGACTCATAGTAGAGCGGTATATGACAAGCTAATATACTTTCAGGTAAACCAAAATTGGTGCACTATTAATGGATATCGGGGTTTTAGTGTGACACCAACGCTTATTACTCTTCTAAATCCAATAATTGTTCCAAGAAAATTATTACATGTTGTTGGAGGGGCAGGGTTGTACTTGTTTGAACTGCCAAAATTGTTAGTTTAATGCTCAGAGTCGCAGGAGAGGAAAATAAAAAAGATTTAACTTCAGGCTAAAGGGTTAAAAATCATGTAAGAATGGGGTTTAACTGGAAAAGCTGGCATACATGATTGAGATGCAGTACATCTGCATGGTTACACTGAAACAGAAAATATGGACAGACTACTAAGGATTATGACAAGTGCAATTTAACAGAAAAAATACTACCACACCTCCTTTCTCCTCTGTATCAGTGGACCACAATGTACACATAATTAGTTATGCCTACTCAGGTGTTGCAACATAACCCCCCAAAAATAAGGCAAAATGATGGTACTTGGTAAGGCAGTATACGTTATGGCAATCCCCAAACCCTGTAGTGGCAGGAGCCACATCCACTGGGTACGTCCTTTTTTTATTATTGTATTTGGTTTTCATCATGCCAATCATGTCTAAGATAAGTCATCTGGTATGTAGATGTAGGACCCGGCTCGTCTCCATGAGCGTCCAACGATTTCTCATAGAAATAAAAAACGACACGTGGACATTTCTTAATCTAACGATCATGAAAAACCAATCTACTTGGTTGGCCAAGTGGGTACACTCCACTCAAACCCGATCCAACAATGAAAAAACACCCAAACCGATCCAAATTTCCTTCGATTTTCAGGAATAGACTTCTTCCTCAAACGAGGGTTTCCAGAAAATTAGAGCTTGGGCTTTCGGTTGTTCTTGTTTTTCCTAAGCAAAATCGGAGAATATAGTGAACATATAGAGGGATCGATTTATCATTTTCTGTGTACTATCGTGTTGTTCTTTGGAGTTCGAAGAAAAAAAGAAATTAAACTCTTTTTATGGCTTTGTACGGTCCAAGCTGGCTTTTGAAGAAGACTCTGGGTTTGTCTCGTCTGAGCTGCAACTAAAGAAAAGAGTATTTAGGAATGATTTTGTTCGAATTCTCGATTTTAGAGAAAGATGACGGTCGAATTTAGGGTTTCGATTCTGACTTCCATTAGAGGTTTTACTCAGGAGAAAACCAATCCATACCCTAATCCTCCCACCAATCCAGCTACTGTACCAGTAGTGAAGAAGAAGAGGAATCTCCCAAGAACACAGGTGAGCTCCAGCTACTTAGCTAGCTAAGCCCTTTTCCTTTATTTCATTTTTCTTTTTTTTT
>NC_056568.1:5989826-5994418 GCF_013358625.1 Macadamia integrifolia | reverse complement strand
TGGTGGGGGTGAGGGTGAGGGATTTCATTTCTACGGCTTTCTGCTAAACAGATCCATACGCCGAGGTGATAGCTTTGTCGCCCAAGACACTCATAGCCACAAACTGATTCTTCATGAAGAGGTTCAAAGAGACTAGATCTTGCAGCTTCATCGGCGAGGGCAAAATCTGCCATGGAAGCTCAGGCAGACGATGAACAAGGGAAAATGAGCCCGACCGATTGGGGTTTCTAAAATGAGGGAGCATAGTGCAAGTGAAATCAGCTCTGAAGTCAGGGAAAGAGATGAAGCTTCAGGGAAAGGAGGTTCAAATGAGGCTCGAGGGAAATAAGGTTCCAGATGAAGCTCGAGGGAAAGAGGGAAAGAGGGAAAGAGAGGGAGAGTCGAGATCTGATATGAATTTGTCACAGCTTGGATCTTCATTGGGTCGGGTTTCTGTCTCACATCTCACTTTTCAGCCGGTTTTTGGGTCAAGATTTTACATCTGTTGGATTGAAAAGATAACAAGTGTCTCTCTCTCTAAAGTCGTTGGACGTTCGTTGGAGCGTCAGTCGTTGGAGACGAGCCAGATCCGTAGATGTACCCTGTCTGAAGCACATACTAATACAGAATGTTACAGCAAAGAACATATTTCACAAGCATGGTTCTGGTGACAAAGCTGTTTAAAAGAAAGTAGACTCTACTCAATTATTGTAAATCCTAGCACTTAATCCAGCCTGGGATGATGAAAATCAGTAGCAGTTCAAAATAAATATAAGAACAAAAGATTACCTTCTGCTCACTGGCATCTAATTCTTCTTCTCTTTGGTACTTCTCATATGCCTCAGCATCATCGACAAACAAACTAGAGTTTGACAGGAACAGCTCACGACCACTGAAACAGAGGAAAAGTTCAAATCAATCATAGCCTCTTAGATGAAACAAATTCAATGAGGTTATATAAATAAGAACACAAATACCTCATGCGATCATGCTTAGCTCTCTCAGCCTGCTGTGCAGCAAGACCAGCTTCCCTTTCTTCCATTCTCTTTTTCTTCCATTGCATGAAGAGTTCAGGAGTCAACGGGTTGAAGATGTTACTTTTGCACGCTACCACCAAAAAAATATATCACTTGTAAGAACTAGTTTAGTACAATCCAGATTTTGAGGATGGAAGAGTGGGAATGGCTGGAGGAGTAAATCCCAGCTACCTGATTTTCAATATTTTCCTCAATTGTTATCTTCTCAGTCTCTTCCTCCAATAAAGCCTTCATTTGAGATTTTAACAGATATCCAGGAGGAAGAGCATCTGTAATGGCAATCTTTGCCACCATTTGGACAACCCAGAACCAACCATACTGTTTCTTCTCCACTGCTTCCAGAAAGTATTTGCACACCTGCCCATGACGATGACCATGACCTTGTGAATAAGAACAACAAACATGTCAAAAGCACTGCAAGTAGTACAAAAAAATTATTCACCCAAAAAAAGTAGTATATACAAATAAAAGCCTGAAATAGTGTGACTATTATTTGTGACAGTCATGAAACAAATCATTATTTGAGGTCGATTGGGACTTTATGCTTGGAAGAAGGTCAACATGCTACGGGAAGAGGTTAACAGATGTTTTTGTCAGGTTCTGGTAGTGGGGGATATCTTTTGTAGTAGCCCTCTCATAGGGGTTTTGGTGGTCTAGTGGTTGGTTAGTACTCGGCCTTCCCATGGACTATATCCTATTTATGGTTGAATCTTGCCTCAGGCAGAATTTAAAATTCTCATATTTTTCAACTAATAGTTATTTTCCATTCCTATGGGAAATAAATATTCCATCCAAGGCATAGATCCAAAAAAATAAATAAATAAATAAATAAAAATGATGCTTACTAATAAAGGTAGTCAATATATTGAACTCAAAATAGTATTAGAGTAACGACAGTTATTCTGCCAAGAATCAGTCCACCAAACAACAACAGCAGCAACATAAACAACAAGAACTATAGCTAGAATTCAAAATTTTGTAAAAGTAGGCCACTCTAAGGTCAAGCATTTTCTGAACCCATCTGCCACACCCCATGCAACCAAAGTGATCTACACCATCATCAACCAACTGTTCCTGCTTTCCGGGTTATAAATTTGTAATCGGTTAATCAATCTAGTTTAAATCAAGTCCAGGTTAGGCAGCCATTAATTTTTATTAAGTTTGTCTCGAATTCTTGACCCGTTTTGAAGATTGACCTGATCCGACATATTTTAGTGGTGACCCGAATGGAAAGTTTTCTGAGATCTGTGATGGAAGCAGAGAGGTTGGGTCGACCTGCTGGGTCGACCAACGATTTGAATTATATAATGTACAGTTGTCATGTTGAGAAAAGTCATTGTATTTTGGAGTTTTTCGAGTTAGGGTTTCAAGGAGAGTTTTCCGCCGCTGCTTGGGTGTAATCTCTTTTCTGCATAGTAAACATCTTCTTCTTCTTGGCTCGAAGACGTAGCACACCACCCTGGTGTGTGAACCTCTTTAAATCTATGTGTTGTACGATCTGTCTTGGTTTATTGAATCACATTTTTTTTTGTGTTTATTCCAACAATTTCCTTGATTCTTAATCATAACTGACTTGAAACATAAAATGGACCTCACATTTCTTATCTCAAATTCACGGATGGTTTTCCTTTCTTCTATAGAGGAGGGAAATCAGTTGATGTACTTTACGCAAACCCTCATTTCCAGGCAATGAATGGGCTTCGTCTGAACTAAAATTTCTCCACCTCATATGGTGGCTCCCCTGGGGGAGTCATCACTTCAAGTTGGAAGGAGATCTGGTAGTAGAATGATGAGGAGAAATATAGAAAGCTAGGATATCAATTCTGCCGCAGGTCCTCTAGCCTCGGCCAAGAAATTACTTCTAACAGATCAGCCCATGGATAGATAGGTATAGTTATCATAGGAAAAGGTTTGTTTGGACCACACTGTTCCTGTGTTCCACCCTCCAATGACAGCTTTCCTCATTTTTCCTGTTGGACATTAAATGGACAAAATTCTTGTGATCAATTACTTGGTAAGGATAAGTGTACTACCGCTATATTTAAAATAAATAATTCAGAATGATAACAAATATGACAATTTTCTTCTTCAACATGAGCTCATACATATCTTTTTGGAATGTTTTGTGAAACCGAATTTGTTAGAAAATTCTCTCAAGATGACAGAATGCTTTGGAGAAAAGGGCCAATTACATAATGCTGACTAATTTCACCACAGTTTGGAACTTACCTTAGGAAAAGAACAGGATTTTGAGAACAGAATCAGCTCCATGGAGGGAACGATGGGATCAGTTAAAAGTGTCTTCACATATTTATTTTAATTGTTGTTAAGGTTTTTAGATAGGCCGGATTAGGATTCTATAAGCCCTATCCTGTTTTGAGTCAGTTTCCTTCATTATTTTAGTTTACTAAACAATTTAGGTTACCTTATTAGTTAAGGACTGGTTTAGGCATTTCTTTTTTAGAAGAAGGAAACCAGCTATGGAATCAGTTTCCTTCATTATCTTTGTTTACTTAACTTCTTAAGACTTCTAGAAGAAGGTTGATTGTCTCCTTGCTCCCTACTTCAGAGCTGGTTACCAAAACTGAATTAGAAGACCCTAGAACTCCTCCAATCGATAGCTGAAACTTCCTTGCTGTTTAAGTCTTAGAATAAGACAAAGTTATCACTCAAACTAGGAATCTGTAGAAGGAATTTTGGGCCTTCAGCTGTCATCCACTGGCTTGGCTAGCTGGGCCATCCTGGGACCAGACTAAAGTCTCAATTGGGATTGCTTTGGCTGCTGGTTTCTTTCTTTTACTAGACCAACCAATCGACCTTCCTGCAATGACGCCTAAAATACCCTAAAAATGTACCTGATCTTCCCGCTTGTTTCTTTCATGCTCCCAAAGTTATCATTTAAACTCTAGATCCGTATTGGATTTAATGAATAACCCTGTTAAGTTTATCTTGAATTCTTGACCCGTTTGAACATTGACTCGCTCTGACATATTGTGGTGGCGACTCAAATGAGAAGTTTTCTAGGATCTGTAATGAAAGTAGAGGGGAATGATTCGATCGGATCAACCGTGACCCGATGGGTCAACCCAAGATTTGGAGTATATAATGTATTATTGTCTTGATGAGAATGTCATTGTATTTTTTGGGGTTTTTTGAACTAGGGTTTCAAGGCGAGTTTTCTCGTTACTGCTTGGGTGTAATATCTCTTCTATATAGTGAAACATCTTCTTCTTCGCCCGAGGATGTAGCACACCACATTGATGTGTGAACCTCATTAAATCTTTATATCGTTTGGATCTCTTATTTATTTATTTTCATATTTCTTGGTGTTTGATCTAACAAGCCCTAATTTGTTAACTAAAACTTGGCAATTGATTAGGCGATGATCTTGGAGGGGTCAGGTTTTGGATATCCCAATCCAGCTATACATCAAAGATTTCAAACCAATTTTGATTCTTTCTAAACTTTTCATTGAATTTTTCCCTTTGACAACAGCTATCATAAGATGCACATGAAATATGAATCAACTGCAAGTATTTGCTGCCATTTAAAAAAAAAAAAAAAAAAGGAATGGGG